>NC_080419.1:78542082-78873800 GCF_029873635.1 Malania oleifera | reverse complement strand
ATTCACTCATGCTTATCTTCTATTAGTGCCTACATCATTTGTAAGTGGCTTGAGTGTTTGTTTCCATAGGTTTGCTCTCCTTGCCTTGTTTAATTGATTTGATTTTATTGAGAGCTAAACCTAAGTATTCTTAGGGGACTTTGTTAATAAGTATCACCTAAGAACACTTGCATTAAAACTTCTGAGTATTGCATATCCATTGCCATATCTTGAGAAGTTCGTATTTGTTTTTGGATTGCAAAAAATTTTCATAATCACTTTCAAATATCTATTATGCTTTGTACTGAAAAACATATTTGAAGAGATATTTGTTTGTGTGATAGTGATCTCTGTTGCAATATTCACTCACTTATATATTATTTGCTGAATACAAAGATTACACATCTTTTGCAAACCAAGCATATACATCATTTGAGACTTACATGCTTGAAACATCTTGCTGATTGACTTGAGAATTGACATCTTTGTGCGAACTTAATGGATGAATATATTGTGAAACAAATATTGCTCGTTTGACACTCTCACGTATGCATCACACTAATAGAAAATACCTTTGAGAGTTGAACTATCTAGACCACACTAAGCTTACATATTGAATCATATTGTGGTGTATGTTATTACGCGCATTTGGGTACATATTTGCTTTACATGAAAGCACAATCACTGTACCGTTTGATTATATACACATTTGTTGTATTTCCAGGCACGGGCTAGCCCTGGAATAGTCTCGGATTAGCTTTGACCCGGTTAAGAAAGCTAGGTGTGCCATCCTATTAAGGTGTGTAGGTTGAGGTCAGCCTTGTGTTAGTTTGACCTGGTTGTAAACGGTGTCGCTCCACCCTCAAGTGAGCTATTAGTGGAATCATCGGGCTTGTGAGCTAGAGGTGGGGGTGTAGGCACACTTGGCCGAACCCCGATAACATATCATGTGCCTTGTTTATATTTCCACACTTTATATTTACCGCACATGTATGTTATGGTGTGAATGATGCGTTTGATTTAATTTCCATATCATTGTTATCTACGCATTCAGAAATTGCACAGACAAATCCTAGGTCATGTATATATCGCCATTGGATAGATTCACCTAGGAGAAAAAGTTTAAATTTCGAATTCACCCCCCCCCCCTCTTGGGAATACACAAATTCTAACAAGGCTTCTTCCTATTTTCTCCTTGATTTCTCTAAAAGAAACCCCTCCCCCCAAGAAACTAGATCTGTGCTTACCTTCCCCTTATCCGTGCATGAACCTCCACTGGAGGCTGGAGATCCCTAACGCCGAGCCACCATCCTCATGTCATCTCCTTCTCTCGTGCACCCTTCACTCTCCCACACGGCTGAAATATCTCGGGCTGCAGGTGTCTCTTGCGACTGTGGAAGGCTCTTTCGGCTGTCTTGCTGAATGGGTAAGAAGAAGAGAGTCTCAGTTCTAAAGCTGCCAAAACATAAAGTAAAAACTCCCCCTGCCCCCTGTTGTTTTGTTTTTTATTTACAACACAAAAGAAAGGAACAAATTACATCAATACCCCCCCCCCAAATAGAAAAAAAAGAACACACAACCGCTGGATCTCCAATAGAATGGATGGCCTAGATTCCTTTAAGCTTGATACTCCAACAGTTAACAACCATGATTCCATGAATAAGGCCACCTCCATGCAACCATTCTAGTAGCAATTGTGACTCTACAACACTGTCCTCACTCATTCTCCTGTGTTCTTCCTTAGGCCTCATGTCCATTGGGGCTAGTGGCATCAGGTCATCTTCCATGGCATTTGGAGCAGATTAGCTAATTGTGAGAGGCGACATGAAAAGCACATGTAACCTAGAAAGCTCCTTCAACTGGTATTATGCTGCTACCGCACTTTATGTTGTCATAACAATGACTTGTATTACGCATATTCATGAAAATATGGGGTGGAAAGTAGGACGTGGGGTTCCTGTTGTGCTCATGTTTTTGTCAGCTATTTCTTTTTTCTTGGCTTCACACTTTTATTTCAAGTTGAAGGCCACCACAAGCTTCGTCACTAGTTTTTTTTTAAGTGATCTCGACCTATTACAAAAATAGAGATCTATCATTACCATCACAGTGCAAAGATGTAATGTTCTGTCACAAAATTGGATCAACGCTTCCTGTGCCAAGTGGGAAGTTGGGGTATCATTAAATCATCATAATAGCATCTCCCAACTATATGTCAAATTTTATCTCATATCAAATTTCACCATCTATGTTGGCCCTTATGCCTCAAATGCCATCCATTTGAGTAAGTTTGTTGTGTGCATTAGTAAATGTAGGTTTAGAGATGCATTTTTCCCTTTCAAAAGTTGATCGATACCATAATTGTGAAACCTTTTGCTTATTTTTGGACTAAGACTAGAGTTGATTAGTTGGTTGTCTTATTATAGCTTCATTTTGGAAGTCTCACTCTCTCGTTTACACAGTTGTGAGCTTCAGTGAAAAACCATATTTTTTTTGTCTGTTTGTTGGCAATTTTATGTTCGTTCCTCTTATAGGCTTCCCTTGTGCTATCTAACTCGAAACCTCATTTACTCTACACCCAAGTTTCTAAACAAGACTTGTGTTATAAGAAATGCTGAAAAGGACATAATGATTGATGGAAGAGCATTAGATCCATGGAGTCTTTGCATAGTGGATCAAGTAGAAGAGCTAAAAGCACTATTTAGGGTGATTCCATTGTGGTCAATAGGAATCATGATGTCTGTATGTATGAGTCAAGGCTCCTTTGGAACACTCTTAATAAAGTCCATGGATCGGCACATCACTTCAAACTTTGAAATTCCAGAAGGCTCCTTTAGCGTGTTTATGATAATCTTTCTAACAATATGGATTACTCTTTATGATCACATAGTCCTCCCTATGGCATCCAAAAATAGGGGAAAACCAGCCTATCTCAGTGTTAAACAAAGAATGGGGATTGGACTTCTTATCTCTGGGATGTCCATGGTAGTATTAGCAATTATTGAGAGTGTTCGCTAGAAAACTTCAATCAGGAAAGGATTTTGTAACCACTCAGAAGCTAAGATAGACATTTCTGTTAGGCCCGCCTCATTTATTGAAAAGGAGGCAAGGATATTGATGGCTGCAATTCGGTGGCATCACATTGAAAATGAAGATGGCTGCAATTTTTTGTTAGAATTGACTGTTGTTTGGTGCAGTGACTCCACTCACCCCTTTGAAAAAGAAGGACAATTGATGCTGACTTTTGGAGGGAATTGGGCTACGGTAATCTTGTAAGAACCCGAACTGTGATATATGGGTTTAAATAATTAAGAGAGGGGTAAATTTGGAATTTGAATAGGCTTCGTCGACGAAGCCAGAGTTCGTCCAAGAAGGCCTTGTATCTCTTATCAACAAAGTTCAGAAGCTCGTCGACGAGGAGAAGCCAAGATATTTTGGAAAAACCGGGGATCTCAGGCTCCTCGACGAGGCCACCGTTTCATCGACAAAGGCAATGGCAAATTCGTTGACGAGGACGCCATTTTGTTGACTAAGACGCCAGACTCAAAGGGCTATAAATAGAAGTTTCATTACTTCCAAGCTAAGAAAACTCAAATATCTTCTCTCTCTCTCTCTCTCTAGAACTCTCCCTACTCTCTATCTCTCTATATTTCTTCACCATTTGTCATTATAATCATGAATCTGAAGTTACCACGAGGATCGTGGAAGGATTCTCTACAAGTTCTATGGATCGGAATCCCGTTTTAGAGATTTTTAGATATCGACTTAAAATCGAGGTAAGGCTTGGTTTTCAATTCTGATCCAGCAATTTAGTAGAGAATAGTGTTGTGAGTATCTTTTGTACTGTTGATTGTAGGTTTGGGAACTCGGCTTGCTGTTTAGGGACCTTAGAGTTTGGGATTTTCTATTTAGGGAAAAGGTAAAGGGAATTGTGTTTATATCGGTTATTTTTGAAATCGGACTCGGCGGAACTGTGGTCCACGGTCCTGTGTTTGTTTTGCTACTCATTTGGGGGGATCTAATGGGGAAAAATATGGGTTTTCATGATTATAGTTTTGGGAAAAAGGGGGCGACGGGATACATCCCTGGTTTTGTTGCAAACAGAACATATATGTTGATTTATACAGTGTTATAGGGATGCTCGGGCCTTGACTTGTTTTAAAATGTATGTGTTCGAGAAACCATAATTTTAGATTACCAAATGGGTGTGGTTTTTTTGGTTGTATGAGCATGCATGTGTGTGTGATTGGTTAAAACGATAGTAGGAACGCGGTTTTGAATTTGTTCCAGGTATTGAGAGTGTTCAACTCTATATCCGAGGGCGTATGAAATCATTGGCCATAGATTAGCAGAGGTCTGGCTCTATATCCAAAGGTGTGAGCCTATTTCGGCAAATCAAGCCAAAAGGTGTGGATCCACTAGTTAACGCCGGTATGATGCCATGGGAGTTGGGAACTAGCCATGTGCCCATGGCACCGTGTTCGTAGGTTAGCTACATGCCAATGCTGTATGTCGCGAGCAAGATTTGGACCGATGGGTGTGACGACACCGGGATTACTGATCATGTGTGTGTGTGCTTGTATGCACTGTGTAAAATTAGTACTCGACTGCATTTAACTGCGTGTATGTTGCATCATGATAACACTCAAATGCCACACACCGATATAACCTGTGTTCTTCCTTACTGAGAGGTGTCCCACCCCTACTGTACGTATATTTTTACAGGTCCTTTAAGTAACTAGAACTAGCGTCCTTGTGTAGGGAGCGTACTGGCCGGTGTACTGCGTTTAGCGCTTGGGTAAGTGCTATGACTATATTTTGATGGTTGCCATTTTGGGATATGTTGGGCACCCAGTTGTACGTTGTATGTTAAAGCCGGTTTCTGCTCTTGTATAGACTATGGTATGGTATTGCATATATATATAGAGTGACCTTTTTTCGCTGCATATATGATTGTATTTGGATGTGTTAAGGGTGCCTAAGAACCCCACGAGGTCGGACCCTCATCCTTTGTACTGTATCTTTGGATGATTTGTATGATATAGGGACAGGTTAGATTACATTTTTACCCATGGGTCCCATTTTTTGGATTTGGGCCGTGACAACTTGGTATCAGAGCTAACCATGTTGTTAGGTCTTGTAAACTTGGTTAGGTGTAGCTATGAGTACATACTAGAGTATAGGATGTTGGATATGGGTAGAGTTGGTTGAGGGTTGTTCGCTTACTAAACCGAGATTTGTCGACGGTATTCCGTGTTTTTCCTGGGATGACGATTCCAGTAAAAGTAGGGCAGATCATTGACGAATTTCGTGTTAGTGTGATAGGACAGACCTAGACCTGGCAGGAAGTAGTTAATACGATTAGTTCTAGATCATTAAGTTAATTGTATGTGTTGTAGGAATACTGATAGATTTCTATTGTGCTGCAGAATGGAGCTTAAGGATAATGACCTGGGAAGTGGCTCCGAGGAGACTACGAGTGCTGAGTCTCCTTCTGTGCCTCGAGGTTTGACGAGGCAAGTGTTACGGGAGATCGGGCAGAGTGTGAGGAGATGCGAGCGCTCTCCTATTGCCGCGGGGTGCACCATTGAGAGGTTCATATGCATGCATCCTCCGATGTTCTCTAGAGGACCTGACCCAACGATAGCAGAAGATTGGGTGGAGAATACTGAGAGGATCTTGGAGGTCCTGCACTGCAAAGGTAGGCAGCGAGTCCTCTATGCGACCTTCCAGCTATCTGGGGAGGCGAGTCAGTGGTGGACTGCGGTGAGTCTGTTGGAGAAGCAGAGAGTGGGTCCTGAGGAGATGTCATGAAGCCATTTCAAGGAGGTGTTCTTTGACATATACTTCCCAACTTCTTTACATGATGCAAAGGCAGATGAGTTTTTTGCTTTGACTCAGGGGAGTTTTACAGTGCAGGGATATGCAACTCGGTACATAGACCTGTCCCGGTTTGCGCCATGTTTGATCTCGAGCGAGTATGAGAAGACTCAGAGGTTCGAGAAGGGCCTGAGGAAGGATATCCACAGACTAGTGGGTATGCTTCAGATCCATGAGTTCTCGGTGTTGGTAGATAAAGCCACGGTGATTAAGACTAGTCTCCAAGAGGATGAGGTGGATCAGGAATCGAGGAAGAGGACAGCTCCTTCTGGTTCTTAGACAGGATCTCGTCAAGGATCGTGGAAGAAGAGGAACAAGGGCTCGGGTCATCATCAGAATATTGAGTGCCAGGATTTTTAGATGATCCAGACTAGTGGACGTTGTACCAGATGTCACAAATGGCACGAGGGTGAGTGCCAGTCATTTAGGGGGAACCACTGTGGGATGAGTTGAGAGTCGAGGATATTCGGGTAGTCAACGAGTTTCCGGACGTGTTTCCAGATGATTTACCCAGTTTACCTCCGAATCGTGAGGTGGAGTTTGCGATAGAGTTGCTGCCTAGCAAGGCACCGATTTCTAAAGCTCTATACAAGATGGCTCCAGCAGAACTTCAGGAATTAAAAGAGCAGTTGCAGGAGTTACTGGACAGGGGATTCATTCGACCTAGTGTTTTGCCCTGGGGAGCTCCAGTATTATTTATGAAGAAGAAGGACGGGTCGATGCGCATGTGCATTGATTACCATGAGATCAACAAAGTGATGGTGAAGAACTGTTACTCTGCCTCGTATAGATGATCTCTTTGACCAGTTGTAGGGAAAGCAGGTGATTACGCTTCAAAACTGTGTAATTGTGCACTTTAACCTGGTCTTTATGGTTTATATTTTTAAATAAATGTCCAAATTTATCCAAAATTTTAATAAAGTGCAATATTTATGATTCTTGAACTTTATTGCATAATTTATGAATTTTTGGTAATTTTCTGTCACAGGAAAATTCTCGGGAACCAAAACCTGTGTCTATTCGTATTTCAGGCATAAATTTTCCGTCCAAGTTCCGATCAAGACAATTCAAATATCTGGAGAAAGAGAAAAAGATTATCTACAACTGTCATGTTTTGAGTTTCATGAGAAACAGGCTATAGAAGGGTCAAAATAGGCTATGAAAGCGAGAACAAATAAAATGAAAAAATAAAATATATATATATATATATATATATATATATAAATGGATATTTTATGTGACTCGGCCATGAATGGCCGGGTCGGGTTGGACAAGTTGGGTAGGG
Organism: Malania oleifera; assembly: GCF_029873635.1. Classification (NCBI taxonomy): domain Eukaryota; kingdom Viridiplantae; phylum Streptophyta; class Magnoliopsida; order Santalales; family Ximeniaceae; genus Malania; species Malania oleifera. The sequence goes on along the minus strand of NC_080419.1, from coordinate 78,866,659 downwards.
CAGCCACAACTCCCTTTTGAAATCTCACCCGAGCGCAGCTCTACCCTCCCTCTTCTTCACCCTCTTCTTCATCCTCTTCTCCTTCTTCTTCTTCTTCTTCTTCTTCTTCTTCTTCTGCTTCTCCTCTTTTCCTTTTTTCATTCCCTTCTCTTTTCCTAATTCTCCCTTCTCTCCTTCTTCTCTATCAGCGCACACCCCTCTCTTTCTCCTATTCCCTTCTCCACTTTTCTTTTCCTTCTCTGTTTGTTACTATTTCTTGTCCCTGTCTGCTGCCCTCTCTAGCAGATCCTCACGGCCCCACAGAATGCTCTCCACAGCTCCCCGAGACAGACCAACAGCAGCCAGGTCAGGAGCTTCTAGCCTCCACAGCAAGCACAGAGCTCCTCTGCAGCCCCTCATCTGTCGCCGTCATCCTCTGCTCCACGACCACCATCCACCAGTTTTCCTCTGCTCACACACCAGTCCCAGCAACCCGAGCCAGTCACAAGCAGACCTTCGGCCCCTCCATTCACTGCTACTTACTTATTAGACCAGTCGAGCCTTCTACAGCGCAACCGAGCCTGCTGCTCCTCCAAACTCACGACCATCTCTCTCTCTCTCTCTCTCTTTATTTCTTTCAATATTAAGTTAGATGCTACTATTTTAATTTATTTGCTGGAATTATTTGGAAATACAAGATCTTGAATTTTAAATATTTTATTATCATTGTAGTGGTTAATTATTTATTAATTTTTTGTATTATTGTGGTGGTAGATTTAATTATGGTTTGAGTTGATTAGTTAATTTTGTTTAGGTTCGGTTTGGTTAATGAAAAAAAGAAGAATAAAATACAAAAGAAAAAAAAGTGTTTTTGTTTAAGGGAATTACATTGGGTGTTTTTCCAAAGTTTAGTTTTTTTTTTAGTATGTTTTGAGTCTGATCAAGTTTCTATTGTGTGTTTTAATTTCATGTTCAAGGTTACCTTCTTTAATTGATGCATGCTTCGATGTTTCCCTGAGTAGAGTAGGGTTTCCTCTTCTTGTCCTTTAATTTAATGCATGTTAGTTTAGATTTTTAAATACTGTGTTATTTAATTTGTCAAAAGTAGAATCAAACAACCTTGAAATCTCGAATCTAAACCGAGTTTAGTACCTTTTTATTTTTTATTGGACGAATGTAAAATTTGAGATTAAAACGCATTCCCGGAGGAGACGATCTAGCCATTGGGCTTAATATTACACGACGTAATTCCTATACTTGGGATAGCTTTCGAGCTACTTATTTTTCGAGTGCGTCAAGTTTTTGGCGTCGTTACCGGGGAATGTCTGTCTTAGTCTCAAATTAGCATTTTTCCCATCATTTTTATTAGGTTTATGAAAAAGAAAAAAAAAAAGCAGAAAACAAAAACAGAAAAAAAAAAAATTGAGTTTTGAAAAATGGCTGCACCTGCACCGCGCACGATAATGGACTTTTTGTAGCTTGAATATGCCACTGCATCCTCTTCCACTTTTTTGCCTTATGATGAGCTTAATTTCATGATGCAGTGCGGGAGGACGTCATTGCTACCCAAGTTCTACGGGATGGAATCTGAGTGCCCCTATCAGTACTTAGCAGAGTTTGAATTAACTGGCAATATGTTTTTCCCTCATGCTAAAACTGATGAATCTATTCGACTGAATTTATTTCTTGCTACCTTGTAGGATAGGGCACAGATCTGGTTTCATTCCTTGAGACCTCACTTTATCACTGATTGATCTGATATGGAGCGTGAATTTTTGCATGCATTTTGTCCCTCACAGAAAACTCAATTTTTGTTGGAACAAATTTTTAATTTTGTGCAACAGGATGACGAGATATTTCGAGCTAGCTAGGAGTGATTCATGGATCTACTAAGCACTTGTCCACATCGCGTGTTCGACTTATGGAGGTTAGCTGATTGTTTTTATACTACTCTTACCCCTGATTACAAGTATTTTGTCGAGACCATGTCTAATGGAGAGCCCATCAGCGAGGATCCAAATCAGGTATTATCATTCTTTGATTACTTAACTGACAATGTCCCACAGTGGAACACACGATACACTCAAGCACCCATGACTGCGCATTATTAGTGGTAGAGAAGCACATGAGCCAACATACTATCCAGATGATCCTCCGCCTCAATACCAGCCACAACAGATCCCTCAGAGCTGTATGCCGTCAGAACTTCTTGGGGATAGCATAACACAGATGGCGAACATGCTCCAGCAGTTCATGCAAACTCAAGTCAATCATAATAATGAATTACGGGATACCATTAATGCGATAAGCACGCAGTTGGACATCTTAGAACAAGAAGAATCGCTCGTAGAACCTCAGCCTAGTCCTTAAAAGTACCAGGAGCCACACCAACAAATACATGATGTTTCTCTTGAGATAGCAGAAATCGCCACTACTTCGAGAAGTGAGAAAGAAGTTCCCTAACCTGAAACGCTCATTGCAAGTCAACCAGCACTCCTAGCACCAGAAGTTACGGCTGAAATAGATGAATTCAAAAAAAAAATCATAGGAAACGAACCCAGAAGCGGAGCAATTAGTTGATGAGGAGACTACTACTCATGCGGAGTACTAACCTGCGGTACGTCACTCTCAAAGCCTAGAAACCGTGGAACCGTCACTCCCGCCTGAATCAGACGTCAAGGAGCCTAATGTGGATGCAGACCCTTGCAGTGGTGAGATAATATGTGTGCCTGATAAAGAGGGTGACCAGTCTGGTAAGAATATAATTTCCAAGGAACCAGGTAAAGCTTTTAATGTTAATGCTTCTGAATAACTACAGGTAATTGTTCCAATAACTTCCCATCACACGTTAGTTAGTAAAGAAGCAAATTTCCTGGACACGATGTTGAATAAAGACCCTTTCTTGTCAACACACGAGGGTCGACCTGCGCACATATTGTTTGATATATTGATGCGTATTAATTCATTTGAGGCTAATTTTTATGCAGGTATGAGGACTGATCGATTGTGGCGGCTCAAATTTGGAGACCCATCGGCACAATTTATATACCTGCGGCCACCAGATGAAATTCCTCCTGAGGCTCCACCAGACAATTGTGATATTTTTCTTTTCCTTCTTTTGCTTTTATTTTATCTTATTTTATTTTTATTTAGTTTTCAGGTCTATTTTCCCGTAGTTCAATCTTTCTTTTCCATTACCCCATCACTCATGTACACTTTACTTTTCCCGTGCACAGTCCTTTTTATTTCCCCTATGCTTTCACATTGAGGACAATGTTCCACTTTAGTTTTTTTTTTGGGGGGGGGGGGTGGTGAGCATTCGCATGTGACACTATGCACGTACACGTACTGAGTTTTATATTTAAAAAAATCAAAAATCAAAAAAATCAAAAAGAAAGAGAGAAAGAAAGAGGAGCACTGAGAAATTACACTGCATTATGCTATGCTTAACACTGCTGCATACCTTTTACATACTCGTGTATAATTTAAGAATGACACACTTGAGTCAATCATGCGTAGTTTCTCTTTATATGATCTTATGACTCCATGAAAAATTCATTTGGTCGTACATTCGTGTTAATTTGGTTATATAATTTCCTGTATTTACACGGCATCTCACGAGGTTGAATAAACACATTCACGTGATTCATTGCACTTTGGGTTTCCTGTGAGCACTGAATGAACACTCATGACAACTATGACACCTTGTGAGGTATTGTTGAGCCATGTATCGTCCTTTTGAGCGTTAACATCAAATCAGAGTTCATAGAACTCAATTCTCTTTTTTTGGATGATTCCTTGTACACTAGTCTCTGTCTTTGATTTTCTAGCCTAGAGGTGACACCTAGTGGAGAGATGGAAACCTAGGTCCTGTAGCCTACTCAAGATGTGAAGACTGAGCCACACCTAGAGATAAACTTAGTTCATAGACCATTACTTGAGCTCAATTCCCATTGATTGTTTGAAGATTAAAAAAGAAGTGTTATGATTGTCCTAATTGATCAAGAAAAAAATAGAAAATGAAGAATGAGCAGAAGAAATAATAAGAATACACATGCGCATGAAATGAAATGTCAATGCCGGTCCACATACATATCACAAAAAGTCAAGGACACGACACTTATTTTTCATGTATGAAGATGCTTCAACCGGTTAATGCCTCGGATGTATTCACGACAAGTTTATAAATAAGTTGATCTAGGGTGCTCTCGATTGGATATGGCGAGTAGGTGAGAAGATGCTAGGGTGAAGGACCCGATACCTCATAGATAGGTTAGATCCTTTCCAGACTAGTCCACTTCGTACATTTACCATTATTCCTTTTAATATGTGGGATGTTTGATCGTGACACTCCTCCTCATATATGATGAGTGAACCCATTTTCTTTGAGTGTTCTTGAGGGTATACCAGTTAGGCCGAGTCAAAGCGACCGTTCTGTAGGTGTCCACTGGTATCCTAAGTGTACTAAGTCACACACATCACACAAACCTCAAGAGTTTACCTATTTATACTCGGACTTATATGATTGCATTAACTCTGAATGTACCACTGATTAACTTCATGTGAGTATACTGCTCTTAAATGACATATAAATGATGAAATTTGCATGAGTAACGTGCTTCAAATTTGTGTGTATTGAATATGAACGAGCCTATGTGAAATTCAGTTATGTTCTTGTATGTGAAACGTTATGGTTATGTTGCATGTGCATTGATTTCATGTTCATTGGAGTTTGTATTCGTAGGCACTACCCTGAAATTCATTCGTGTCATTTTCTAGAGACTAGCAAAACGTTAGTTGGGGGGGGTGTGATTACGCGTCAAAACTGCGTAATTGGACACTTTAACTCGGTCTTTATGGTTTATATTTTTAATTAAATGTCCAAATTTATCCAAAATTTTAATAAAGTACCATATTTATGATTCTTGAACTTTATTGCACAATTTATGAATTTTTGGTAATTTTCTGTCGCAAGAAAATTCCTGGGAACCAAAATTGACGCTTGTTCATATTTCATACATAACTTTTCTGTCCGAACTTCGATTGACACGATTCAAATTTTTTGAGAAAGAGAAAAAGATTATCTACAACTTTTGTGATTTGAGTTTTACAAGAAACAAGCTTTAGAAGGGTCAAAACAGGCTGTGAATGTATATAACAAATAAAATGAAAAAATAAAAAAATATATATAAATGGATATTTGATGTGACCTGGCCATGCATGGCTGGGTCGGGTTGGACAAGTTGGGTAGGGCAGCCACAGCTCCCTTTTAAAATCTCACCCGAGCGCAGCTCTACCATCCCTCTTCTTCACCCTCTTCTTCTTCTTCTTCTTCTTCTTCTTCTTCTTCTTCTTCTTCTGCTTCTCCTATTTTCATTTTTTCATTCTCTTCTCTTTTCCTAATTCTCCCTTCTCTCCTTCTTCTTTATCAGCCCACACCCCTCTCTTTCTCCTATTCCCTTCTCCTCTTTTCTTTTCCTTCTCTGTCTGTTACTATTTCTTGTCCCTGTGTGCTGCCCTCTCCAGCAAATCCTTATGGCCCCACAGAATGCTCTCCACAGCTTCCCGAGACAGACCAACAGCAGCTAGGCCAGTAGCTTCCAGCATCACAGCAAGCACAAAGCTCCTCTGCAGCACCTCATCTGTAGCCGTCATCCTCTGCTCCACGACCACCATCCGCCAATTTTCCTCTGCTCACACACCAGTCCCAGCAACCTGAGCCAGTCACAAGCAGACCTTCGGCCCTTCCATTCACTACTACTTATTAGACTAGTCGAGCCTTCTATAATGCAACCGAGCCAGCTGCTCCTCCAAACTCACGACCATCTCTCTCTCTCTCTCTCTCTCTCTCTCTCTCTCTCTCTCTCTCTCTCTCTCTCTCTCTCTCTCTCTCTCTCTCTCTCTCTCTCTCTCTCTCTCTTCTTTTATTTCTTTCAATATTAAGTTAGATGCTACTATTTTAATTTATTTGCTGGAATTATTTGGAAAGACAAGATCTTGAATTTTAAATATTTTATTATCATTGTAGTGGTTAATTATTTATTAATTTTTTTTATTATTGTGGTGGTAGATTTAATCATTGTTCGAGTTGATTTGTTAATTTTGTTAAGGTTCGGTCTGGTTATTGAAAAAAAGAAGAATAAAATACAAAAGAAAAAAAAAGTGTTTTTGTTTAAGGGAATTACATTGGGTGTTTTTCCAAAGTTCAGTTTTTTTTAGTATGTTTTGAGTCTAATTAAGTTTCTATTGCGTGTTTTAATTTCATGTTCAAGGTTACCTTCTTTAATTGATGCGTGCTTCGATGTTTCCCTGAGTAGAGTAGGGTTTCCTCTTCTTGTCCTTTAATTTAATGCATGTTAGTTTAGAGTTTTGAATCTCATGTTATTTAATTTGTCAAAAGTAGAATCAAACAACCTTGAAATCCCGAATCTAAACCGAGTTCAGTACCTTTTTATTTTCGATTGGATGAATGTAAAATCTGAGATTAAAACGCATTCCCTGAGGAGACGATTTAGCCATTGGGCTTAATATTACACGACATAACTCCTATACTTGGGATAGCTTTAGAGCTGCTTATTTTTCGAGTAAGTTAGTAGGTCTTTTTGAAGATCGACTTACAGTCAGGGTATCATCAGGTGAGGGTTAGATCTGAGGATGTAGTGAAGATTGCTTTCCAAACCAAATACGGGCACTCTGAGTTCTTGGTTATGCCATTTGGGTTGAGTAATGCGCTGGTAGTGTTCATGGATCTGATGAACAGAGTGTTTCATGAGTACCTGGAGCAGTTCGTAGTGGTGTTCATCGATGACATTCTGGTATACTTGAGGAGTTCGGAAAAGCATGAGAACCATTTGAGGTTGGTACTACAAATTCTACGAAAGAGGAAGTTGTATGCTAAGATGAAGAAGTGTGAATTCTAGTTGAATCAGGTCGCATTCTTAGGCTATGTGGTGTCTAAAGGCGGTATCTCCATTGATCCTAGCAAGATTGAAGTTGTGGTTGACTGGGCTAGACCAAAGAGTGTGCAGGAAGTTTGGAGTTTTTTGGGACTAGCAGGTTACTATCGTCGGTTCATAGAGGGTTTCTCTAAATTATCTGGACCTCTGACACAATTGACTAAAAAGGGGGTGAAGTTTGACTGGACTAGTGATTGCGAGCAGTGCTTTCTTGAGTTGAAGCACCAGTTGGTTACTGCTCCAGTATTGACCATTCCTTTGGGGGATGGGGATTTTGTGATCTATAGCGACGCATCCCTGAAGGGTTTGGGATGTGTGCTTATGCAACAGGGTAAGGTGGTAGCTTATGCTTCTCAGCAACTTAAGGAGTATAAGAAGAATTACCCTATGCATGATCTGTAATTGGCTACTGTTGTATATGCACTGAAGATCTGGCCATACTATTTTATGGTATGCAGTGTGAGATCTTCACTGATCATAAAAGCCTCAGGTATTTCTTCATGCAGAAGGAGTTAAATATGAGGTAGAGACAGTGGCTTGAGTTGATTAAAGACTACGATTGTACGATCAGTTATCACTCGGGGAAGACTAACGTGGTGGCTGATGCATTGAGTCAAAAGTCAGAAATGCAACAGTATCTGTAGTTGTAGCTCAGCATCATGTCAGACAGGATCTGGAAAGCCTTGGTGTGGAGTTGGTGTCCAGTGTTCATCAGGCTTTCATTACTAGTTTGGTAATTTATCTGACCTTGTTTGAGTGTATTAAAGTCGTGCAAGCTAATGATGCGGAGTTAGCTGAGATTGTGGAAAAAGTGCAGTAGGGTTTGGCTGCAGATTTTAACATCTCTGACAGAGGTGTGTTGAGGTTTGGGACCAGACTGTGTGTTCCAAACGATGATGAGATTAGAAGGACAATTCTGGGGGAGGCACATCATTCTTTGTTTACGGTACATCCGGGTAGTTCAAAGATGTATCGGAACTTACACAAGACCTTCTAGTGGTCTGATATGAAAAGGTAGATTACTCAATTCGTGGAGCAGTTTCTGACATGTCAGTAGGTGAAAGAAAAACATCAGAGGCCGGTAGGGCCATTGCAGCCTTTGCCTATTCCAATGTGGAAATGGGAACATATTTCCTTGGATTTTGTGATCGGATTTCCGCCAACCCTTCACAGGCAGAACGCTATTTGGGTGATCGTGGATAGGTTGAGGAAATCTTCTCATTTCATACCGATGGAGGTTAGCTACCCTTTGAGTAGGCTAGCACATATGTATGTGCATGAGATTGTGAGAATGCACGGGGTATCAGTGGCCATTGTGTCAGATCGAGACCCGAGGTTTACTTCTCGATTCTAGATGAGCTTGCTGGAGGCACTGGAAATGAAGCTTACTTTCAGTATAACGTTCCACCCCCAGACTGATGGACAGTCGGAGAGGACGATACAAATCTTGGAGGATATATTGTGAGCTTGTGTGTTAGACTACAGTGGTAGTTGAATACAGTTTATCCCACTAGTAGAGTTCGCTTATAATAATAGCTTCCAGGCTAGTATCGGGATGGCACCGTTCGAGGCTTTGTATGGTCGGAGGTGTCGATCTCCTTTGTGTTGGGATGAGGTTGGTGAATGTTAGGTGTTAGGACCTGAACTTGTGCAGCAGGCGTTTGAGAAAGTGGGTTTGATCCAGAAGAGGATTAGATCAGCTCAGAGTCTGCAGAAGAGTTACGCAGATGTTCACCATCGTGAGTTAGAGTTTGAGGTAGGGGGTAAGGTATTTCTGTGTATCACTCCGATGAATGGGGTGATGAGATTTGGGAGGAAGGGTAAGCTAAGCCCGAGGAATATCGGACCATTCGAGATTCTTGAGCGAGTGGGTTCGGTAGCCTACAGGATTGCACTACCACCAGCACTCTCGAGGGTCCATGATGTGTTTCATGTATCCATGCTAAGGAGGTACGTATTGGATCCTTCACATGTTATCAGTTATGATGAGTTAGAAATTAGGGATACTTTAGCATATGAGGAGATACCTGTTCAGGTTTTGGATCATAAAGTTCAGAAGTTTCGTACCAAAAATATACCGTTAGTGAAGGTATTGTGGCGAAACCATGAGATTGAGGAAGCTTCTTGGGAACTAGAAACGGAAATATGCCTGAAGTATCCACAGTTGTTTTGAGCACTTGTATGTTATCCTACTTTGGGTTGGGATTGGTGGTTAGTCATTGGGAGTATGTGTATTGTGAACTCCTAAGATGGTTGTATATGAACCACGGTATTCCTTCGCCATTAGTGAGGGTATGTATGTGTATGTGTATAGTGGGGTTGTGCTGTAGTAGTCGCCAATTTTTTGTTAGTATTGCGTGTATATGTATTTAGTTGTATGAATGAGTTGTGAATGAGAGATGGCAAATTTCGAGGACAAAATTTTTGTAAGGAGGGGAGATTGTAAGAACCCGAACCATGATATATGGGTTTAAATAATTAAAAGAGGGGTAAATTTGGAATTTGAACAAGCTTCATCGACGAAGGCAGAGTTCGTCGACGAAGGCCTTGTATCTCTCATTGATGAAGTTTAAAGGCTCATCAATGAGGAGAAACCGAGAGATTTTGGGAAAATCGGGGATCTCAAGCTCGTTAACGAGGCCATCGCTTCATCGACGAAGGCAATGGCAGATTTGTCGACGAGGACGCCATTTCATTGATGAAGACGCCTGAGTCAAAGGGATATAAATAGAAGTTTTATTACTTCCAAGCTAAGAAAACTCAAATATCTTCTCTCTTTCTCTCTCTCTCTCTCTCTTTAGAACTCTCCCTACTCTTTATTTCTCTAGATTTATTCATCGTTCGTTGTTAGAATCGTGAATTTGAAGTTACCACGAGGATTGTGGAATGATTCTCTACAAGTTCTACGGATCGGAATCCCGTTTTGGAGATTTTTGGGTTTCAGCTTAAAATCAAGGTAAGGCTCGGTTTTCAATTCTGATCCGGTCGTTTAGTAAAGAACAGTGTTGTGAGTATTACTTGCATTGTTGATTGTAGTTTTTGGAACTCGGTTTGCTATTTAGGGACCTTAGAGTTTGCGATTTTTTATTCGGGGAAAAGGTAAGGGGAATTGTGTTTATATCGGTTTTTTTTTTTAAATCGGACTCGGTGGAACTATGGTCCACAGTCCTGTGTGTGTTTTGGCTACTCATTTGGGGGGATCCAATGGGGAAAACTATGACTTTTTCATGATTATAGTTTTGGGAAAAAGGGGGCGACGGACTGCATCCCTGTTTTGTTAAAAACTAAACGTATATGTTGATTTATACAATGTTATAGGGATCGTCGTGCCTTGACTTGTTTTAAACTATATGTGTTCGAAAAACCATGATTTTAGATTACCAAATGGGTGTGGTTTGTTTGGTTATATGAGCATACATGTGTGTGTGATTGGTTGAAATGCTAATAGGAACGCAGTTTCGAATTTGTTCCAGGTATTGAGAGTGTCCGGCTCTATATCCGAGGGCATATGAAATCATTGGCCATAGATTGGCAGAGGTCTGGCTCTATATCCGAGGGTGTGAGCCTATTCCGGCAGATCAGGCCAAAGGATGTGGATCCACCAGTTAGCGCTGGTATGATGCCATAGGAGTTAGGGACTAGCTATGTGCCGGTGGCGCCGTGTTCACGGGTTAGCTACGGGCCAACACCATATGTCACGGGCCGACTTCGGGTCGATGGGTGTGACGACATCAGGATTGCTGATCATGTGCGTGTGTGTGCTTGTATGCACTATGTAAAATTAGTACTGGACTGCATTTAACTGCGTGTATATTGCATCATGATAACACTCAAATGCCACACACCGATATAACCTGTGTTCTTCCTTACTAAGAGGTGTTTGACCCCTACTGTACGTACATTTTTACAGGTCCTTTGAGTAACCAGAACTAGAGTCCTAGTGTAAGGAGCGTACTGGCCGATGTACTGCTTTTAGCTCTTAGGTAAGTACTAGGACTGTATATTGATGGGTTGCCATTTTGGGATATGTTGGGCACCCAGTTGTACATTGTATGTTAGAGCCTATTTCTGCTCTTGTATAGACTCTGGTATGGTATAGCATATATATATATATAGAATGACCTTTTTCCGCTGCGTATATGATTGTGTTTGGATGTGTTAAGGGTGCCTGGGAACACCACGGGGTCGGACTCTCATCCTTTGTACTGTATCTTTGGATGATTTGTATAATACAGGGATAAGTTAGATTACATTTTCACCCCTGGGTCCCATTTTTCAGGTTTGGGGTGTGACAAATCTCCTCCTTCTCTCCTATAAAAAGGAGCACTTCCCCTCCATTGTGCAGATACACAGAGAGTGAGAGTGAGTGAAGAAACAATAAGTGTGAGTGCACTTTTAGTGTGTACTAAAGTGAGTGAGTTAAGTGTGTTGTAATTCTCCTCATCTTCACTCTATACCCATATATATATAGTGAAGTTACTCCTATCCCGTGGACATACGCTAAATTAGTCGAACCACGTAAATATTGTTTGTTATTTGTGTGTGTGTGTGTGTGTTATTTGATCGTGGGCAGGATTCATATCCGAAAAATTGGTATCAGAGCTACTGGTTTACCGCCTTGTTATCAGTTTTAATTTTTGTATATTAATACCGCCTTGATGACAGGTTTTATTTTTGTGTATCAATACCACCTTAATGGCAGGTTTTATTGATGTATATTGATACTGCCTTCACAGCTAGATCTGTTCTTAATTTTTGAGATAATACTGTAGTAAAATTGTTCACTGCGGTTGTCCACGCATAGTACTAGAGCATATTAAATGGAGGAAAGTATAAGTCTTGGCAGCAGTTCCATGATTAGACTTACAAAGACAAATTATTCCATCTGGAAGACAATGATGGAAGATTTTTTGTACTGTAAAGATAATATGTTCGATACCATTGAATGCAAAGGGATCGTGCCAAGTGTAAAAACTAAGTCTGATTAGAAGAAGCTCAACAAAAAAGCAGTCAATGTTATAAGACAGTGGGTCGAGACGAGGGCAATTCATGATACAGCTAAAGAAACGGATGGCTACAAACTTTGGCAACATCTGGGAGAGATGTACGAGTCAAAGAATGCCTAGAAGAAAACCTTCATGATAAGGAGGTTTGTGAATTTAAAATTAAGTGATGGACAAAATGTTTTAGATCACTTAGATAAATTTAATGAAATTCTTACTAATATGGCAAGCATGAAACTAACTATTGTAGATGAAATTCAAGCATTGATTTTGCTAAGTTCATTACCAAATAGTTGGGAGACACTGGTGGTAGCTCTTAGTAATTCAGCACCAAACAGAAAGGTAACCTTGAGTGTCGCGGCGTCCCGGGAGCGCGTGTGCCCCGGGCGGCGAAATCAAAATCATTTTTAATATTTTCATGGAAAAACATGGAATATCGGAGTCGCCACTAACCTTTAGTGCGGTTAGAACACATGATTACTTCCCCGTTAGGGGTAGAATCAGTTTACATTACCAGAGTTGGGGTCGGGAGTTCGGTTACGCGAGGGGAAGGTACGAGCACCCCCTACGCGCCCGTTCTTACGAACGGTACCTAATTAATTTTAAATTATCCCTAAGTTAATCTAATAAGTCTTTAAACTACTCCTTTTATGAATTAATAAACACACATGAAAAATGAATAAATAAATAAATATATACAAATATTCCCTCAGAGCTTAAGGTACGTGAAGCCCGAAGGCTCATACCCCCCGCAATAAAATCATAGGGATTAAAATAAAAATATTTAAGAAAATACACTCCCAAATTTTAAAATTGTAAGTAAAATTTTTATAGGAAAATACTGGTATGGGAGGTTTTAATAATAGATATAATAATTTAAACATAATAAATAAGTAAATAAATAAAATAGTAATAAACTAGAATATTAGGATACCACAATACGTACTAATCAACATATATAATAGAAGCTAAAATATCTAACATACCAATAATAGTAGAATATAAACATATAATATAGACTAAGATAATGAGCATATCATAATATTAAAATACTACATGTGCGTTATAAACAAAAATACTCAAACCTACCATAATAAACATAATCACGATGAGAACAATAATAAATATCCACAAATAATATAATACGTAATAAATTACTATAATACTATATATACTAAACATACCATATAATAGCATGATACCAAAACACCAAAAATATTATATTACCTAAAATATTAAACTTACCAAAATAATACCTTGTATATTAACATGCTAAAAATATAATAATAATATATAATATTACCTAAAACGCTACATTACTAAATGTACACGGTCACCTAAAATACTAAATGTATAATGTTACTTAAAATTCTAAGTTGCTAAATGTAAATATCACTTATTCAAATAAATATTATAGCATTAAAAATTCCACAACAATATTATGAACATGACAAAATAATAATACAATCGTATACAAGAAATAAATAAATAATAATCAATAATGAACATAAATATATATGCAATAACAATATAAAGTAAATTAAATAAAACACTACTCAAAACCTTAATAACGTGAAATAGCCAAAACCCTGAAATAAAACAATAACCCAAAACCCTAAATGGTTGTATTATGAAAATAATGTAAATAATCAAGAATCCTAGATGTGCATAAATATTACAATCCTAAATAATAAACAAAATCCCTAAATATCGTATGAAAAATAAACATGATAAATATCCTAAATATACCGAAAACCTAAATAATATCTACACAACAACATGATATACGAACCCCTTAGATATATATAACAATAATAAAAAATCCTATGATAGTATACCCACCATAATATATAATATACCACGAATATGTAACAATAACAAAACTATATATCATAAAAATACTGTATCCTAACCTATATTCATCATTAAATATGCATAGTCAGTGCCCTAAAATAAAAAATGAAAACAAACATGAATAAACATTATCACAGAAAGAAAATAATAATAATAATAATAATAATAATAATAATAATAATAATAATAACATTAGATATGTATATGTAAAACCTAAATAAAAATTCTTACACAAGAAAAAAAAAATCCTGAATAAAAATTGATGTCAGATATACCCAAGTAAATATTATCATAAAAGAAGAAAAATCCTGCAATAAGAAGAATAAAATCAATTAGTGTTTTCCATGCATAAACAAAAATAATTAAAGTTTAAATATGGACAAAAATTCTGCAACAAGAAGAATAAAATTAATTAGTATTTACCATTATGAGATTAAAAAAAATGGACATTAAACACTAAACATATTATATTACTATATTTATTATCTAACAAGTAAAATAAAATAAATACATAATAAGAAAACTTAAAGTACACACAACATGTAAAAATTAAGAAAAACTTAAACTTTATGTGTGTGTGTGCAGATACAGCAGAGGGAGGCAAGGACTCACCGTGGGTGCTCAGAGGAGACTGCTGCAACTGGAGTTGATCGTAGCAGAGAACTCCAACCGTGCTGCTGGAGATGGTGTCTTCTCTGTTGGACTGTGTGACCGGAGAGTTCTGGGTATGCTGACCGTGGGTTGCTCTGGTGGTGGACCGTCGGCGACGGCGGTAGCGTGGCAGCCGGTGGCCGTGCTGCAGCAGGGGTCGTGGCTGGTGGTTTGCTGGGCGTGACTGTTGGAGCGATGGCGACACTGCTGGAGGCTGGGCGTGAGGACCGGAGCAACTGGTCGTGAGGACTGGCAGGGGAGTCTCTCGGGTGGTCTAGATTGCTGCAGGGAGGATCTGGAGCGGGAGATGATAACTGAGAGAGCCAAGGAGAGCAGGGAGGTCTTGCCGTGGCTGGAACAGGAAGAAGAAGAAGAAGAAGAAGAAGAAGGAGACAGAGGTGAGGAACAGAGGCGGCTGCTGGGGGAGTGAAGGAGATGGGAGGATGTGAGAGTGGCAAGGAGATTTGCCGGAGAGAGAGAGAGCCAGAGAGAGAGACAGTGAGGTTTTTTTTTTTTTTTGGTTGTTTTTCCTTTTGGCCTCTGCCGGTGCCCCCCCAAGAGAAGAAAGGAAAAGGGCCTTATATAAAAATTTAGAAATCCTAAACCCATCCCTTTTCCTTTTTGGTTTTATGGTATTTTTTCTTTTTGGAAACAATATATATGAGAATAATTATTAGTATGGTAATAATAATAATAATAATGATAATATATATATATATATTAAAATAATAATAATGATAATAGTAACAACAAAGATAAATAAATAAATAATAATAATAATAATAAACAATAGAAATAAAAATAAAAGTAATAATAATGATACTAATAATAATAATAATAATAATCATAATGGTAATAATAGAAAATAAAAAATATTAATGACAATAATAATAATAATACTAATAATAATAATAATAATAATAATCATAATGGTAATAATAGAAATAAAAAATATTAATGACAATAATAATAATAATAATAATAATAATAATAATAATGATAATAATAAAATAATAATAATAATAGAAATAACAAAAATAAATAAATAGTGATAATAAAGGTGAAAATACCAATATTAAAATAATGTCAAATAATAAATAATAATAATAATAATAATAATAAATATAAATAGAAATAAAAATAAAAGTAATAATAATAATACTAATGAAAAATAATAATAATAATAATAATGATAGTAATAAAATAATAGTAATAATAGTAAATAAAAATACTAATAATGATGATTATAAAAATTAAAAATAATAATGAAAATAATAAATAATAATAATAAAATAGAAGTAAAAATAAGTAATAATAGTAATGCTAATGAAAAATAATAATAATAATAATAATAATAAATAAAATAATAATAATAATAATAATTATAAAAATAACAATAATAATAGTAATACATATATTGGGCCTGGGTAAAAATGGGGTGTCTACATTGAGTATGGTGAAAGATAGCATCACAAAAGAAGAGCTGAGCAAGGCGTGTCCACTCACTCTCAAGGACGAGCGATGGTCACTAAGAGGGGTAGAAGCAGATATTCCCAAGGAGATAGGAAGAACATAGGCAGGTCCAGAAGCAAGTTCAGAGGCATATCAAAATAAAGGAGTAATTTTACCTGTTATTATTGTAATAAGTTTGGACATATAAAAAGGGACTATTGGAAATGGAAGGCAAAACAAACCAGCAAAGACAAGAAAGAGGAGGACAAAAGTAGTGCATCTGTGACTTCTGATGAAAGTGAAACTTACGTGGTGTGTAAAGAAGGACACGTTAACCTTACTTGCCAAGACACAACATGGACGATTGACTCTGCAACATAATTCCATGTAACAGCACGAAGAGACTTCTTCTTATCTTACAAATGTGGTGATTATGGCTTTGTTAATCTGGGAAATGAAGTCAAATGCAAAGTTGTTGGTAATAGAGATGTGTTGATAGAAACAAATGTTGGCTACAAGCTATTACTGAAGGATGTTTGGCATGTCCCAGACATTCGCCTCAACCTGATCTCCATAGGTCAACTTGATGACCTTGGTTATGAAAGCTATTTTGGTAATGGAGTATGGAAGCTCAAGAAAGGAAATTAGGTGGTGGCCAAAGGAAAGAAGGATGCTACCTTATACTACACTCAAGCTAAGCAACTCTGTGCAGTAGATGTGAATGCTATGGAACATGAAGTCACCACTAAGTTATGGCACAACAAACTTAGCCACATGAGCGAGAAAGGACTCCAAATTCTTGCAAGGAAAAAGCTCTTTCCAAATTTATCAGGTAATTCCTTAAATAATTGTACTCATTGTTTAGCTGGTAAACAACACACAGTTGTATTTCAAAAAAAAAAAACCCCCCATTTAAGAGAATGCATATTCTAGATATGGTTCATTCTGATGTGTGTTCTATGAATGATAAAAGTATTAGTGGATCATTGTATTTTGTAACATTCATTGATGACCACTCTAGAAAAGTGTGGGCATGTCCTTTGAAAAATAAAGACCAGGTGTTAGATATGTTCAAGAAATTTCAGGCCAATGTTAAAAGAAAAAGTGGAAGAGAGCTCAAATGTGTTCGCTTAGACAACAGTAGTGAATACATTAGGCCATTTGAAAAGCATTGCAGAGTTCATGGTATCAGGATTGAGAAGTCATTGATGACCACTTTAGAAAAGTATGGGCATGTCCTTTGAAAAGTAAAGACCAGGTGTTAGATATGTTCAAGAAATTTCAGGCCAATGTTAAAAGAAAAAGTGGAAGAAAGCTCAAATGTGTTCGTTTAGACAACAGTAGTGAATACATTAGGCCATTTGAAAAGCATTGCAGAGTCCATGGTATCAGGATGGAGAAGTCAATTCCCAAGACTCCTCAACACAACAACATTGCAAATCAAAGAATGAACAGAAGCATCTGCAGGATTGAGAAGTCATTGATGACCACTTTAGAAAAGTGTGGGCATGTCCTTTGAAAAGTAAAGACCAGGTGTTAGATATGTTCAAGAAATTTCAGGCCAATGTTAAAAGAAAAAGTGGAAGAAAGCTCAAATGTGTTCATTTAGACAACAGTAGTGAATACATTAGGCCATTTGAAAAGCATTGCAGAGTCCATGGTATCAGGATTGAGAAGTCAATTCCTAAGACTCCTCAACACAACAACATTGCAAATCAAAGAATGAACAGAAGCATCTGCAACAAGATTATCTGCATACTCTCTCATTCAAGAATGCCAAAATCCTTCTGGGGTGAGGCGTTAATGACAGCAGTTAACCTCATCAACCTTTCTCCTTCAGTTCCTTTAGGAGGTGACATTCTTGAAAGGATCTGGACTGGGAAAGATGTATCCTATAAACACTTAAAGGTGTTTTGTTGTAAAGCTTTTGTCCATATTCCTAGGGATGAAAGGACCAAACTTGATGCAAAGACAAAAGATTTTGTCTTCTTTGGTTATGGTATTGATGAGTTTGGCTACAGATTATGGGATCTAAAAAATAGGAAAGTCATCCGGAATAGAGATGTGGTGTTCTTTGAAGATCAAACTATTAACGATTGTGAGAAGTCCTATATGCCAAAGCATGTCCTCAGGAATCCAATTGAGAAGATTCTAGATTCACCACCATAGGCACAAAAAGAGCATGAAGATGACAGGGAAGTTGATAAGAATGATGAACCTATAGCTGAAGGTGCTCCAGCAGCAGAACCCCAGATAAGAAGATCTACCAGGGAGTGTCAACCTTCTAGCAGATACTCACCAAATGAGTATGTGTTGCTAACTGATGGGGGAGAACCAGAATGTTATAAGGATGTCATGTCACACGAGCATAAGACTGAGTGGTTCAAGGCCATGCGAAAAGAGATGAAATCCTGGCATGAGAACCACACTTATGATTTGGTAGAATTACCAAAGGGAATGAAAACACTCAACAACAAATGGGTGTTTTAATTGAAAAATGAAGAAGGAAACTCACAACCAAGGTACAAGGCGCGACTAGTTGTGAAAGGCTTTGGTCAAAGAAAAGGCATTAACTCTAAAGAGATTTTCTCGCCCGTGGTAAATATTTCATCTATTCGAGTTGTTCTTAGATTGGCTGCCAGCCTGAACTTGGAGATTGAGTAGCTTGATGTAAAAACTGCATTTCTCCACGGTGATTTGAAAGAAGAAATCTATGTGAAACAATTTGAAGGATTTGAGGCCAAAGGAAAAGAACAGTTGGTGTGCAAAATGAGAAAAAGTTTGTATAGTCTCAAGTAGGCACCGAGACAGTGGTACAAAAAGTTCGATTCCTCCATGATGGAGTACGAGTACGTATAATAGTTTCACAATTAACCACTGTGTTTTTATTAAGAAATTTTTTAGTAATGATTTCATTATTCTCGTGCTTTATGTGGATGATATGTTGATTGTTGGTCGTGATACTAAGAAGATAGAAAAATTAAAGAAAGAATTAAAAAAATCCTTTGCAATAAAGGATTTGGGTCCAACAAAATAGATTCTTGGAATGAAGATCTTTTGAGATAGGAAAAATAGAAAGTTTGGTTATTTTAAGAAAAGTATATTGAGAAGGTGAGAGAAAGGTTTAACATGAGCAAAGAAAAACCAGTCAATTACCCACTTGTAGGACACTTTAAGCTTACTTCCAAGCAATATCCTACAAGTGAAAATGACAAAGAAGAAATGAAGAAAGTGTCTTACTCTTCAACCATGGGTAGTTTGATGTACACCATGGTATGCACAAGACTTAATATCGCTTATGCAGTTGGAGTAGTTAGTCGATTTCTTTCCAATCCTGGCAAAGAACATTGGGAAGCCGTCAAGTGGATTCTCAAGTTATACAGATGTAGACATGGCCAATGACATTGATTCCATAAAGTCTACTTCAGGATACCTAATGACATTTTAATGGGGAGCAATCTCGTGGCAATCAAAGCTACAAAAATGTGTTGCATTGTCCACTACTGAGACAGAGTACATCGCAATCAATGAAGCAAGCAAAGAGCTTCTATGGATGAAGAAGTTCCTAGAGGAACTTGGCCTCAAGTAAGAGAAGTATGTTCTCTATTGTTATAGTCAAAACGCTATTCATCTCAGCAAGAATCCAAGCTTTCATTCAAAATCAAAGCATATTGATGTTTGATACCACTGGATTCTTGAGGCATTGGAGTTAAAGTAGCTAAGCATAGAGAAGATCCATACTGATGACAATGCATTAGACATGATGACTAAGACAACGTCCAAGTCAAAGCCCAAAACTTATAGAACCACAATAGGTTGGTGGAACTCTCTGCATGAGTCAGGTGGGGGAGATTTTTTGGGTTCGCCTCATTTATTGAAAAGGAGGCAAGGATATTGATGGCTTCAATTCGGTGGCCTCACATTGAAAAGGAAGATGGCTACAATTTTTTGTTAGAATTGCCTGCTGTTTGGTGCAGCAACTCCTTGCACCCCTTTGAAAAAGGACATCTAATGTTGACTTTTGGAGGGAATTAGGCTATTATAATCTCCTCCTTCTCTCCTATAAAAGGAGCACTTCCTCTCCACTGTGTAGATACACAGAGAGTAAGAGTGAATGAGGACACAATAAGTGTGAGTGCACTGTGAGTGTGTACTAAAGTAAGTGAGTTGAGTGTGTTGTAATTCTCCTCTTCCTTCACTATATACCCATATATATATAGTGAAGTTACTCCTCTTCTGTGAACGTAGGCTAAATTAGTCGAACCACATAAATCTTGTGTGTTATTTGATCTTGGGCGGGATTCATATCCCAACAATGTCAGCATTGTGGCTCGTACCACAATTTTGCTTTAGTGGGTTGACGGAGGCTTTCAATGTAGTCGGGAAAAATGAGTTCTATGACTCTGAGCTCCCTAAAAGCATATCTAGTAATGCATCCACTCTCCTTGGAGCAGGAATGTCAATTAGAAATTTGGTAGCGAGTTTTATAATAAGCACAGTTGATGATGTCACCAAAAGAGGAGGGAAAGGGTCTCAAGCAACATTAACAAGGGTCAATATGATTAATATTACTGGTTGCTTGCTGCTTTGAGTTCGGTTAACTTAATGTATTTCCTTGTGTGTTGCAAGGCCTATGGTCCCTCTGCAGGTGAAGCGAGTGCAATTATAATTGAAGAGGACGAGATGATTAATAATGGTTACTTCAGTTCGACTTGAAGGTATGTTTCCATGGCTAGATTAGAAATCTATGTATTTTGTTTTCTCTTGTTTTGCTGTCGTAACATATATCTCTTTTCATGTTTCGAATTTTCCTAGTGGATCCATGCTGATTATTGCCGATATGGTTAGCAGTGTGGCTGAATAGTTTCTGCATGCTGGACAACATGAAGAAATCTTTAGCTATTTGGAAACAGACAATTTTGAAAGCACAACACATGGCAACAACTAACAAAAGAAATCGTATTTGAAATCTAATCCTATAATGGTTGGTTATCTAATTGTTAAGCGTTGATTATTGTTTTAATTTCTGAATTAGGGACAAATAATTACCCTTTTTGAAATGTGGAAATAAGCAAATTGTAGTAAATGAATTTTCTCTTATAATTTACTTTTATTTTAAATAATTTACTTCAAAAATATTTTATTACAAAGGCTCAAACAAAAATATTATCTAAGAAAAATAAATCAATAGAGTGTTGCTAACGAATGTAGTGTAGGAAAATTATCATGAAATTCCCAAAAAAAAAACTTGTGAGAAACAAAATAAAGAAAAAAAAAACACGCCAAAGAAAAAAGAAAAATAATCACATGTACAAGATAGTAGTTACCTTGTTTAGCAATTTGCTTACGTCCACAGAATTGCAGGAATTTCACTATTATTAGGGAAAAATACAAAGTGCGGCAGTACATTTTTTCCTCTCTCAAAAACTGCGTCAACTAAACCCCAATCACTAAAACAATAGTTTCTATATCCTGCGCACAGGATTCACAATGGGCTACAAAATGGGCCAAAAATTTCTTCCTAGGGGACCCCCAGGAGGAAAACCATGCAACATTATTTCAAGTTGGGTCATCATTCGAATCAAACACAACTAGGCTTCACATAGCCCAACATGTAGCAACACATGACACACATCCCGAAAACAAAAAAAAATCAAAATTAGTTAAAAATACTATCATTTAAAATTAAGATAAATATGTATATGTTTATATTAAGACAATCACTAAAATATTGACAAATTCGATTTCATTTCACTATTGAAAATGGGACTCTAATTTTTGCCCAGTTTTGTGATATCTAGATAGTATACAACAGGCAAGTTAACCATTTGCACTAAGGCTATTGTTTTTCATTTGAAACCCTTTTCGAATGGAGTTTATCTTCAAGGCAATTCGCTCATAGTTTTATATGCTTATAAAATATCAGCTAGCTAATCAACTCATGTAGTCAGGGCATGACCTAATTACACACTGCAAATAGTATAATATGGTTCGTCACCTTAATTTTATTATTTTCTCATAGGTATTCATGGTTATGAATCACAACTAAATGACCCAACTATTCACAAACCCTTGAAACAACCTGTTATGAAAATAAAATCATTATCAACAATGATAGAACTCATCCAAGTTGGTTTCGCACCTATTTGCATGACCCAAGTTTTTTTCCTTCGAACACTCTAGTCTATTGATGTCTCAATTGGAGCCTTCTCAACAAGCTCAATTTGTTTGTCAGCAACTCATAGAACCTGAACAATTTTGGAAAAAAATAACTTATTACTCAGTACCTTGGAATTGTAAGGTCTTTGGCTGATCTAGCTAACCATCATTGAGAGTATGTATATGTTAAACTGAAATGGAAACAGAGAAAATGGAAACGGATTAAATGGAAACTAAAAATTAAATGGCTTTGAAAAGGATGAGTTGTAGATGAAAATGAGTTGTGGAGGAGCCAGCTTTCATGCGTTGGAATGATAATGCTCGCTTGCTAAACTAACCCATTAAATATCTCAATTACTCCTTTCCTTTCCTATCCATTCAATATAGCTATGTAATGAAGCAAATGTACGTGAATGTGAATATAGTGAGGTGAGTGAGCGAGGAGTGTGAGAGTGAGAAAAGTGTGAAAAGATTTGAGTTGAGTGTGTGTCTCCTCATCTTGTTTTTCTCCCAATTTATAGCATATTCGGTGTGCTCTGTGGACGTAGGTCAAATTAGACCGACCCACGTAAATCTAGTGTTCTTATTTTGTGTGCTTATTCTAATTTTGTGTGTGATTATTATTCCTAGATCCCTAACAAATGGTATCAAAGACGGGTTGGAGAAAATTCGCTAGATCAGAGCAAAATTGCCATATCGGAGCAAAGTTACTAGATCAGAGGTCCCAGAAGCTATATTGTACTAATTATGTGTCTAAGGAAATTATGTCGAGGAAAGTGGAACTTAAGCAGTCCATCATGACCCCCCACTTTCCTGGAAATTTACCTGGTGTAATTTAGCACAATGATCACTGGGCTCCACGGCCACATCAACAGACACGTCAGCACTAGGCCCACTACAACATCAGCGCCACGTCATCATTGGGCCTTACTTGCCACGTCAGTGCCACATCATCACTGGGTCCCACTGGTCACGTCAGAAGTTAGTTAATGGTGTTAATTAATGTCGTCAGTAACAGTGTCAGAATATTCTGTTAAGTGGGAGTATAATTTATTAAGTTTAACGGAAAGTTGACCGATTTTAACCAGAAGGTTGGACCAGTTTTCGGAGTCATTTCAAGTCTATTTTTTGAATGACTTAAACAATTCCTAAGATTTTTAGCCGTTTCAAATCCAATCGTGCTATCCATTTGAGCTGATTCCATCTCTAGATCAACAAATCGAGATGTCGAACAAAAATAGCTCAAAGATCGAGATGTTTAAAGACACCAACTTTGGTTTCTAGAATATGCAGATCGAGCACAACTTGTTTGGTAGGGAGTTGCACTTACCATCGAAAGGAAAGCTAGATTTCATGAAGGAGGACAAGTGGGAGTTTCTTGATCGAAAAGCTCTTGGAACTGTCAGGATAACGTCAGCAAAGTCTGTTGCCTATAATATCAAGCATATGACAACCACCAAGTCTCTTGTGGTTGTGATTATGCATCAAAGATGTGTAATTAGATATTTAAATGTATTTATTAAATGTTAAAATTTTGATTAAATACCTAATTATGTTTAGTATTTAAACATTAGATTCAATTCACAAAATTTGAATTTTGTTTTTTATCTTTGCCGTGAAATTTACGAGTTTTTGCACCTAATTATTGCAAGGTAATTTTTGAAAATTCGAAGGAGGACTCAGCCATACATTGATCTTAGGGGCCATGCATGCATTCAAGTGGGTCACGTGTGTGAAGAGTGAAGCAGCTGGCAAGCCCATGCGCAACAAAGGCCTTGGTGTGCTGGAATGAAGACAAAACACACACACAAAAAAGGAAGCTAGGTGGGGTCCTTGATGTGACCCGACCATGCAATTCAAAAAAGGCCTTGTGTGTATGTGTGTGTGTTGTGTGAGAGGCATGAGGCTTATAGGTGCTGGCACGTGAAAGCATTGAAGTAAAAGAGAGGAAAATGAAAAGCAACAAAACAATGAGAGAAAAGGGGCTACGACTAGCAACAAAAGTAGGGCTGGAGTAGGCACTGGCAAAAGGTTAGTAAGCTAGGAGGGAAATAAGAAAAAGAAAAAGAGAGTAAAAGAAAAGG
This sequence comes from Malania oleifera, assembly GCF_029873635.1. NCBI lineage: Eukaryota > Viridiplantae > Streptophyta > Magnoliopsida > Santalales > Ximeniaceae > Malania > Malania oleifera. The sequence goes on along the minus strand of NC_080419.1, from coordinate 78,842,521 downwards.
GAAGGCAATTTAGGGTAAAAAAGGTGGCTAGGGTTTTTGGGGAAAAGGAGATTGCGTGTGGGAAGCTTGGAGCTGGGTTTTTTGGAAGTTGCGCTGCTGCAAATAGGAGAACACAACAACAATAGCTGCTGTGTTGAGCTCATGGCAGCCCTCTTCTCTCTCTCTCTCTCTCTCTCTCTCTCTCCATTTAGTTTTTACATTATTTATTAGAATTGTTTTTAGTGTTAAGATCTTAGTTTATTGTTATTTAAATTTAGTGTTGGAGTTAAATAATTGTTTAAGTCAATTAATGTGTTGGTTTATTTCATTGTTGAAACATTTTATATTAGATTAATGCTTGTTTAAGTTATCTCTCTCTCTCTCTCTCTCTCTCTCTCTCTCTCTCTCTCTTGTTATCATTTAGTTGTATTAGGTTACTTCATTGTCATTTTTTTAAATACCTTGTTATTTTAGTTGCATTTTTTTTATACCTTAATATCATTTTTAAACATTCTATGGGAATCTTGCTGTTTATTTTTTTTAAAACTTTAATATTATTTTAAATATTTTTTTTGGAGTTTTCTATTAGCTTGAGTTTAATTTATTATTTTACTTTAAGTCATTTTAAACATCTTGTTGGAGCCTTTCATTAGTTTAATTTTAGTCATTGTTATTTAAGAGTTGTTTGAGTTTATCTATTGCTAGGTTTAGTTTATTTATTTTGTTAAGTTTTATTTATTGTTTAGTGTAGTTTACTTTTCATTTAGTTTAGTCATTGTTGAAATTTGATTTTAATTTATCTTTGTTTTATTATTTGAATGTTTAACTAGTGAGTTGTTTGGCTGGTTTTATGCGTGTTAGGTTCGTAGTTTAGGTCTCACATCTTTTCAATTTCACCACAATTTTCAAAACCCCCAAGACTTCAAATCTGAACCATGTTCAGTAAAATTGTTTTCATATTTTCTTTTTACTATTTTGTGCTAGTTTAAAACTAATTTGCATTCCCTAAGAAGACGATTTGGCCTATTTGGGCTAATTATTACACGATGTAACTCCTATACTTGGGATAACTTCCAAGCTACTCATTTTTAGAAGTGAGTAAAGTTTTTGGCACCGTTGCCGAGGAGTGTTAGAGTTAGTTTCAATCTAGTGTTTCTCCATTTATTTTGATTTTTCTCATAATTTAAAAACAAAAAAAAAATATTTTCAAAAAAAAAAAAACAAAGAAAAGAAAAAAATTTGATCATGCTTGTCTGCTGCTATGTTGGTGACTTTCTGCTATTTGACTTGATGTTTGATGCCTTGGGTTAGAGACATTTCACATAAGTTATACAAACTATAACATTTCACATAAGTTATACAAACTATCACCTAATACAAGTAGTAGGTTTCCTATTTCTGTTGTAAGTGAGGACACTAAAATTGATTTGAGTGATCTTTTTGAAGAGAATTTTGAGAAAACTATGGGTGAACATCCACCTGCACCTCCACCTGTACCATGCATTTTGAAAGACTTTTTGCAGCCTACACACACCACCACACCATCCTGTATTGCTTTGCCAAATAATGCACTGAATTTCACCATTAAGCATGGTATGTTGTCAATAATACCTCAGTTCCACAGGATGGATTTTGAGAGTCCTTATCAGCATCTGATCGATTTTGAGTTAGCATGTACTACCTTCATTACTAAAGCAAGAACTGATGAATGCATTAAGGTTCATTTATTTCCTTTTTCTTTGAAGGATAAAGCGAAGATCTAGTTTAATTGGATTGACATGTAACGTGAGTTCTTACATAAATTTTTTCCTTTTCAGAGAACCCAGTTCCTACAGGAGCAAATTAATCAATTTATGTAGAGAGGCGATGAGACCTTCCAGGCTTGTTGGGAAAGATACAAAGAGCTGATAAATATATGTCCGCATCATGGGTTTGACTCTTGGAGGCTAGTAAATTATTTCTACACTACCCTCACTCTTGATTGTAAGCAGTTTGTTCAGACTATGTGTAATGGGGAGTTCTTCAGCAAGGAACCAGATGAGGCACTAGCATTCTTTGATTACTTAGTTGAAAGTACACAACAGTGAAATACATGATCTGATTGAACACCAATGACAGTGCAACCTCTCACGGCAATTGGTGGTGGAGTTAAATATGAGGTAAAAGAGGAAACTGATATCTAGGCTCGTATTGTTGCATTGGCTAGGAGGTGTGTTCTTTATGTGCCGACTCTAGCCATGAGGCCTAGGATTATCTTATCATTATGGTAGTACAAGAGAGTAGGTCTAATCAGATTCAGTCAGCAAATTGGGCTAATAAAGTTCCCAATTAGCCTTTCTCAAATACTTACAATCCGAGATGGAAGAATCACCCGAATTTTTCATGGAGAAATGATCAGTTTGGTCAATCTTCTTCACAGTTTTAGTAGCCTCCCCAGTCTTGTGCACCACCACCTCAACACCCGTATTAGCCACATCCGATTTCTTAGCACTACTCACCTCCAGGGTTTTCATCCAATGTTGCACATGTTCCACCAAAAATGTCTCTTGAGGATACTCTTCAGCAGTTCATGCAAATTTAAATCATAACTAACAATGAACTGCAAGGCGCCCTTAATAAGATAAGTACATAGTTGAGTACCTTAAAGAAAGGGAAATTTCCAGCGCAGCCTTAGCCTAATTCTCAGGTATACCGGTAGCAATAGCAGCCAGTGCATAATGTTTCAAAGGATTATATTGAGATGATAAAGGTCGTCATTACTTTGAGGAGTGGGAAAGAAGTCTCCCGACCTGAGACATCCACTGAGAGGAAAACAGTTGCCTCGACACCAAAAGTAGCAGTTGAGGCGGATGAGGCCAAATAAAAATCAGAGGAAGTAAGCCCAGAATTGAAGAAGTCAGTCAATGTGGAGGCCGAGACTAGTAAAGAGTACCAACTTGTGGTACCCTATCCTCATAGGTTGACAGTTGGCCAAAAGAACAACTGCCATACTGAAATTCAGGAGATCTTCAAGCAGGTGAAGATTAATATTCCACTTTTGGATGCCATGCAGTAGGTTCCTTTGTATGTAAAATTTTTAAAGGACTTGTGCACAGTGAAGAGAAAATTGAATGTAAAGAAGAAGACTTTCTTGACATAGCAGGTTAGGGCATTGACATTGAGTGAAACTCCTCAAAAACTCAAAGATCCTAGTTCTCCCACCATCTCCATTATGATCGGTGAATCTCGCATTGGGAGAGCTCTACTTGATTTGGGGAATAGTGTGAACTTGCTACCATTCTCGATATATGAGCAATTGGGCTTAGGTGAGCTAAAGAAGACCTCCTTTGTGCTACAGTTGGTTGATAGATCAGTGAAGGTACCACAGGATGTTATTGAGGATGTATTGGTTTAAGTCAAAAAATTTTACTACCCGGTGGACTTTGTTGTAATAATCACAAAAAGGGTTATAGAAGATTAGTAGAGTAATTCCCAAAAAATAAAAATAAAAAAAAAATAAATAAAAAATAAATAAAAATAAATAAAAATAAATAAATATTAATTAATTAAACGAATTAAAAATAAAAAGAAAAAAATAATTAAAATTAATTTTTTATATTTATTAATAAAAATATATTATTATTAGTAATTAAATATATTATTATTATTATTATTATTATTATTATTAAACTACCTGAAGCTTGAAGCTTCAGGTAGATTCCAAATTGGCAGGCGCCCCCCCCCCCCCCCCCCCCCATATTCTTCTTCTTCTTCTTCTTCTTCTTCTTCATTTCATTTCTTTTCTTTTCTTTTCTCTGCAACTCTCTGAACTCTCTCTCTCTCCTCACGTTCTCTCTCCCTCTCTCCTCGATTTCGTGACGAATTTTGGCCCGATCTAAAATCCGAAGATACCACTGGACTCCATTCGCCACTGCCGTCATTTCTACCGGAGCGGATCGGTGGTAAGAGCGGCGTAGGCATATTCCCTGGGGTAAGCCATTTTTTCCTTTTTCTTTAATTTCTTGTAAAATATAAGCCCAATTGACGAACGGACACCATCACGAGAATCTAGGGATGATTCTCTACAAGTCTAGTGGGACGGAATTCTCATGGGGGTGTCGGGCCAAAACCCCAAATTTGGGGTACGCCAGTTATTAAGGGGCTTATTTTTAATTAATTAGTATTAATTTAGAAATACTAAAATATTGAGCATCTGGGACTAAAGTAGGATTTCTAGAATTTAGGGCCCGGGTGAGCGCCGCGGGTGTAAATTTGGGACCCGCAGGCAAAATTTGGAAAATTAAGTGGGGATGTTAAATAATAGTTTAAATATTAATTTGAGGTATATGGAGCCTAGGGAAGGCTAGATGAGTAATATTTTGGAGAAATAGATTAATTAATTTGGGAAAAATGTAAATTTCAAGAGTTGAATTTTGGGCGCCAAGAGCATAGGATTTGGGTCCTAACGAATTTCTCAATAGCCAAGTAAGGGAATAAACTAAAGCAGTTATTTTCCATGCAAATTATTATTAATTTTGAGTAAATTTATTTTTAGAAAAGCATATGCTATATTGTTTATTATGAATGAAATGTGTGATTGGAAAAATACTGCTATGATGATTAAAATATATATGTATGTAGGAGATGCCGGAAAATCACGATTTTAGAATATGAAGTATGATTTTTAACAGCATATGTGTGGCATGAATATTATTTTATGTGAAATGTATTAGGATGTGAAAGATTTTACGAACAAAGCATGGTTTTAGGTATTATGAAAAGATGAGTTATGTTGTGATGATTTTGACGATTATATGATAAATGATTTATTTTCATAATATATATACCTGAAACAATTTTGGAGCCAGACCATGTATATATGTTATCGGCACGAGGCCGTATTTATGTTATCGGCAAGAGGCCGTATTTATGCTATTGGCGCGAGGCCGTATTTATGCATGATTTCGGCACGAGGCCGTAATTACTATATTTTCGGCACGAGGTCGTGATGATGTTATATATATGATCACGTATTATATGTTATCACAACCAGGATGTTAGTTTAAATCAGATATCTACGCCAGATTAGTGCTAACCATTCCACGAGGGGATGGGAGATGGATAGTCGATGTGGCTTTCAGTAGAGTGTGGACGTCCACCTGGCAGTCCGGACCAGGGTGTGGTGGGCTCATCGTACTTACAGACATATTGACTCGGTAGTGGTCGGCTAGCCATTGTCGGGTTGTGCCTTTGGGCTGCACAACCTGTCATGGGGGGTAATACATGACACCAGCTAGCTATTCATCCTAGGTATATGTTTTCAGTATTACCGGTATAACAGATGATTTATGTATGATATAACTTATCAGGAAATATGAAAGCATGTGATTTTTCAGTATGATATGATGAATATTTATGAAATCCGAAATGTACTGTATACGTATAATTGCATTAAATATTCATATTGCCACACTGTTGTATTTAGTTTATTTTCCCTTACTGAGAAATGTCTCACCCCCAAACTTATTTAACTTTTCAGGAAACCCAGAGAAACTGACGGGTCAAGGCCGCCGTTGAGTGAGTGGAGCTTCCTTACTATAAAGGTAAGCATTGAACTAGGATCGAGAGTTTTTGTTATTTGATCCTAGTGTTATTTTGACTTTTGGAGGTTGTATATAATAACAGTATTTTGATGTTATAGAAAGTTCTGGTATTATTTTTTATGATTGGATGTTTGAAATTTTATGTTTACTGCTGCTAGGTTTTCCGCTGTGTTTGACAAGTGTCCCCGCTACCCATAGGTTCGGGTTGACCATTTGTTCTATTATGTGACATTTTATGTTAAGAAATTGAGGGACGTTACATTTGTGTTTTTGGATATGCAGCATCCTGTCTCCACCATTTCTCAGGCACTTGTCATACTTGGATGGCCATTCCTTGCTACCTCCAATGCTTTGATCAATTGTCGGAGTGGAGTACAAAAGCTCACATTTGGGAATATGACATTAGAGATGAATGTGTTTAATTCTTGCAAGATGCCAAGTGGTTGTGATGACTCTGAGGTACGTGCAATTGATGTGATAGATGGTTTTGATATTTCATAATTGTTATCAGTGTTTGATTCTGATAGTGCATTTGAGAATGACTCTTCTAAGCAGCCTGATGTTTTTTATGAGACGGTTCCTTTGTCTAGAGAGTTGACAGAATCAAAGGGCCAGTGCACAAGGATATATGGTTCCCCTTGATTGTTAGATGTAGGTTATATGAGTAGTTGGCGTAAGCCAACTTTTGAAGCTCTTGACTTACCAGAAGTCATGAAGTCATCGGAAGAAGAAGTCCCTACACTTGAGTTGAAGCCACTACCTGAGGACTTGAAATATGTTTTTCTAGGCCCAGTTGAGGGCACATTCTCGGTGGTAATTTCCTCTCATCTTACTTTGAAGCAAGAAACTAAGTTATTGCAGGTATTGAGGCAGCATCGAGGAGCAATAGATTGGACTATGGCAGACATCAAGGGTATTAATCCTACAATCTATACTCACAACATCTTTTTGGAGGGAGATGCAAGACCATTTTGTGATGCGGAGCGAAGATTGAATCCAACCATGAAAGAAGTGGTAAAGAAAGAAGTGCTAAAACTATTACATGCTGACATCATCTATCCCATCTCCGACAGCAAGTGGGTAAGTCCGACATAGGTAGTACCAAAAAAATCTAGTTTAACTGTCACTAAAAATGCTAGTTGAGAGTTGATCCCATCTAGGAAAGGAACAATTTGGAGAATGTGCATCAATTATCATAAGTTGAATTCGGTTAGCCGAAAGATCACTTCCCGTTACCCTTCCTAGATCAGATACTCGAAAAAGTAGCTGGTAATGCTTTCTATTATTTTCTAGATGTTTTTTCTAGGTATTATCAAATTGTCATAGCACCAGAGAATCAAGAGAAGACAACCTTCACTTGCCCCTTTGGTACTTACGCCTTTTGCAGGATGCCATTCGGATTATGTAATGCACCCACTACTTTCTAGCACTACATGATAAGTATTTTCTCTGACATGTTAGATGAAATGTGTGAAATTTTCATGGATGATTTTTCTGTGTTTGGTCAGTCTTTTGATACCTATTTGAAAAATTAGATTGCTATCCTTAAAAGATGTGAAGAAAAGAACTTGTTGTTGAATTGGGAAAAGTGTCAGTTTATGGTAAGTAGTGGTTTGGTACTTGGCCATTTAGTTTCTAAGCGTGGTATAGAGGTTGACAGAGCCAAGGTAGAATTGATTTCCCAGTTACCTATCCCTAAGATAGTGAGGGATATCCGTTCTTTTCTTGGCCATGCCGGCTTCTATAGACGTTTCATTCAGAATTTCAGTAGTATTGCTAAACCATTGTGTTCTTTATTGCAAACTGAGACTGAATTTTTATGGACTGATGCATGCCAACAGGCTTTTGAGACACTGAAAAAAAATTTGACCATGGCACCCATTATGCAACCCCCTCGGTGGGACTTGTTGTTTGAGATTATGATTGATGCTAGTGATTTCACTCTTGGGGGCCTTCTTGGTCAAAGGGTTGATAATAAGTCTTCTGTCATCTATTATGCAAGTCATACTTTGAATGATGCTCGAAAAAATTATACCACCACTGAGAAGGAGTTGTTGGCTGTTGTGTTTGCCTTGGAAAAATTTCGCTCATATGTCATTGGATCTCCTGTTATTATTTTTACTGATCATTCGGCGTTGAAATATTTGTTGACAAAAAAAGATGCTAAGCCTAGGTTTATTAGATGGATTCTACTTCTTCAGAAGTTTGACATCACCATTCGAGATAAAAAGGGAGCAGAAAATGTTGTAACAACCATCTTTTTTGTTTGCAGCTACCTGATATGTCTGTATCCCTTTCTCCCTAAAATGATGATTTTCCTAATGAGTGTCTTTTTGCAGTGTCACACGCTCCTTGGTTTGCTGATATTGTGAACTACCTTGTCACCGACCAAATGCCAAACCATTGGCTAAATCTGGATAAGTGTAAGTTTCTTGCAGAGGTAGACACTACTATTTTAATCATCCATATCTGTTTAAATATTGTTCTGATTAATTGGTTCGCAGATGTGTGTCCAATGATGAATTTACTTCTGTGATAAATTTTTGTCATAGTGGAGCGAGTGGAGGCCACTTTGCTGCAAATAAAACTGTTTCAAAAATTTTGCAAAGTGGACTCTACTGGCCTACTATGTTCAAAGATGTTGAGAATTTTTGTAAAACCTATGAGCCTTGTCAAAAATTAGGGAAAATCACAATAAAGAATGAAATGCCTAAGTCTCCTATTTTGACTCTTAAAATTTTTGACTGTTGGGGGATTGACTTTATGAGACCATTCCCAAACTCTTTTGGGCATTCTTACATTTTAGTTGTTGTGGATTATGTCTCAAAATGGGTGGAAGCTATACCTTATAGAACAAATGACCACAGGGTTGTTAAACATTTTCTCAAGGAGTTATTTGCACTTTTTGGCATGCCCACGGTGATCATTAGTGATGGAGGGTTGCACTTTTGTAACAAACCTTTTGAAAAACTCATGCAAAAGTATGGAGTGACCCATAAGGTCTCTGCTCCATCCCACCCTCAGACTAATGGTCAAGCTGAGTTGGAAAATAGAGATATCAAAATCATACTTGAGAAAATGGTGCGCCCTAATCGAAAAGATTGGTCAGAAAAACTTCTTGATGCACCCTGTGCCTACCGAACTGCTTTCAAGACAAACTTAGGGATGTCTCCCTACAAACATATTAACTTTTCACTTGATGATGCCAAAGTTTTAAGGAAATGCATGTATGTGAGCTTGAAGAATCTAGGAGGGAAGCTTACGACAATGCTTGCTTAGTAAAGGAGCGGATGAAGTTGCTGCATGATAGGAAAATCAAAGGTAAACAACTTTTCCCTACTCAGCAAGTTCTTCTCTATGAATTTAGATTACATCTATTTCTTGGGAAACTGAAGTCCCGATGGGGTGGCCTATACATCGTTAAAATAGTTCATTCCCATGGAACGGTAGAGATTGTAGATCCAAAGAATGGCAACATCTTCACAATCAATGGACAGCGTCTAAAGCCTTTCATGACTCCATTTGATCCTCATGAGGAGGTCTTGCTTCTACAAGACCCCAAGGGAGTCCTCTGACCTTTCTATTTTATTGTTTTTCCTTTTCTTTTTTCTTTTCATTTTATTTGTTCTTATTTGCATCTTTCTTTTATTTTTCTACTGCGTTTGTTGGTTGTGACTCTCTATTGTTCTCTGTTGACCTTATAGGTCACACCCGGTTTTGATAATGACAAATACTTAGGTATTTGATGGTTTTCAAGTGTATATGCAAGCTTATATATGCATTTTAAGGAATAGCACTTGAAGCAACATATGAAGACCCTGAAGATTCTATTTCATATTGTAAATTCAATTAATATAATATGGGTCTGTAATAGTAACTAGGTATATGGTTAGTAATAATTACCTGCATGTCATGCATATAAGATATATGGTAAGCTCAGTAAGACCCTAGTATGACTCTAGGTCCCAACACTTATACGCATATATCATACAAAATTCAGAAGTGTTAAAAATGCATTAAATTGAATATTATTGGGGAGTTTGAGAAAGCTCGGGTGACCGAACCCTAGGAGTTCAAAACTCCTTGGGCGCCCGAACTGTTGAGAAGTCAACAATTGACCTAGCTCTAGGGCAACTGAACCATTTTTTTTGCATATCTTCCACGGGCGCCTGAACCCTCTAAAAGGGATCCCTCACCAACTCAGGGTACCGAGGAAACTAGTTCAAAAATGGCTCGAGCGACAGAATATCTGAGTTCTGGCTACCGAACCTAGGACCGGGCACCCGAACCTACGAACAAAATGCTATTAACTTTTGTTTGGGTTATCGTACCAAAACTCGGGTTGCCGAACCATTTTTATGGCTTTTTAAAAATGTGTCTGTTCGGGCAACCGAACCTTGGTTCAGCCACCCGAACCTTGTTGGGTTGAAATTATTTTAATCGAGGTAAAATTGAGTTGATTTGGGTTAATAGTGCTTAAGCATTTTGGAACTTTTCTAATAATACCTTGAGGGTCCCAAACGATTATATTTTTTACCTTGCCTATAAATATAAGCTCATTTGTGAAGATTAGTAATTAATTAAGAAAAATCATTAGCCAAGAATCCTCTCTTTTGCAAATACTCATATTGTCCAAATACTCTCAAATTCTCATTCCCTTGATACATTCTGATATTATGAGAGCTTATAGAGTGTGCTTGTGATTGTTAGATAGTGCTTAAACTCCCACCATTCTTGTTGATTGTGTGATTTATTTTTTGGGAGTTTGGCTAAGTTTTATCCCACTGATTTCATATTATAAATCTTTGTTGGGATAGACTAGCAAGCTTAGGGGTCTTTGCATAGTTGTTGCAATACTCCCATAGCTTTGATTTTTGTTATGTAAAAATATTTTCAACAAGCCAAAATATTTTTCAAACTAGTAGTGTGCTTATCTCATTGAAGAAAATTTTCTCGAACTAGTTTGAATATCTGATTGATATCTTTGGAATCTTGATTAGCTATTGAAATTTGCTTTACCTAGTTTCAAAGATATTGCTTGTATTGAACACTCTTGAGCATTTCATTGATCATAACCTATTGAGTGTTATTTGCACAACTATTTACATCACTGAGCTTACACTAAATCCATAGTGTTGATGTGTATGCAATTGCTTATATTTGGTACATATATACTTTACATGAAAGCATAATCACCGTACCAGTCTTATTGAGAAAAATACGGTTGTATTACAGGCATGCCTGAGGGGGCGTTAATCCAACCCACTAAAGATTGTGTGTAAAGGTTGAGGTCAGCTCTATGCTAATTGACCTGATTGTTTTAGGTGCCGCTCCACCCACTTAAGTGAGCATTATAATGGTAATCCTTGTGATTGTTAGGCAAGGAGGGGACGTAGGAAATTTGCCGAACCTCAATAACACTTCTGGGTGGCACTTACTTTTTACTATTTTCTGGTGCATGCTTGGTTTATTAAATTGTGCTATTTAATTTCTGCTACATAGTGCAATTGATTTATTTTACTTGCACTAGATTGACTTTAGGGTTGTGAAAATACTGTTGTTAGGGTATTGACCTAGGGCATCAATTTTAAAATATCAATTCACCTCCCCCCTCTTGGGATCACAATAAAGCTAACAATTGGTATCAGAACCACATAGCATAGACTCATAGTTATTTTGCAAAAGATCTTAGATGGCTTATAGTACCGTGATCCCTTTCCCTAAGGGACCATCTTCCACATGACCTCCGGTTTTCAGTGGTGTTAATTACACCCTATGGAAATAAAGGATGTGTATCTACCTTCAAAATATAGATTGGAAGGTGTGGAGGATCATCTCTAAGGGAAATTATGTTCCTATGAAAATAGAGGGTACAACTAGAGTTCCTAAAACTAAGGAAGAATATAATGATGATGATATAAAAGTTGTTAGTTTGAATGCCACTGCTATGAATAATTTGTATTGTGGTCTTGATGTAAATAAGTTTAATAGAGTAGTGGCGTGTGCTACTACAAAAGAAATTTGAGATAAGTCAGAAGTCACATATGAAGGTACTAAGGATGTGAAAGATAGTAGGATACATATGCTGACTAGTGAATATGAGGCCTTTAGGATGAATGTAGGTGATACCATTCAGAGCATGTACACTAGATTCACACACATTATAAACTCACTGCATACATTAGGTAAGACCTATCCTACATATGAGATGATTAGGAAGATCCTTAGAGGCCTGCCTTCTGTTTGGGAAGCTAAGGCTATGACCATTCTAAGGGTAGAGACCTTAAGGCCATGACTCTAAATGAATTGATAGGTTCCTTGATTACCTATGAATTAGCCATAAATGAGAGACTCAATGAACATAATAGGGCGAAAAAGGTGATTGCATTAAAAACCTCCACTAATACATCTAGTGAATGCAGCGAACCTAACTCTGAGGATGATATGGCCATGCTAACTAGAAAATTCATTAGATTCTTCAAGAAGAATAGAAAGCCATACGAAAGATATAGGGAGTTTGCATCTGAGAAGGGAGAGTCTAGTAAAATAAAAAAAAATCAAATGCTCCCACATGTTACAATTGCAATAAAGTTGGGCACATCAAGCCGGACTGCCCACTACTGAAAAAGGATGCTAGGAAAAGAAAAATGCCATGAAAGCAAGCACTTTATGGGATAAATTAAGTAGTAGTGACTCAAACTAAGACCGCAACAACTCATAGGTTGCTAATATGTGCTTTGATGGCACACGATGATGAGGTATCATCTTCTTCCTCTTTATCTTCATATTATTCGTCTTATGATTGTGATTCTGATTGCATGCTTACGTTTAGAGAGTTACAATTTGAATATATTATCTAAACTATTGAATAAAATGACCAAAGAAAATGATGATTTGAAAAAGAAATGTGAATTGGTCAAAATTGTTTGGAATTGCAAAAACCTCTCATGCTTTGATTTTGAAAGAAAATATGCAACTATAGCTGAGCTTAAGAGGAAATTGGAGGATAGCTCCAAAATTATTTTTAAATTCACCGAGGGCAAATATAATTTTGAAAAACTACTTGGTGCCCTATTGACTCTATGAGTCCAATCCGATTTTGATAATGACAAATCATTTGGTATTTGATCTGTGCATTGATTTTGTGAACATAACCTATATTAAGCATGTACAAAAAGATAACGAGTCATGGAAGCCATAAAGTAAAACTGACATACCTTGGCGAGATCCATGGAACTCAAAGAGTACGAGAATCAAGATGCAAGCGACAAAGTTCAAGAACAACTTGGAAATGGGTATTTAGAACTCATGTACTTACATTTTCATATGATTTAATTTGAGGCTCAATATAACTTAGAATGACTTTAGGATTCATACATTTCATGTATATCATTAGGGGACTTTCATGGACTTAGAAATACTTTTAAAATCATGGAAAATATGTTTTATAAAAGATCCAAGAAAGAGAGCAAAGCAGATTTTTAAATTAGAAAAGAAAATTTGAGAAAAGGGTACTTCGGTAGCCTGAACTCAACTTTAGTCGCCTGAAGAATTTTTTCAGAAGCCTAAAGATTAAGTTCAGTAGCCTAAAGAATTAATGGGAAAAAAAGAATCTGGCTGACGTACTTCGGTTGCCTGAACTGGAACTTCGGTCGCCTGAAGTCACTTTAGGAGCCTGAACTCAACTTTAGTAGCCTGAAGTCGCAGGAAAGTTTAAAATTCAGATTTTTATTAATAGAGCTCGCGAGCTTTTTCTTTGATCCAACGGTTGAGATCAATCCTAAGGGTAAAACACTATAAATATTGAATATCTAAACCCTAGAACCAAGCTAAGACACACAAGGAGAGAAGACCACATCTTATTGAAAGAGAATAGAGAAACTTGAGCTGATTGATATACGATTGCCTGCACTTCATTCTACACATCGTCCTTGAGCAAACCAATTCAGAAAATCAAAAGGGAACTCACGTATACATTTTATTTCATTCTAGTAATGAGGTTTGATCATTCAAGTTATTATTTTCAAGAACTTCTCATCTCATTACTTGTTATTGAATATCATTAGAGAAATTGATCTTGAATGTGCATATACATATAAATATTTTTTTGAACAAGTTCATTACTTGAGAAAGGTTTTAGCTATTGGTTGAATAGTGTTTGATTAAAGAGTATATCTATTTTTCAAAGAACTTCTCATTCCAAATATATTGTTAAAATAAGTCGGGTGATTGATAGTGAGTATATTTTCACATAGATTATTTGGATTATCTCACTACTTGATTAAGGTTTTGTCATTGATTGAATAGTTTGATTCAAGTGTGTATTCAGTTAAAGGATTCATATTTTAGATATATTAAAACACTTGAATATATATCCTTGGTATTCATAAATATTTATTTTATTGAGAGATATTTTTTTTAGAAAACCTTATACTCAGTATTTTGATCTTTGAATTACATATCGTATATATATTTGCATATTACAAAGATCAGGTTGTGCTTAAATATTTGAAAGAAAGCTTTTTGATATAGATTGATAAAATATTCAAGATAAAGCTTTTAACAAGTTCACATTAGATATATTTGTGCATCTTTACAAAGTGAACTAAAACCCTAATATACTCCAAAGCATTTCAAAAATATCTCTACCTGGGAGTTTTTTATTAAAGAGGGATTTGTGTGTTGAAGCATATCATACATAAATGATTGCATCGTTTCATACATTCTGAGCTTCAAGTTTAATCATATGTTAATGTATTAGGAATTTGAATTGTACTCACTAACTTTTGTTGAAAGCAATTTTGAGTGTTTTACAGATTCATTGTATTCTCGGTTTAGTTTGTGAACCGAGTGTGAGGAGGAAGTTGTACCTCTTGTAAGCAGTGGATTAGGAGGGAGTTGTACCTCTTGCAAGCAGCGGAGTAGGAGGGAATTGTACTTCTTGTAAGTAGCGGATTATAAGGGAAGCTCCGTCCCAATTTAAGAAGCAGGGATTTTAGTGAAATCCTTGAGTGGTTGCTCAAGGCGAGGACGTAGGCCGAGTTGGCTGAACCTCGTAAAAATTGCGTTTGACTTCTCTCTTCTCTTAACTCTTTACTTTCAGCACTACATTTAAATTGTTCATATTGCATGTGTAGGTTGAATAACATTGCACACAATTAATTGGGAAATAAGAACTCATTGGTAAAATAAATTTAATTCTATTATAAATCCCCAAAATTGGTTTTCTAAATATACAAGTAGGGATTAAGTGATAAATAAATTCAAAGAATTTTAAAATACCCAATTCACCCCCCTCTTGGGATTACACCTAAATCAACATGCCCAAAGAAGTTCTTTAAGTAAAGAGGGTCTAGGTTTTAATGGCATTGAAAAAGTTAGATGACCTAATCTCTACTTGGGACATTTCACAAGCGAATCAAAATCTCAAGTCTCACCTAAACACCCTAAGTATAGAATGAAATATTTTAAATGCAAGCAAATTGTTCATATTCAATTTGATTGTCCACTTAGGAATAAGCATGCGAAAATTAGAAAAGTGTGGGTAGTTAAGGGTGATCCAGTTACTAAGCCCTATGAACCCAACAAAATTTGGGGACCAATATTAGTTACTTAGTCTATTTTGCAGGTGTGTTTGAGAACGTCCTCCACCAAGGACAGGTGGTACCTGGATAGCGGGTGCTCACGACACAAGACCGCTGACAAGGCAAAATTTGGGTCATTCATTCCCAAGGATGGAGGGTATGTGACGCTCGGCGACAATGCAAAGGGACGCATCATTGGCGTAGGTAAGGTTGGTAAGGATCCTTCCCTAGTTATTGATGATGTTCTATTAGTTGATGGGTTGAACCATAACTTATTGAGCATAATTTAATTGTGTGATAAAGGATATAAGGTATCATTTGAAAATGATAAATGCATAGTTGAAAGTAAATCAGATCATAAAGTGCTTTTTACTGTAGATCGCCATGAAAATGTATACACTACTACTTTTGATAACTTAGCTTCACAACAAGTAACTTGTTTTTCTACAATAAATGAAGCTAGTTGGTTATGGCATAGGCGCTTAGGACACACTAACATGGACTTATTGTCAAAACTAGTAAGAAAAGATTTAGTAAAAGGCTTACCTAAAACATCATTTGTGAAAGATAAAATCTATGATGCATGTCAAATAGGTAAGCAAACAAAATCAAGTTTCAAGAAAAAGAAATTTATATCTACCACTAGACCACTTGAAATGCTTCACTTGGATTTGTTTGGTCCTAATTTTGTGCAAAGTCTTGGAGGTAAATCATATGCTTTTTTTCATTGTTGATGACTTTTCTAGGTTCACTTAGGTGTTATTTCTCTCATATAAAAATGAATTATGTGAACAGTTTACTAAGCTTTGCAGGAGAATTCAAAATGAAAAAGCTATAAGATAACTCATATAAGAAGTGATAGAAGCACTGAATTTAAAAATGAAGGCATAGAAAATTATTATGACCTAGAGGGCATATCACATAACTTTTTTGCACCTAGGACCCCTCAACAAAATGGCGTGGTAGAAAAAAAGAATAAGTCACTACAAGAAATGGATAGAACTATGTTGAATGAACATAAGCTACCTAAATATTTTTAGGTCGAGGCTATAAATACTGCTTGTTATGTCATGAATAGGGTGTTGATTAGACCATCACTTAATAAAACCCCTTATGAATTGTGGAACAACCATAAACCTAATATTTCCTATTTTCATGTTTTTGGTTGTAAATGCTTTATGCTTAGGGATAATGAACATCTAGGGAAATATGATTCTAAATATGATGAAGGCATTTTCCTAAGTTATGCTCTTAATAGTAAAGCATATAGAGTTTTCAATAAAAGAACATTAACTATCATTGAATCTATCCATGTCGTATTTGATGAATCTAATCCATTTTCTAAGAAAGATGATGAAGATGATATTGACATTAGAAAATGCTTAGACAAGTTATCTATTGAAAACAATGCAAGTGAAAATTCATAAGTAAATGATAAATCATCTGAAGATAATGACAATGAAAATGAAGTTCAGGAGTTGCCTAGAGATTGGAAATTCATTAGGAACCATCCTATAGATCAAATCATAGGTGAACCATCCTGTGGTGTAGCCACAAGATCTTCCTTGAAGAACCTAGTGAGTCATTCTGCTTTCTTGTCCCAAGAAGAACGTAAAAATATTAAAGAAGCCATAGAGGATGAGTCTTGGGTGATGTCCATGCAAGAAGAACTTAATCAATTTGAAAGAAGCAAAGTGTGGACCCTAGTTCCTAGGCTTAATGATCATACAATTATTGGAACTAAATGGGTATATAGAAAAAAGAAAGATGAGAATGGGGTAGTAACTAGGAATAAGGTTAGACTAGTTGTCCAAGGTTATAATTAGGAAGAAGGGATAGACTTTGATGAAACATATACTCCTGTTGTTAGGTTGGAAGCCATTCGTATGCTACTTGCTTATACCGCTTTTAAAAATTTTAAATTGTTTCAAATGGATGTTAAAAACACTTTTCTAAATGGCTATATTAATGAGAAAGTATATGTAAAACAACCGCCTGGTTTTGAAAATCATAAATATCCAGACCATGTTTACCGATTGTATAAGGCCTTGTATGGATTGAAACAAGCTCCTAGAACTTGGTATGAGAGGCTTAGTGGTTTTCTACTAAAAAATGGGTTTACTCGTGGCAAGATTGACACTACACTCTTCATCAAATCCAAAAATGATGATTTGCTCCTAGTTCAAATTTATGTTGACGATATCATTTTTGGAGCAACTAATGATGAATTGTGTAATGAGTTTGCCAAATGCATGCTAAGTGAATTTGAGATGAGCATGATGGGTGAGCTTAGTTTCTTTTTAGGGTTGCAAATTAAACAAGCTAAATATGGAACTTTCATATGCCAATTCAAATATTTCAGGGACTTGCTAAAGAAATTTAATATGAAAGAGTGTAAAATTCTTGGTACTCCTATGAGTTCTTCCATCAAACTTGATAAAGATGAGTAAGGGATTCTTGTTGATGTGAAATTGCATCGTGGCATGATTGGGAGTCTTCTTTATCTCACTACTAGGAGGCTTGATATTATGTTTAGTGTATGCATGTGTGCTAGGTTTCAGGCCGCTCCTAAGGAATCTCATCTATTAGCATTTAAACGAATCCTTAGGTACCTAGTTGGAACTATAGAGTTGGGCTTATGGTACCCTGAGCATACTACTTTTGAGATTGTGAGTTACACTGATGCTGACTTTACCGGTAGTAAGGTTGATAGGAAGAGTACTAGCGGCACTTGTCACTATTTAGGACAATCTCTCATTTCTTGGTTCTCCAAGAAACAAAACTCAGTTGCCTTATCTACAACCAAAGCAGAATATATTGTGGCTAGAAGTTGTTGCGCTCAAACTCTTTATATGAAACAAAAACTTATGGATTTTGGGTTGCACTACGATACAGTACCGGTTAAATTAGATAATACTAGTGCAATCAACATCTCTAAAAATCCTATCTCACATTCATGAACAAAACACATTGAAATTAGACATCACTTCCTTCATGATCATGTGTAGAAAGGGGATGTGGCTCTTGAGTTTGTATGCACTAGTGAGCAGTAGGCGGACATTTTCACTATCCAAAAGATAGGTTCATACAAATTAGACGTGAATTAGGTCTTATGCATTGTAGAGATGCTTCCTAGTATTTCATAGTGTGCATAAACTTAGGGGTAGCTTTCAAATAATTTCAAAGTCTAACAACTAATATAACTATTAATGTCTTTCATTGACTTGGACTTTATGAAATTGATTATGCTTTACAATGCACAATTCTCATATCTACTGCATGATGATGATTGCATTTATGTTTTATGTATTGATCATACTGAAACTGTTTGAGTTGAGTAGTTGTCGATAAACGATTAGAACTTAAAAACTCAAAATGGGTCATTTTTATACAAGATTTTTTTAGGAAATGTCTTACTTTCAAACTGTATACTGGAAAAATTTTTAAAAAAAATTCCCAAACTTATCTTGTATCCAAATGATTCATACCCAATGCCTAAGGCTATTACTTTCATAGCCCTTTCTATTGTTTCCAAAAGGGGGAGATGAATAAGAGGCAAAAATTGGGTTGCAAGCACTTAAGGAAAATACTTTTACATAATACACATTGTTAGGGGGAGTCATCTAAGGTTATACCCATTTTTTGTATGATGTATTTGTCATCATCACAAAGGGGGAGAATGTTGACCTTATAGGTTACACCTGGTTTTGATAATGACAAATACTTAGGTATTTGATGGTTTTCAAGTGTATGTGCAGGCTTAGATGAGCATTTCAAGGAATAGCACTTGAAGCAAGATATGAAAACCCTGAAGATTCTATTGCATATTGTAAATTCAATTAGTGTAATATAGGTCTGTAATAGTAATTAGGTATATGGTCTGTAATAATTACCTGCATGTCATGCATATAGGATATATGGTAAGCTCAGTAAGACCCTAGTACGACTCTAGGTCCCAACACTCATACACATATATCATACAGAATTCAGGAGTGTTAAAAATGCATTAAATTGAATATTATTGCGGAGTTTGAGAGAGCTCGGGTGACCGAACCCCAGGAGTTTAAAACTCCTCGGGCGCCTGAATTGTTGAGAAGTCAACAGTTTACTCGCTCTCGGTCGATCAAACCATTTTTGTGCATATCTTCCATAGGCACTCAAACCCTCTGAAAGGGATCCCTCACCAACTCGGGCAACCGAGGAAACCAGTTTAAAAATGGCTTGAGCAACCGAATATATGAGTTTGGGCTACCGAACCTAAGATCGGGCACCCGAACCTACGAACAAAATGCTACTGACTTTTGTTCAGGTTATCGTACCAAAACTCGGGTTGCCAAACCATTTTTATGGCTTTTTAAAAATGTGTTTGTTCGGGGGATCGAACCTCGGTTCAGCCACCCGAACCTTGTTGGGTTAAAATTATTTTAATCAAGGTAAAATTGAGTTGATTTGGGTTAATGTGGGTATTTGCATAGTTGTTGCAAGACTCCCATAGCTTTGATTTTTGTTGTGCAAAAATATTTTCAACAAGCCAAAATTTTTTTCAAACTACTAGTGTGCTTATCTCATTGAAGAAAATTTTCTTGAGCTAGTTTGAATATCTTATTGATATCTTTGGAATCTTGCTTTACCTAGTTTCAAAGATATTGCTTGTATTGAACACTCTTGAGCATTTCATTGATCATACCCGATTGAGTGTTATTTGCACAACTATTTACATCACTGAGCTTACACTATATCCATATTGTTGATGTGTATGTGATTGCTTATATTTGGAACATATCTATTTTACATGAAAGCATAATCACTGTACTAGTCTTATTGAGAAAAATACGGTTGTATTCTAGGCGTGCCTGAGGGGGTGGTAATCCAACCTGGTAAAGATTGTGTGTAAAGGTTGAGGTGAGCTCTGTGCTAATTGACCTGGTTTTTTAGGTGCCGCTCCACCCGCTTAAGTGAGCATTATAGTGGTAATCCTTGTGCTTGTTAGCCAAGGCGGGGATGTAGGCAATTTGCCGAACCTCGATAACATTTATGGGTGTCACTTACTTTTTACTGCTTTCTGGTGCATGATTGGTTGATTAAATTGTGCTATTTAATTTCGGCTACATATTGCAATTGATTTATTTTACTTGCACTAGATTAACTTTAGGGTTGTGAAAATACTATTGTTAGGGTATTGACCTACGGTGTACAGACCCAGAAATTTAAAAGGATTAAAATAATTTGAAAAAAAAATAATAAATAAAATAACAAATAAATAAATAAAAGGAATGGCGTGGGAAAAAGAAGGAAAAAATTAAAATTAAAGAAATTAAATTAAATTAAGATAAATTAGATAATTAAATAATTAGTTATTAAATTAAACATTTTTCCATTGGATTTAAAAAAAAAACTAATTGAGAGGGACATAAAGCAAACATGATAAAGACATAAAGTTAGACGGCGACATAAAGCAAAAGTGGGTGAAGACTTTTGTGGCGTCGACTGACTACTGACAGAGACGACCTAACAACTGACAACAGACATAATTAAGATATGACAGCACATGAGCAGCTGCATTTGTGCGGGAGTGACCCACCACCTTTAATTATGCAACAACTTTTGACTTTTCATACAAGCTTATTATATAAGTAGACATTAGACGGCCCACCATTGTGGACTTTGGTGACAATAATACATAAAGTAGACATAAAGTGGCCTGCCAGTATGGACTTCGGTGAGATGGCGAGAGGTTGAGGTTGATGTAGTCCTCATCCGTGATATCTCCATAGATCGGATGGTGGTAAGTCTTTTCCTTCCAAAGATTGTCTTCATCTGTGTCCATAGGATACTGATCAGGAGGGTCCTTGTCAGGTGGCTTGGGAGTAGGAATTTCGTCTGGAATGGCTTTGACGAGCTCAGAACAGAACTTTAGGTCGTTCATTTCGCAGAGATGATTCAACAGTGAGGGCTTGTAGCATGGCTATGTACTGGGGAAGTTATATAGCGTATCCCATTCGTAGACCTGATTCTGGGACCATAAGAGGTTCCTGTTTGGATTATAAAAATACGGTCTATGTAGGATGAAGATACTGTGTACTGCAGTTGCTTCAGCTTGGTCTATCTTCCAAAGGTTGTGATTACCCATAAGGGTAGTCAGCTTTTTTCTTCAAGTGAACAGAGGATCAAACAGTTGGAGGAAAGTCCGAAACAAGGACTTCTGATTGGCTGGATCATCAAGATGGGCGTACGTCTCTTGGAGAGGGAGGAATATAGCATGTACCTGCAAAATAGAGATATACCATAGATATTATAATACATGAGTATTGAAAGATGATGGTTTGATGATGTAAGGATTGAGGAATGGGTATGATGGGAAGGTCAGATGATGGTCAATCAGACTAGCATAGTAGTCGTAGAAGGTTTATGCATAGGATTTGATTTTGGATGGGTCATTGGTTTCAGGGAACATTTATTGAGGGAAGTGTATTTGGGTAGAGGCACCAAGGTAGAGGATATCTGGCGGTGAAGAGGAGGATGATGCCATGAGGATAAGTGGAATGGCTCGGTGTTTGGATATGAGGAAGGAAGTTTTCCGGGGGTGAGATATCAGCGAGAACATTGCGATCGCCTTTTATATGCTTCACGGAGAAGTCATATCTAGAAAACCAGTCTTTCAGTCTGAGAATCTGTGGATCAGGGAGGATCTTGTTCCGGAATTCAAGCATCTTTGGGAAGGACGAGTTGTCCATTTCAACTGTGAAGTGCTTTGATCTGACATAAAAGTCAAATTTCTGAATTTCGTTTTTCACGGCAATAATTTCTTTGAACACAGTATGATAATGTTTCTGAGAATCTTTGAATTCTCCACTGGCGTGTCCACAATAAGATCTGTTGTTATCCTTGTCTTCAAGCAGCAGGGCACCCCAATAATGGTCACTGGCGTCTGACTGGAGGATAAAATTTCCTGTGGAGGGAATAGTTAGAGGCAATGGATCCTTGGCAGCCTTTTTGAGATATTTGACAGCCTGAGTCTGGTCAAGGCCCCATGGGGGTGGTTTCTTTTTCAACAGCTGTGATAAGGCGCTGGTGAATTGACTTGCATGCGGGATAAAGTCTCTGATGTAATTAATGATGCTAAGAAATTGCTGTATTTCTTTGACAGAAAAATTATCATCAGGAAATTGTAATAATTGTTCAGCAAGATGAGGACCTGGGCAGATAGTTCCATGGGATATTTTCATCCCCAGAAAATCAATTTCTTGCTGTCCAATCATGCTTTTCTTTTCTGACAGCATTATCCCGTACTGTGATGCTAGCTGGTGAAAATTCTCAAGAAGGTGATGATGATCTACAAGACTTTTTGAGAATAATAAAATATAATCAATGTAGATCAAAGTATTGTGCAGGACAGGATTGAAAATCCTTGTCATCGCCTTTTGAAATAGTGATGGAGCAATCTTTAATCCGAAGGGCAAAACAGTCCATTAGAACTGTTCATTCGGAATACAGAAAGCTGTCTTGTATCTGTCATCTGGATGAATGCCAAGTTGCCAAAAAGCACCTTTTAGATCAAACTTTGAGAATATTTCTGCTTCAGCAAGATGGATGAATTATGTTCTGGCTTTTGGAATGGGGAATTTATCATCCCTAATGAACACATTCAATGGCTTATAATCAATAACCAATATTTTCTTGCCTCTAATTTTCTCTGATCTTTTTTCAACATAAAATGCTTGACATGCCTAAGAGGAATTAGTTGGTTCAATAAGACCTTGCTTTAATAAGGAATAACATTCTTCTTTGGCCAGCTTTAGATCTAATGGAGACATTCCCGGATGGGTAGCTTTGGTTGGGCTAACATCTTCATTGAGCTTGAAGAGAATGTGAATGAAAAAGTCTGGGTTTTTCCAGAGTGGATGATTATGAATGAACTGGTCATGACTTTCTGCACACAACTTGAGGAGTTTATTTTGAATAGGCTGGAAATCTGAAGGAGAATATGAAAGAGAATAGATTTTGTTTTTCTAGGTAAAAGGCTTGAATTCTCTTTTGTACTTAATTCCAGTGGGAAGAATCCTCAAGGATTTCGAAATACAATAAACATCCCATCCTAATAAAACATCTTTCTGAGAAAGTGGACTGCCGATGACATGAGTCCAAATGATGCAATTAGGAAGGAGTTTAATCCCAATTTTTCTTTTGGGAATCAAAGTAGTGGTAAAAATTTGATCATTTGCAGCTCTAAAGAATTGAGTCTGGGAAGACCAACAATCTGATGGGAGAACTTTTGGATTAACCATGGTCTTATAGGATCCCGTATCAATGTATGCAACAACAGGTATGGGTTTACCATATTTTTCAAGGAGGAGCTGAATTTGAACATGATGACTTATTTGAGAATCTTGAGAAGAGAGAATAGGTTGGACTTAGAAAGTTTCATCTGAATGATAATCATCTTCTGAATTAGAATTTTCTGAATCAGTAAGGGTGAGAATAGTCACTTCAGTCATCTCTTCTTGTTCTGAAAGAATAGATTCAGCATCTGCATCGAGTTCTTCATTCTATAACTGTTGGGCAAGCTTTGCAGATTTTGTCTTGTTCATTGGACATTGTTTTGCATAGTTGCCTTTCTTCTTGCAAATGAAGCAGCGAGGAGATTTGTCATGTCCTCGTCAAAACTTCTTTTTAAAGAATCTAAACTTTTTCCTTTTTCTGGGATCTTTTCTGAAACCCTTGTCAGAACCATAGTCATTGAAGTGTTTCTTCTTTTTAGGACTGCAGATGCAATCCTTTTCTTTGCATTTGATTTGCAAGTAAGGCTTCTTGCATTGCTTTGTGAACTTAGGATTCTGTTTCAGCATTTTTGAGAACAACTGATGGGTATCACATAATTTTTCAAGAGCAGAGAGTGCCAGCTGATGAATTTCTCCTAAAAAGATATCTCTAAGTGGTCGTGAGAGAGATGCAATTTTTCTCTGTATATCTGGCTGGATGTCTTCTGGTAAAGAATTAATATAAACTTGTCTGAGATTGTCATCATGAAATCCGCCAAGAAGATAATATTGTCTGGACATTCTTTGATAATGAAAATCAAGGTCTTTTCTTTTCAAGGAGCAGCATCTCATTTCAAAATATTCTTGTCGAACTTCATTGGCATGAGTATCTGGATCTCCAATGAATTCTCAATAAAGTGTACCCAAAGCATAGGAGGGAGTCTGGGATTTAATGAACGTCACTTGTCTGTATTCACCAAGACTTTGAAACCAATCTCTTAAAGTTCCGGTGAATCTGGATGTGAATTCAATGAGGACTGTTTCTAACGTATTCCCAGGCTTGGAAAGCTGAAGATCAATCCATGCACCAAATTCACCAATTCGATCTCTCTATTTAGTTGGAGGTAATCCATCAAAGGAGAACCAAGAACCATTGGTTGAGTGATGAAGAGTCGAATAAGGAGTAGTTGAAGTAGCCTTAGAAGGTTCTTCCACAATGGGAACTGTGGTGTCGATCTCTTCATGGAATTCCTGTGTTTTGGATGATCCTAGATTAGTGGGAGATGCCATCATCATATTAGTGAGATCAGTAATCTCTTGATCTGAGGAGGAGGACAATGTTTCAGTGGAAACATCACTGTTATCATCAGTGGGTACTTCAGGGATAAAGTTAGCAAGGAAAGATGGAGATTGATCAGGTGATAAAATTGGGTTTTTGAGTTTATGATCAACAGGCTCAGAAGGCAAGGGTTTTGCTGGGATTGGAGATCTTGGAGAAATGGGGGTCGATGGAATAAGAGAATGTCTTTTAAAGATCTCAACAGTGGATTTGAAATGCTTGGAATAATCTGGCTGTTGGTAGGATGGAGTTGGTGGTGACTGGGGAATGAAAGAGTATGGTGGAGCATATGGAAAGGCTTTAGGAATATAGGTAGGTGAGGGAATTGGACAACGATCTCGTTCTATTTGAGATAATTGATCTTTGAGCCTTCTAATTTCTGCTTCCTTATCATTAAACATGGATCCAAAATATCTTGCATAAATAAATTGCCTAAGCTCAGCATCAAGACAATCAATTCTTCTTTTGAGATCAGCATACAAAGCTTCGATTCTGGAATCAAGGTGATCAAAATCGTTGGTCCATCTGAGTGCCATGATGTATGAGTTTATCAACCTTGTGATCAATGGCAGTCAATGTTGTATTCTGAGATCTAGCATTCTGGGTTTGCCAATTTAGAACTTGTTTAGCCTGTGAGGGAAGTTTTCTGGAACCATCTGGTTGGACTTCAGAAGGTTGAACGAAAGGTCTGGTATGAAGGTTAGAGTCTGTATATGATCTTGGTTCCAAGGGTGGAAACTGTTTGTCATATGGAGAAGCCATGAAATAGGGAATTGGTTGTGAATGGGGCAGTTTAGAAATTGGAGTTTGGTAAGGTTCTGGGTCAGGTTCTTCTGGAGGAAGGAGTCCTTCTTCACGAAGAATCACAAGGGCTCTGTCATAGATCCATAAGGGTTTAGGTTTAGGATCTGGACGCCGGATTCCTATCCATGGGCTGCTTGAGTCATCAGGCTTTCTCTGAGAAGGAAAAGGCTTACAGGATGGTTTGGTTTCCTTCTATTGTGATTGGTGGCAAGTGCAATCTGGATCACACATCAAAGGATCAACATCCCAAATGAAATGTCCTTCAATTTTATCAATGTAGATGGGGGATCTGTCTACTTCAACATGGCTTACAGGAATGTCGTCTTCAAAAGTTACAGGCCTTATCATCAAGGATTGGAACACCGAAGGAGTGCTGGATGAAGCTGTATCTTTTGAGTTGAACACCATTTTTACCCTTCCATCTAGAAGTCTTTGAAACTTGGGATCTGAGAGATGGATGGGTGACGATTGCTGATGAAGTTGCTTATAACTGGAAATCCACTCTAGAGGAATGTGTTGCTTTAACTCTTCCCTGGGAATCTTTCGTGGAATTTGAAGAATAGTGGGAACATCATCTTCTCTTTCGGCAGTGATCAGGATTGTGTCTTCAGATTGTCCCGGAAAGGGGAGATCAACAGCATGATCTTGAAGTCTGTAGATGAGCTGATGGTAAAGAGTAGCCATGTAGGTTAAAGAAACTTGCGAAGCACCAGTAATATGAAGTTGAACCTTTATGCAGTTCCTCAGATTTTTGTCTCTTAGAGGAATATTGAAATTGGGAAAGAACATGAGATAGATGCTACCAGCTTGGAGAGTGGTAAGCGAAGTGCCAATTGCTGCATGCTCATACTGTGTGTAGGTAGTATTGAGAAGAGTGATCCTAACTTTGACAGGAAGTCCTTTGCGGCCATGAAGTGTAAGAAGAAGTCTGACAGCACCAAAATGAAGATGAGTATAGCCTTCTCTGATCCATTGATTTATCAGATCTTGATCAAGTTCAAAATCAACATATTGTTCCTTGGAAGAGGCTGGAATGAGACACTTATCAAGGGCTGTAGGCTGGACGAACTCCTTGACTTGTGGCCTGTTATGAGATATAAGAAGAGTACGAACTTGGTTGGCTGATCTTTTTCTTCTGAAAATATTGTAAGGATTTACGAGTGGAAGGGAGGTTTCTTGGATCTAAGCAGAGTCAAGAATATAGGAGTATTCTACTAGGTTGGTAATTTTGGAAGAAGTGGTTCTTTTTATGGAAGGAGGAAGAGAAATGGAAGAAGAAAGTCGAGCAGGTGTGATTTCTGTACTTTGAGTGTGAGAATCCATGGTTTGCAAGTTTCCCCTTTTAACTATTTGTACCTCATTCTTCTAAAAATCACTTCTATGATCTTAACTCTCCTGGACTCCAGGAAAGGGCATGGCTCTGATACCACAAGAGTGTCAGGAGCCCCAAGACCTTCCAAAGGAAAGCAACCAAGCTAGGACCACATCTCCAACACAGGCCTTCCCATGGCCACTCAAATGGAGAACTCAGGTCCTTCAACCAAATGCTTTACCAGAGGAGGTCTTCGAGGACTGTACAACCTTTCTAATGTGCAGGATCCTCCTTAGAGGCAAGCACAGAGCATACACGGTGCCATGTTATGATCATCAAAGGAACCCATTACAGTTTCGTTAAACCAGAGGTTTGCCTTGCGCCAGCACTATGACTTAGCAGGTTACGGGTATCCACTGTAAAGATATCCCTTATAATATCATAAAGATATTACAAGCTCATAGAAGTGGAAGATAGAAGTCCTTTGGACAAATAGCCTTTAGGGGAAAAGAGAATTTAGAAAGCCATGGAAGATAAGAACACCAAAGGGAAAGAAGAAGAAGTCAGAGAGCATTCACGTCCCCCCCCCCTCCTCTCTGCAAGTTCCTGCGAGCTCCAGCCACCTCCGTCTCCGTCTCTCTCCTTCTCTCAATTTCTCGACGAGTTTGCGACGGATCGGGAAACGGAAGGTGCCGTTGGATTCCTGGTTCTGCTACCGACATTTCTACTGGAGCAGATTTTTCATAGGAATGGCTTAGGCACTACTCCTGGGGAAAGGTAATTTTTCTCCATTTTCTCAATTTCGCCGTTAATATGCGGTTAAATCAACGATCGGGTACCACCACGTGGTCCTAATCATGGTTGTCGTCATTTTGGTGTAGGTGAACTTCCAATTGGGGTTTTCTATGCCCTACTCCAAAGCGAGAGTGGGATTTGAGAAATTTTACAATTTGGGTATATTTGCGGGTATTACTATTTATCTAGGAATTATGGCCTTAGAAAATGTTTAAATAATATTTTATTCAAGAATAATTTATTGGAACTACGAATTTAATTTCAGGGTCCGGGTGAGCGCCGTAGGCATCTTTTCGGGGTCCCTATTAGCGTAGTTCAAGAAACCAGGTAAGGGGAATTATATATTAAATCAGATTTTATGAAATTAAAGGTAATAATTTATGTTATATTATATGTATGTTTTGGTGTGAATTATTAAAATGCCAACCATGTAAAACTATGATTTCTGAACCTAAGACCAATTATTTAGTTATGTATTTGTGGAAATGAACTGAACAAAGTGGAAGGAATTTTCTGGATAATTATGTAAGAAATGGAAATTATATTTTCAGTAATTAAATGCTAAATGTGGGTTGACCTATTTTACAGGAATATGTATGAATTTTACTGTTAAATTGTGTGGCATGAGATTCTATGCAAATATATGTTAAATGTATGAGATGCAGGCTAAGTAAGTAAAGCAATGAAAATAAAATATGATATGGACAATGTTGCCTGTGTATGTTAAATGCAACCATGTAAAGGTACAACAGCTAAAAGTCGGGTTAGCAGATTCTAGCGCATTTCTATGTGGACTAACTGATGACGGCTAAAGAGCGGTTGTAGTACAAAGGAATAAAATGAAAATGTTATGGAATGAAATGACAATGAATGACAATGCAATGAAATGAAATGTGAAATGTGAACGATACAAATGGGAAAGAGTCACTTAAAGTGAAATACAAGAAAATGTTAAGTTATGAACATGAAAGAATGTGAATGATTGAATAATGATGGAAAAAATGATGTATTATGATATTAGAAGTATTTATGTATGTAGAACCTGTTACGTTTGGGCAGGGCGCACTCTTCTCCTAGGGGCTTGCTGAGTAAGGCGAGTGCACTTGTAGTTTCAGATATGGCAGTAGCTGCATAACGCACTAGGACAAAGGGAACCACCTTGTATGGGCGGGTAGAATTCCCTATTCTTAGGGCCTTTGTCGGTAAACTATTGTTGAATGTGTGAGTACGAGATCAAGTTAACACTTGAGAGCTTACTGAGTAAGGTGAGTGCTCTAATATGCTTTAGTAGTGACCTCCAGGTTACCTAAGTATCAGAGCAGAGGGGTGCTCCTTGTATGGGCGGGTAATCACCCCTATCCTTGGGTAATCTCGTGGGTAAACCTTTGCATGTGATTGTTAGGTTCAGAAAATGACTTTCAGTATTATGTTAATGATTTGCAAATATTATAAAATGATATGTATAATCTCATGATGGCCATACGCTAAGTTTAATATATTGTTTCTTCCCTTACTAAGATGTGTCTCACCCGAATATAAATATATTTCTTTTTTAGGACCTCCTCGAGATCGAGCTTAGAGAACTCGAGCTGTTGTAGCACCTTTTAGGAAAAGGGTATAATTTTGATAATAATTTGGGATGTAGATATCTTATGTTTTATGTCTTTATGTTTTAAGGTAGTTGAGTAAGGAATGATTGTGAAAATACTGAAATGTTTTGGGAGTTATGTAGATTTAAGGAAATGCAGGTGATGGATGATTTATTATGGATTTTAGTTAGAATTAGTAAACTCTGGTATTATGTTATATAGGGATTATATTTGTGTTTTTCGCTGCATATATGTTGATTATGGATTATCGGGGATTTTATCAGGTATAACACGCCGGACCCGGGTTTAAGGGTTTGGGGCATTACATAGGGCATCAATTTTTAAATACCAATTCACCTCCCCCCCTCTTGGGATTACGGTAAAGCTAACATTTTTTTTTTCCTATTGGTTTGTTTCCGCCATGCATATCTTTTCCATTTCCCTCATGCTTTCACATTGAGGACAATGTCTTATTTTAGTTGGGGAGAGAGAATTTGCATGTTCAATTGTGTGCTTCCATGTGATAGAATTTCAATGTGAAAATTGCATGTGTTGTTTGCATGTTAGTTAGGTCCACCTTTTGGGAAATACTGTTACAGAACTCAGAGCATGCTGAATTCCTTATTTGTGAATGTTACATGCCCAAATTTTTTTTTCTTTTTGAGGATATGGAACATGTAGGATATAGTACAATCAGAGTTTGTATCAAAAGAGAATTTTATCCATTTCACTTAGTTATAACCAAGAGAAGGATGTTGGAAGTCTTGCTACACACACTCCACTGGATAGAAGACTTAGAAAGACTACCTTAGATTGTTTCTAGTTGATATGCACTTTAATTGTTTGGGACTCTAATGAACCATATTCTAATGGCTTAGAAAAAAAGAGAAAAAAGAGTAAAAGTTTGAAGCAAATGAAAAAAAGAAACAAGCCAGGGATCAATTGTATAAAGAAAAAAAAAAATCAAAATGAGGGGAACAATTGTGTATTGGAAAGGGCTACCTATTACTGGGGTCCTAACTAAACAAAAAGTGGGTGCCTTGTAGTAGCGTGACCTGCTACCGGGGTCCTAACTAATCAAGAAAGTGGGTGCCTTTTAAAGTGTCATAGTGTGAAAGCTGCCAATATAATGGTTTTGAATTAGAGTAAGACCGTGCGGTTGTCTCAGGTTAATTAGTGTGTTTGAAACTGTTGACCTTATTGGTCACGTCCGGTTTTGATTATGACAAATACTCAGTGTATCTAATGGGTGTTTGAGGTTTTGTGTAGGAATTAAGATTGTTAAGATCAAGATGGGCACAAAGCAAGTAAAGCCTGAAGACCAATTCATATTTAGTATTGTAATATATTTCATTTTATTAATCTGTAATAGTAATTAGGGCTCTGGTTTGTAATAAGCTCACACACATCACATGCATGATAATACGTAAGTTAAAACAAACCGTAAATGAAAAATGACCTTAAAAAGACCTTAGGGTCGACCGACACCGGACTTTTTCGGTGTCTTCAAAATTGGACCCCAAGTGACCTTAGGATACTCACATTTGCACTTGCATATATTAGGCACTTGAATAGGGTGAATGTGTATTGAAACGGGACTGAAATGCACACTTTGTGCACTTTCGGTCGACCGACCCTAGCAGTTCATTCTGCCTCAGTTGACCGAAACAGGCATGGGTCAATAGTTGACCAAGGCCCTGATCGATCGAACTGGAGTAGCTCAAAAAGCCCTGGTCGACCGAAACCCCCTGGGGTCAATTGTTTGACCATCTGGTCGATAGTGACAAAAATGAACTCCAACTACCTGGTCGACCAAGGGTCCTCGGGAAAAATCCCAATGGTCTGGTCGACCAAACCATCCAGTTCAAATTTTCCCGGTCGACCGAACCTCAGAGAAATGGGAAATCGCCCACTGTCGGTCGACCAACGATTTAGTTTAAAATCCTCCTAGTCGACCAAATCATATGAGATCTGGTCGACCGAAACTCTTCTGATCGACCGGACCTCACGGGTTGCCCTAATTCTTACTGCGGTTAAATATCTTTTAAACAGGGTTAAAATGTTTTAAATGTTATTAAACTTTTCCAATAATTCCTAATAAGTCCCTAACGGTCATTTTTCTTCTCATGTCTATATATATGTGATCATTTGTGAAAATTAAATAGATGAGCTACCTTAATTAGGGAGAATTCTCTGATAATCCAAAAAACATATACTACTCATTTTTTAGCCTCATTCACTCATGCTTACCTTCTATTAGTGCCTACATCATTTGTAAGTGGATTGAGTGTTTGTTTTCATAGGTTTGCTCTCCTTGCTCTAGTTGCTTGGTATAATTTTTTTGAGAGCTAAACCTAAGTATTCTTAGGGGACTTTGTTAATAAGTCTCACCTAAGAAGACTTGTATTAAACTTCTGAGTATTGCATATCCATTGCAATATCTTGAGAAGTTCATATTTGTTTGTGGATTGCAAAATCTCTTCAAAAACATTTTCAAATATCTTGTAGTGTTTATTTTGATATAACTTTGAGAAGATATTTGTTTATGTGATAGTGATCTTTGTTGAATTATTCACTCACTCATATATTATTTGTTGAATACAAAGATTACACATCTTTTGCAAACCAAGCATATACACCATTTGATATTTACATGCTTGAGACATCCTGCTGATTGAAATACTTGAGACTTGACATCTTTGTGTGAACTTATTTCCTGAATATCTTTTGATGCAAAGATTGCTTGATTGATACTCTCACGCACTTATTACACTGATAGTAAATATATATATCTGAGAGTTGAAATATTGGACCACACTGAGCTTACATAGTATATCATTTGTGGTGTATGTAATTGCGCGTATTTGGGTACATATCTGCTTTACATGAAAGCACAATCACTGTACCATTTGATTGTAATACACATCTATTATATTTCCAGTCACAGGCCTGAAGAGGGAGACTAGCCTTGGAATAGTCTCAGATTGGCTTAGACCTGGTTAGGAAAGCTAGGTGCGCCATCCTGTTAAGGCGTGTTGGTTGAGGTCAGCCCCGCTAATTGACCTGGTTAAGGTTGAGGTTAGCCCTGTGCTAATTGACCTGGTTGTAATCGGTATTGCTCCACCCTTAAGTGAGCTATTAGTGAAATCCTCGGGCTTGCGAGCTAGAAGCGGGGATGTAGGCACAGTTGGCCGAACCCTGATAACATATCGTGTGTTTGTTTATATTTTTGCATTTTATTTTTATCTCACATGTATGTTATGGGTGAATGATGTGTATGACTTAATTTTCATATTATATTTAACCACGCATTTGGAAATTGCTTAGACTGACCCTAGGTTGTGTATATACTGTTGTTGGATAAATCAACCTAGGAGAAAAAGTTTTAAATTCCAATTCACTCTCATCTTGGGAATACACCAATTCTAACAGAAACCATTAATGTTTGCTGGTGATCAATCTTGGAACTCTAATCCTCTCTTGTACACGTAAGCTTTGTTACACTTCATTATCTTGGTTGTTTTACTAATTGGTGCATAAATCTCTCGGATGATGCATAACTTGGATTAATCTGTGTCCCATGTTCCTAAACTCATTAAGCATTTTTATGGCATGTGATTTTCATGAGTATTGGAATTTTAGTTGTCATTCCCCTAGTTTGAATGCATTCACGTCATTTGCTAGTGTAGTTGGGGGGTGTGATTACGCGTCAAAGATGCGTAATTAGGTATTTAAATGTATTTATTAAGTGTTAAAATTTTTATTAAATACCTAATTATGTTTAGTATTTAAACATTAGATTCAATTCACAAAATTTGAATTTTTATTTTATCTTTGCTGTGAAATTTAGGAGTTTTTGTACCTAATTATTGTAGGGTAATTTTTGAAAATTTGAAGGAGAACTCGACCATATATTGAGCTCAAGGGCCATGCATGCATTCAAGTGGGCCGTGTGTGTGAAGAGTGAAGCAGCTGGCAAGCCCATGCGTAACAAAGGCCTTGGTGTGCTGGAATGAAGACAAAAAACAAAAAAAAAAAAAAAAAAAAAAAAAAAAAGGAAGCTAGGTCGAGTCCTTGATGTGACTCGACCATGCAATTCAAAAAGACCTTGTGTGTGTGTGTGTGTGTGTGTTGTGTGAGGGGCGTGAGGCTTATAGGTGCTGACACGTGAAGGCATTGAATTAAAAGAGAGGAAAATGAAAAGCAACAAAACAAGGAGAGAAAAGGGCTACAGTTGGTAGCAAAAGTAGAGCTGGAGTAGGCGCTGGTAGGAGGTTAGTAAGCTAGGAGAGAAATAAGAAAAAGAAAAAGAGAGTAAAGGAAAAAGGAAGGCAAGTTAGGGTAAAAAAAAGTGGCTAGGGTTTTTGGGGAAAAGGAGATTGCGTGTGGGAGGCTTGGAGCTAGGTTTTTGGGGAGTTGCGCCGCTGCAAATAGGAGAATGCGGCAACACTAGCTACTGTGTGGAGCTCATGACATCCCTCTCTCTCTCTCTCTCTCTCTCTCTCTCTCTCTTTTAATTAATTTGTTTAGCTAGTTGTTGTGCATTTTATTGTTATTTTAATGGATAGTTTAATGTTGAGTTTATGTTGATTAATGCATTGAATACTTTCATTTCCATTATTGTTGAGTTTATTCTCTCTCTCTCTCTCTCTCTCTCTCTCTCTCTCTCTCTCTCTCTCTCTCTCTCTCTCTCTCTCTCTCTCTCTCTCTCTCTCTCTCTCTCCATTTAGTTTTTACATTATTTATTAGAATTGTTTTTAGTGTTAAGATCTTAGTTTATTGTTATTTAAAGTTAGTGTTGGAGTTAAATAATTGTTTAAGTCAATTAATGTGTTGGTTTATTTCATTGTTGAAACATTTTGTATTAGATTAATGCTTGTTTAAGTTCTCTCTCTCTCTCTCTCTCTCTCTCTCTCTCTCTCTCTCTCTCTCTCTCTCTCTCTCTCTCTCTCTCTCTCTCTCTCGCTCTCTCTCTCGTTATCATTTAGTTGTATTAGGTTACTTCGTTGTCATTTTTTTAAAATACCTTGCTGTTATTTTAGTTGCATTTTTTTTTTACCTTAATATCATTTTTGAACATTTTGTGGGAATCTTACTGTTTAATTTTTTTTTACTTAAATAATATTTTAAATATTTATTTGGAGTTTTCTATTAGCTTGAGTTTAATTTATTATTTTACTTTAAGTCATTTTAAACATCTTGTTGGAGCCTTTCATTAATTTTAGTCATTGTTATCTAAGAGTTGTTTGAGTTTATCTATTGTTAGGTTTAGTTTATTTATTCAGTTGAGTTTTATTTATTGTTTAGTGTAGTTTATTTTTCATTTAGTTGAGTTATTGTTGGAGTTTGATTTTAATTTATCTTTTTTTTATTATTTGAATGTTTAACTAGTGAGTTATTTGGCTGGTTTTATGCGTGTTAGGTTCATAGTTTAGGTCTCATGTCTTTTCAATTTCACCACAATTTAAAAAACCCCCAAGAGTTCGAATCTGTACCATGTTCAGTAAAATTATTTTCATATTTTCTTTTTACTATTTTGCGCTAGTTTAAAACTAATTTGCATTCCCCGAGGAGACGATTTGGCCTGTTTGGGCTAATTATTACACAACGTAACTCCTATACTTGGGATAACTTTCGAGCTACTCATTTTTGGAAGTGAGTCAGGATATGGTCTCCAATATGTATGAGCAGCCATCAGTCGCCAAAAATGTACACTTAATGAAGAAGTTATTTACCATGAACATGTCTGCAAGTGAAAGTTTTATTAGACTTCTAAATAATTTGGACGAGCTGTCGGATCAACTTGCCTCAGTTGAATTCAAGTTTGATAGTGAGATCCATGCTTTACTGATTCTTAGTCAGTTGGCTAAGAGTTGGAAAGGTATTGTTACTACGATCAGTAGTTTCGCAGGAAAATCAAAGCTGAATTTTGACGAAGTCGTCAGCATGATTTTAACGGAAGAGATCAGGATGTCAAACACTGCTTCCACTTCAAGTTTAGCATTGAATGTGGAAAGCCGAAAGATAGATTCATGAAAAGGAAGCAAGCATGGCCGATCAAACAATCGTGGCAGATCTAGGTCCAAGTGATCCAAATCTAGAAATCCCATAGGTTCCCAGGGCACAAAGAATATTGAGTGCTAGAACTATGGAAGTTCGATCATTTTAGAAACCTGTGCAAAGGTCCATGAAAGGAATAAGAGGTGAAGACAGAAGCAAATGTTGCTTCAGAAGAAGGTGATATGTTGATATGCTCTTTCGAGAGCAAGAAGGAGTCTTGGGTCTTAGACTCTAGAGCCTCATTTCATGCCACTTGTAGTAAAGATTGCCTAGAAGAATATATACCAGGTGACTTCAGTAAGGTATACCTTGGCAATGATCAACCTTACAACATAACTGGCAAGAAAATTTTGAAGATCAAGATGAACAGGTCAATATGGAAGTTGAAGGATGTCAGATATATTCCATACTTGAGAAAAAACTTGATCTCAGTTGGTCAACTGGCAGATGAGGGATACATCACAACATTTATTGGCGATGAATGGAAGATTTCAAAGGGTGCATTGTCGATTGTACTAGGTAAGAAAAGTGGAACGCTTTATGTGACTTCTAATGCATGTATGTCTATTTCAGTTTCTATAAGAAATGTCGATAGCTACATTTGGCATCAACGACT
This sequence comes from Malania oleifera, assembly GCF_029873635.1. Taxonomy (NCBI): domain Eukaryota; kingdom Viridiplantae; phylum Streptophyta; class Magnoliopsida; order Santalales; family Ximeniaceae; genus Malania; species Malania oleifera. The sequence goes on along the minus strand of NC_080419.1, from coordinate 78,806,603 downwards.
TGGTCACATAAGTGAGAAGGGACTTAGGGTAATGCACATAAACGGAAAGTTGAGTGATCTACAGTCAGTAGAGATTGATATGTGCGAGGATTGTATACTCGGGAAATAGAGAGAGTTAGTTTCAAGACATTCACTAGTAGCCCAAAGAAGGAGAGACTTGCACTAGTCCACTAAGATGTATGGGGACCGATGACCATCTCATCCCCAAGTGAAAGGAATTACTTTGTGACGTTTATTGATGATCATTCTCGAAAGGTATGGGTTTACTTCCTAAAATACAAATCTGATGTCTTTGGGTTGAAAATGAAACTGGTTTGAAAATCAAGAAGTTGAAAACCGATAACGGTGGTGAGTATGATGACACCGGGTTCAAGAAATTCTACTATGAGCATGGTATCGAGATGGAAAGAACTGTAACAAGTACGCCTCAGCACAATGGTGTAGCTGAGTGGATGAACTGAACATTGACTGAAAGAACCAGAAGCATGCATATGCATTCAGGCTTACAAAAGCAGTTCTGGGCAGAAGCAGTCAATACAACAACATACTTGATTAACAGAAGTCCATCAATACCATTGGACAACAATCTACCAGAAGAGGTATGGAGCGGAAAAGATGTGAGACTTTCACATTTGAAAGTTTTTGGTTGTGTAGCATATGTGCATGTTAATGATCATGTCAGAAACAAACTTGATCCAAAGTCTTGGAAATGCACCTTTGTCAATTACAGTAAAGATGAGCATGAGCATCGCGTTTGGGATAATGAAAACAAGAAGGTGATCAGAAGCAGAGATGTGATCTTTAATGAAAAAGTGATGTACAAAGATAGATACACAACAAAACCAACAGAACCCGTAGAACCAGTTCAGAGTGAAACAACCTATGTAGACTTGGATGATGTATTAGAAGGTGTCGAGACACAACAACGAAACACCAAGAATCCTCAGGCAGAGGAGACACAACAACAAAGTGCCAAGATTCCTTAGGTAGAGGAACATGTGGAGCAAATTGTCGCACCATCACCTCCTATTCTAGCACCAGAGCTTAGGAGATCTTCTTGGCAGCATGTACAAAATAAGAGGTATATGAATTATTTACTTCTTACAAATGGAAGAGAACCTGAATGCTATGATGAGGCATGTCAGGTGAGAGATTTGAGTAAGTGGGAACTTGCAATGAAGGACGAGATAAAGTCTCTCAACTCCAAAAAAACGTGGGAACTAGCTAAGTAAGGTAAGAAGGTTGTTCACAACAAGTGGATGTACATAATCAAATAGGAGTATGGTGGATCCAAAAGGTACAAAGCCCAATTGGTAGTCAAAGGCTTCGAGCAGAAGGAAGGAATTGACTACACTGTCATTTTTGCACCGGTTGTGAACTTAACAACCATCAGATTAGTCTTGAGCATTGTTACCTCAGAGGGCCTACATCTTGAGTAGTTGGATGTGAATACAACATTTCTTCACGGTGATCTTAATGAGGAGATTTACATGCACCAACCAGAAGGATTCTCAGTAAAAGGTAAAGAGGATCTTGTGTGCAGATTGAAAAAGAGCTTGTATGGTCTCAAACAAGCTCCCAGGCAATGGTACAAAAAAATTTGACAGCTTTATGCGTAGAAAAGATTTTTAGAAGTGCAATGTCGACCACTGTTGCTACTTCAAGAGGTATCATTCTAGCTATATCATACTATTGCTATATGTCGATGACATGTTAGTTGCAGGACCATATATAGGAGAAATCAGGAAATTGAAGCAGCAAATGTCAGAGGAGTTTGACATGAAGGACTCGGGTTCAGCCAAGTAGATACTTGGGATATGGATCTCTAGAGATAAGCAACAGGGAACATTGTGATTATCTTAGTTGGAGTATATTAGCCGTGTTTTATAAAGATTCAACATGAGCAGCGCCAAGGGAGTAAATACACCATTGGATGGTCACTTTCGTCTCTCCAATGATCGGGCTACCCAAACAGATGAAGAGAAGGACTTCATGGTTAAGGTACCTTATGCCTCAGCCATTGGAAGTCTTATATACGTCATGGTTGGTATCGGACTAAACATTAGTCAAGAAGTGGGAGCTATCAATAGGTTTATGTCAAATCTAGGGAAGACTCACTGGGAAGCAGTGATGTGGATTTTGAGATATCTATGTGGCACTATTGAAAAGTGCCTATGTTTCGACAAAGGAGATTTGAAAATTTTAGGATATATTGATGGCAATTTTGCAGGTAAAATTGATCATCGCAAAAGCACCACCGGATATGTGTTCACTATTGGCACAACAGCTGTTAGTTGGATGTCACAGATATAGAAGATTGTTTTTTTGTCCACTATAGAAGCTGAGTATGTAGCAGTGACAGAAGTCAGTAAAGAGATGATTTGGCTTAAAGGTTTGTTAACAGAGCTCGGGATAAAGCAAGAAAGAAATGTCTTGCACAGCAACAGTCAGAGTGCGATACATCTAGCAAAGAACTCCACATTTCATTCTAGAACCAAACACATTGGATTACATTATCATTTCGTCAGATCTCTGTTAGACGATGAAGTGTTGACACTGGAAAAAATCCAATGTAGCAGGAATGCAGATATGTTGACAAAGGTGGTGACTACAGAGAAGCTGAAGTTGTGCTCAACTTTAGTTGGTTTTCATACTTGAAGACAAATTTGAGCACATCATTATCTATATACTAGTTGAGATAGTATCTCCGTCTCCAAGTGGGAGATTGTTAAGCTGAAATGGAAACATAGAAAATGGAAACGGATTAAATGGAAACAAAAAATTAAATGACCTTGAAGAGGATGAGTTGTAGATGAAAATGAGCCACAGAGGAACTAGTTTTCATACGCTAGACTGATAATGCCCGCGTGCTAAAATAACATATTAAATATCTCAATTACTCCCTTCCTTTCCTATCCATTCAATATAGCTATATAACGAAGCAATTGTACGTGAATGTGAATATAGTGAAGTGAGTGAGCGAGGAGTGTGAGAGTATTGAAGGTGAGAGAGAGAAAAGTGTAAGAAGAGTTGAGTGTGTGTCTCCTCCTATTGTTTTTCTCCTAGGTTATAGTATATTTAATGTGCTTCGTTGACGTAGGTCAGATTAGACCAAACCACGTAAATCTGGTGTTCTTATTTTGTGTGTTTATTTTACTTTTGTGTGTGATTATTGTTCCTAAATCCCTAACAGTATATTGAGCCAATCTTGAGAAAATATTGCTTTCGTTTTGAAATAAAACAATTGCCTCATATCAACATATTTTAAGATAATTTTTTAAAAGAAAAAAAAAACCTAAAAAAACCAAACCAACCTACAAACCTAATTGGCTACTTCAAAAGTCATTAAAAGTACTTCTAAAGAAATAAGCAACGTGAATGTCTGTCCAAAATGAATTATAGTTCATGTATGATAAAAGGATGCTCTGTTGAGGTTTCAAAGATTTCAAAAACACTCTTAAGATTTGACAGAAAGACTTCTAACTCTCGTTATTTTTGACAAGAAAGATATCTATGGAGATGGTGTATGTGTACAAAAAATAAAAGAGAGGTATGTGAAATTTACAAAACCTTAGAGAGACATACATACATACATATGTGTACACCAAATTTCAAGAGAAGCAAGGAAGGTCAAGTCTTTTTGTCAAACTTAATAGGAATTGAGAAGTTAGAGGACATTTGTTTCACAACATCTTTCAACATTTCCGAGAATATGAGTCTTATGGGCATCCTATTCATATCTCTCCATGAGTAAGTTTCATGAGAATCCTACTTTTTAATCAAATTGCCCTCACTATTTTAACTTTTAAATAATAGTGTCTTTATAATATAATATAATCACACTCTATTATTAAATTTAAAATAATACATTACTAATAAGTTTAAAGTAAAAAATTTAAATTGGTATAAATATTAACTATTTTAATTAGAAAAAATATATAAAATTTTAATTAAAGATATTAATTTTAAATTTTTAATTAATTATTAATTGGAAAATAATTAAATTTTAATTAGAAAATATTGAAATGGCAGTTAAAAATATTAAGTAACATAACTATAGTTTAATTTTAACTGAAAAATATTAATTAAAAATCTTATTTAAGAAATTTTAATTTATTTTTTTATTTAGGCAATGGCATATTGATTAACATTTTAGTTGACATTTGCAATTTAATAAATAAAAGTAATATTATTTTATAAAAAATTAATATATTAATTAATATTTAGACACTTATTTCCCCTCAATTATTTCGGTTAATCAAATATTAAGTATTAAAATGTTTAAATTTTATAATTGTTGAAAACTTTAGGATATAAATTTAATTAAGTATATATTCTGTTATGCAAATGAATATGCAACGGAATACCAAACCATACGATGCAGCAATCAAAAGTGAAAAATACAAAAAATACAATCACGCAAATTGTAAAAACCTAAAAAAAATAAAATAATTAATTAATTAATTAATTAAAAAATTATTATTATTATTAATTAATTAATTATTAAGAAAATTAATTAAATTAGGAAATTTGAGGATTGTGGGTATATACATTTGTATATATACTTTAATACATATAAGGATAAATTGTATATATATATATATATAAAAGTATAAAGGGATAAAGGAAAGAAAAAAAAAATGAAACTTAATGGTTAAGTTTCCTAGAGCAAGCAGAAGAGGAAAGGAGGAAAAAAAAAACTTCTTCTTCTCACGCGCAGACAGGAAGGAAAAGAAAGAAAAAAAAAAAAAAAAAAAAAAACCACACACACTGCATAGAACAAAAGAAAAAAAAAAGGGAAAAAAAAAATTTTTCTCTCAATTCACGCTTTCCACTCCTCTTCTTTCTACAATTTCGCAGCGGATTCTCGCCCAATTGAAAATCTGAAAACACCACAAGACTCCATTCTCCACCACCGACATATCTATCAAAGTGGATTCATTGTAGGAACAACGTGGGCAGATCTCCTAGGGTAAGGCAAATTCTCATTCTTACCTCAATTTTTCTTAAATTTTAAGACAAATTGACAATCGAACACCACTACGAGAATTTAGGGATGATTCTCTACAAATCTAGTGGAGCAAATTTCTCGTGGGATCGTTGTAGGAATAGCCCCAAAACTAGAATAAATGGGTTATTCAGAAATTAATTGGTATTTAATTATTGTAATTTGGGAAATGTTAAAATAATATTTTATTAGGGTTGATTTGATTGAATCAGGGTTCGGGTGAGCGCTATGGGTATTGTCGCGGCGTCCCGGGAGCGTGTGTGCCCCGGGCGGCGAAATCAAAAATCATATTCAATATTTTCATGGAAAAACATGGATATTGGAGTCGCCACTAACCTTTAGTGCGGTTAGAACACATGATTACTACCCCGTTAGGGGTAGAATCGGTCTACATTACCAGAGTTGGGGTCGGGAGTTCGGTTACGCGAGGGGAAGGTACGAGCACCCCCTACGCGCCCGTTCTTACGAACGGTACCTAATTAATTTGAAATTATCCCTAAGTTAATCTAATAATTCTTTAAATTACTCATTTTTATGAATTTATAAATACATGTAAAAAATAAATAAATAAAATAATAAATAAATAAAGATAATATATACATATATATTTCCTCAGAGCTTAGGGTACGTGATGCCCGAAGGCTCATACCCCCGCAATAAAATCATAGGGATAATAATTAAGAAAATACACTCCCAAATTTTGAAATTATATATAAAATGTTTATAGGAATATACTAGTATGGGAGGTTTTAATATATATTAAAAAGATAATAAACTAATAAATTACATTACTATAATACATGTAATAATAATAGGGATACATATATGCTATATATACTATATAGTAATACATTGCTTATAGCACCTAATAACTTATCCTAATAATAAACCAACCTAATAGATAGTAATAATACACACAACATCATAATAATAATAATAATAATGTAACTCATATCATAATAATACTAAACTTAGAATAATAATAATAATGATACCATATTATACGTAATAATAATAACAATAACACTAATAGTGACAATAATACACTACCATATAATACAATAATAACAATCTGGAAATAATCAAAACCTTAAAGTTAATATTCAATATATACACATATGGAAACAATTAATCCCTATGGAAACAATTTGAACCCTAAAATAAATGTACAAAATGCAATAATAAATGTGGAAGCAACTAACGTAATTATGGAAGCAAATCTACCCTAAAACTAATATGCAAAAGGCAAAATAATAAATATGAAAATAACTGAAATTATGGAAACAAATCGACCTAAAAATTAACATGTTAATAAACAATAATATATATTTAAAGCAATTAATGAAATTAAGGCAACAACTCAACCCTAAATGATATACAATAATAACCGAAAACCCTATAACCATATAACTGCCCTAATATACAATATCAATATGACAATAATGATAACTATAAAGTAACTATATAATAAGATCAATTAAATATTAACATGATAATTACAACAATAATAAACAATAATATCACAGGAATACATAATAGACAATAATATTACGTAAATATATATACATGAACTTGACATTCAATAGTAAAACACCTATTTATATCTATATATATTCGTGCAAAAATAAACCAATATTACCATATCTCCCTATAAGCTAATATAACCTTCGATATTATCTTTTAAACAAATGTTACAGCATTAGAAATACTACAATGCGTATTAAAACACAACGATATCAACAAGGAAAATATTGCATGGATGTTTAAATGTTAAAACACATATTACAATAATAAAATCCAACAATAATAATATTATTTAATATGTACAATAAATTTATACGTAAATAAAACCCTTAAGTATACCACCTGCAAAAACACATAAACGATAAACATACAATAAACCCACAAAAATTGATACCATAAGACAATAACAAATATATATCAAATGATAAAATATGTACTTAACAAATAAAGGAAACACATAGACACATATCAACATAAAATAAGGAAAATAATAAACCAAGCCACTGCATATATACAAAATGATAGCCCAGAATCATGATAGAAACAATAATAAATCTAAATATATATATATATATATATATATATATATATATATATAAAATAAATACAAACTAGATATCTTACCAAAACGCATGAGGTAGAGCCGAAGACCTTGGGGGGAACCAGCTGCGTGGCTGGAGACAAGCTTTGCTGGAGGAAGGGCAAGACGAGGTCCGCCGGAGATGCTGTGGTTGCTGTGCTGTGGCCGGAGCAAGGGAGAACAAAGTTGCAGCGGCAGAGGGGGGGCTGGATGTGTGTGTCGGAGTTGAGGCTATGCTGGTGTGCTGCTGCTGCTGCAGAGGAGTAGTGCCAGAGTTGGGGAGTTTCAGACGCAGGGGTTCTCGGTGGCGGCTGGTTCTGTGGACTAGTGGCGACGACGGATGGTTGGGCTTGCAGGGCTCGGCTGGTTGTGGGAGCCTGGCTGCTGGAGCTCGTGGCGGTGGTTTGCTGTGTGTGGCGTGACAGAGGAGGAGATGGCTGTGTGGCTGGAGACTGCTCTGTTACCTGCTGAAGTCTTGGGGGAACGGAGGGGGCAGCGTGAGAGACAGAGAGCAGAGGGGGGAGAATCAAAAGGAATGGAGGATGGTGAGGATGATGGAGTGAGGGAGAATACGGTGGAGAAAGAGCAAGAGCATGAGGATGGATGGCGAGAGAAGAAGAGGGAGCAGAAGAGAGAAACGGATCTCTTTTTTTCACCGTGCGCTGCCCCCCACTTAGAAGAGAAGAAAATGCCTTTTTATAAAAAAGATATTAGAAACCCTAAATCTCTCCATTCCTTTTTGGTTTATGGTATTTTTCTTTTGGAAATAATATATACTACTATTATGGTAATAAGGAAATAATAATAATAATAATAATAAGGTAAAAATAATAATAATAATAATAATAATAATAATAATAATAATAATAATAATAATAATAATAATAATAATAATAATAAAGTGAATATGGAAATAATGTTAATAATAAAAAATAATAATAAAAAATAATAATAATAATAATAAAAATAATAGTGATAATAAGCCACTTATAATACTATAGGAAAATATCAATAATATAATAATAGTAATAATAATAAATTACTTATATCCATATAGGAAAATAAATAATAATAACATAATAATAGTAATAATAATAAATTACTTATATCAATATGGAGAAATAATTTAATAATAATAATAATAGTGAAAAATAAAAATAAAAATAAAAATAATAATAGTGTAAATAACAACAATAGAAATCATAACAATAATGATAATAATAATAATAATAATAATAATAATAATAATAATAATAATAATAATAATAATAATAATAATAATAATAATAATAAATTACTTATATCAATATAGGAAAATGATTAATAATGATTATAATAGTGAAAATAAAAATAATAAAAATATTGGGCTTGGGTAAAAATGGGGTGTCTACAGCTACCCCTCTTTGTAGGTTTCGTTGCCTCAAAGTAAAAGTAGGAACTCTCCTACGTTATTTGTAGCAACAAACCTGCAAAGATAAAAGACGCTGATTTTGGACCGGACCCAATGCATCAAAAGTGACCAAAGTGTGGCTTCTCAAACCTGACCAGTGAAGGATCAACATGAGTGAGACTGCAAAAGGGTTAATAAGAGTGGACCGCGATAGGCCAATAAAAGTGGGATCATGAAAGGTCAATAAGATGGGACCGTGATGAGTCAATAAGAGTGGGACCGCGATAAGTCAATAAGGTGGGACCGCGAAGGGTCAATAAGGTGGGACCACGACAGGTCAATAAGGTGGGACCACAAAGGGTCAATAAAAGTGGAACCGCGATGGGCCAATAAGAATGGGACCGTGATAGGTCAATAAGGTGGGACTGCGATGGGTCAATAAGATGGGACCGCAATGGGTTAATAAGAATAGGACCATGATAGGTCAATAAGGTGGGACCGCGAAGGGTCAATAAGGTGGGACCATGATGGGTCAATAAGGTGGGACTGCGATGGGTCAATAAGATGGGACCGCGATGGGTCAATAAGAATGGGACTGTGATAGGTCAATAAGGTGGGACCGCGATGGGTTAATAAGAATGGGACCGTGATAGGTCAATAAGGTGGGACCGTGAAGGGTCAATATGGTGGGACCACGATGGGTCAATAAAAGTGGAACCGCGATGGGTCAATAAGAATGGGACCGTGATAGGTCCATAAGGTGGGACCGCGAAGGGTCAATAAGAATGAGACCGTAATGGGTCAATAAGGTGGGACAGTGAAGGGTCAATAAGGTGGGACCACGATGGGTCAATAAGGTGGGACCGCAATGGGTCAATAAGATGAGACCGCGAAGGGTCAATAAAAGTGGACCGTGATGGGTTAATAAAAGTGAATAAGATAATCAAAATAATTTTGGCGAAACTGTTCGCATGAATGAGATAATTAAGAAAGCTTTGAGGTGATCCAACATCTCGGTGTTATCATGAACAACACCATTTTTGGATATGAGGACCGATGCCTTAATTTCAATGTAGATGGCTCAATTAGGACCAAGGAAATGGTTACCCTGTATGGGGGATGATGAATCGGGTACGAAATTTTGAGAACTTTTTGGAATATGTCCTCAGGTGTAGGGCTTAAAATTATTCCACTGGGGATTATCAATCGGGAATGAAAACCCGAGTTTCTTTGGCTGTCTTTAGATTACCCTCTTTGAGACTCAACAACCAAGGGGTCAACTGCCACAATTTCAAAGTATGTCAATCTATGCATGGGGGCCTGCTGCCCCAGTTCCAAAATATGTCTAGACAAGAATGGCTCAGTCAATGAGGCAAAAGAATTATTCAGAAGTTTATTCAACCAGGCAAGTATGATTGAATGGTGCTCTATTGCTATATGTATGCATGTTGCTACCTAAGATGCTAGAATGCAGTGAAATGTTGCTATGTGTGCATAGTGATGCATGAATGCAAAGATGTATGCATGTTGCATGAGATCCCTTTCGTATTTCCTTTCTTATGCAATGCATGGGATGTATGGTAATGCATGAATCTTTTCTCCGTGCTTGTAATCAACAACCCAATCTCTGATCTCGGGTGTGCCTGCTGATTCTGGCTGTGTTTCAAATTCCAAAAGGCACTCAAAATCTGCCCTAGTGTTTACATGCCACTGGTCATGACCCTGTTTTTGACTTTGATTCTGTCCTGAAAGCTCTTGAATTTGCTCCAATGAACTCAAAAATTGCCTAGTTTCGATCCTCATCCACTGATCTTGGCTATGTTTTCATCATGCACTCTGATATGATGGCATCGGAATTAGTCCAAACAAAACTCAACCCAAAATCTGCCCCATTTACCATCGTTTGTTACTGATATTGGCTTCAAATTTGACTTTGACACGAAGGCACCCCAAATCAGCGTCACTAGAACTCAACACGGAGTTTGGATCATTTAAGTGCATCTGTAACTATTCTTGACCATTTTACCTGTCTTTCATAAGGATCCTCTTTTGGCGAATGTGTCAGTGATTAAGCCCTTTTGACCATCCGTCCTCCTTTTAGAGCTTTTGAAGAATGGAATTTTTTTCTTTTTTTTTTTTTTAGATGGAGGAATGAATGATGAATGATCATGCATTTAGGACATCAACTTGCTAAATCAAAAGGTTATATGCACAAAATAGATGTTTTACTGAGCTCACCTGCTATTTCAATGGAAAAAAATTCATACCAGCATTCGAGAGCCCTAATGATGATGGTGCTAATTTTTCGAACTAAATAACTGATTTTCTTCTTTAACCAATTGCCCCAGTTTTATTGGGGGACTATTCTTCTACCTTGTTCTGTCGTGAAACCATTGAGAACCTCTTGTTTAATGGTTGCCCCTAGTTCAGCCAAGTCCGACCAATGTTTTGATCTCAAGATGGTCTTTAAGACTCGGGACGAAACGTAGGCTGAGGGATACAGGTTTTCAGAATAAAAGGGAAACTGAGGCTCAAAAATCCCATCCCATAATGATGTTTTATGCTCCCAGTTTGAATTGAGGCACTTTCAAGATATTGACCGAACTTGTCATTTGGACAAATTGCCTACGTACCCTTTCAGGATCAGGTCATTACGTAGTTCAGACTCGTCATTGAGTCTGACAAATCATTAGAGACAACAATGTATACCAATCTGGTCAGGACTTCATTTGGACCGTAATGTAGGCTGGGGGGTTATAGGTCAAAGAAGAAAAAGGTTAAATAAGGCTCAAAATTGTCAATTTCATCAAGGGTAATTTGGTCGAAGATCACATATGTAATATGTCCTTATTTCTTTCTTTCCTTTTTTCTTCTTCTTTCTCTTCCCTGCATATTCTTTTTTACTGCACTTTTGCTCTTCCTTTTGTGAAGGATTTTTTTAGCATTTTATTTGGACACCTTTTGGGACTGATTTTTTTTTTTTTAAACTGCCCCAGTGTGGGGTGTGATCCTTTGACGGGTTAATCAATAAATGAATTTTTCAGGCTCGAAAGGGCTTGCAAGAGATTTCTTCTTTGAATTTCTTTTGGGTAGCAGAAAAAGGGCCTGCCATCATTTCGATAGCCCATTGTTGTCTCATGTGATTTGCCAAACGCTAGGAGACCCAACCCAGGTTAACTTTTTGGTGAACTGGCTTTTAAGAAAAGACTAGTTTAACATTCAGGCTCAACTTGGTTAACAATTGGTAAATCAATATTGGGTTCTTTTTAGGGATAACTGGTCGACCAAAGATGGCCATCTATCATTCGATCAAAACTTGATTAGCGGACTGACATGAGATTCATGGAACCAACATATATTTTACTGAGGCTTTCAGAACTTCTTCGCAGTATTTGAACTCATCGAGTGACGAACATTGTTTCATCTTCCTTTATTTTCGTCTCGTAGCTTGAATTTTTCATAACTAACACCTGCTTTTGGTTCATGAATACTGGTATTTTATATTCCTTATCTTAGCAAGAAACACGAGTAAACAAAATTTTGGACATTGAACTCTCGATGCAAGTGATATACGAAAATGCATAATTTCATTTCTTTGATAGAAAGGGAAATTTCGGAGACAAAACCTTTAATAAATTGCAACAAAAGAAAGAAAAAAACAAAAGAAAATAAAAGCATCCCTGAAGGGGGCGAACAATCAAAAGCTTGCCACTTGTATTTCTCTGTTTCCATGGTCAAAAAGTAAACCCATTTATTTAGACTATATGCGGAATATCTCAGGTTCAAAACTTGTTGTACTTCTCTAAGTGATCTGAACTTCAAAATATTCTTTTTAATGTTGCACAACAGGCTCCTCCACGTCAATTGCCAATAAACCCAAATCTCTTAAGGTTTGTACTTTATGCTTGAAATGCCAACATTTCTCGATTGAATGACCTATTGCCTCAGAATGATACTCGCATTGAGCATTTGGGTCGTACCACCTTAGGAAAGGGGATTGTAGCAACAATCCTGGTATTGGTGCAACCATTTGAATTTTTACCAATTGTGGGAACAATTCTGCATAAGTCATCGGAATAGGTTGAACTTCTTTTCTCTTTCTTTCCATTAGGGGGCTCCCTCCCGTGTCCTGAACATTCAGCTGCCTTGAAATAGGCTTAGGTCCGAAGGAAACTGCTTGGGGTTGCGCACCTGAATGCACTATCTGATGGACTGTGGGCTTGTAAGCAAAATTCTTATTTGTCCACCAGGTTTTACCCTCTTGGTAATGATGCCCCTGAATCATCTGTGCTTCCTCGTCTTTCTTCCTCTTACTCGGGTCAGTTTCTGCATCATCACTTTTGGTTCTTCCGACTTTGATGGCCGTTTCAATTCTCTCTCCTGTAGAAACAATATCCATAAACTCATGTGGGGTTGCCCCTAGGAGATGTCTGAAGTAGGGATCTTTCAATGTATTCACGAATAGGGAGATAGCCTCCCCATCTTCCACTAGAGGGCTCACTTGGATGGACATGTCCCTCCATCTATATGCATATTCTCTGAATGTTTCGTTAGGTTTCATTTGCATGCTTTGTAGGGTCATGCGATCAGGTGCCATTTCTATCACGTGGCGGTACTGAGCTATGAAGGAATTTGCCAGATCTTTCCAAGTACGGATTCGAGCTCGATCCTGTTGAATGTACCATCTGATAGCTGCTCCAGTCAAACTATCTTGAAAGCAATGCATCATCAACCTCTCATCATCAGTATATGCAGCCATTTTTTGGCAATACAGGCGCAGGTGGGTCCGAGGACAGTGGGTCCCATCGAATTTTTCAAAATCTGGCAACTTGAATTTTGGCGGCAGAGTGACCTTTGGCACTAGGCAAAGGTTATTAGGGTCAACGGAGTCAAATGTATTATACCCTTCAATTGCTTTCAAGCGCTCCTCCAATAAGTCACAACGACGCTCAGACTCAGATCTATCTATCCCCATATCAGGAGTTGCTAAGGGGGAAGTCCCTGCCACTGGAAACCCCTGTGCTGGCATAGTTGGGATAAATGGAGGCATATTTGGCATTGGATCCCCCATGACGCCCGGTGGTGGAGCTAATGTTTGTCCATGATTTAGGGTGAACCCTGGAGGATGAGTAAGGTCTATATCTGTTTCAGAATCATTTTGTACCGCTTTTCCTTTGTTCATCAACAATTCCATAATTTTGCTCATTTTTTCTATCAATTCTTCCTATCCTTGTTCTATACCCAGGACCCTGTTTTCTAGCTGCTCGCTCATTTCTCTTGCCTTTCTTCGGGTATTGTACTGATGTGTAGTGGTCTTAATTATTGCTTTTTGCTACTCAAACGACTTCTTTCCTTGAGAGAGCTGTGGACCAAAACTTCCTTTTTAGAACTGAATGCATGATTATGTAAGACATGAATGTGTGAGTATTTAATGCATGACCTTGGGATGCAATAAATGTTTGTGCATGGATGTAACTAGTACAATTACACATACAAATAGAGATATGAACATGCATGTGACCTATCGTGCATGACGATATGTGAAATTATGCATGAATGCATGGATGCAATGAATGTTTGTGCATGGATGTAACTAGTGCAATTACACATACAAATAGAGGCATGACCATGCATGTGCCCTATCATATATGATTATGTGTGAAATTATGCATGGGTGCAATGAATGTTTGTGCATGGATGTAACTAGTGCAATTACACATACAAATAGAGATATGACCATGCATGTGACCTATCGTGCATAATTATGTGTGAAATTATGCATGAATGCATGGATGCAATGTAACCTAACTAACTACTTTGTCAGCATTCTAGGAAAAGTCCCACTAATGAGAGATTTCAAGATTAAGACAATCATTGATAGGCCACAATTTCAATTCAATTCTTCCCTCAATCATTCATTTCCTTGATGACGGTTCATGTAGCTCAGATTCTATGAAGGGTCAAATTATGATTTGAGGTTGGGGTTGACCCAGGTTAGTCAACTTGTTGGATTTGTTCAATACGGGCTTGTGGACTTTAGTGTGCACCTAGGCCTCAAGTATATTAAAATATGGGCTTCAATATATTTCATGGTGGGATCAGGTCGTAGTTTTAAAAGGGCTTGGGCTTGGATTTTTTAGAAAAATGTTGGCCCATGTTTTTAGACAATAGGATCGAAGCCCACTTTTGAAATCTGGGTTTTAACCTTTTTGAAAATCAGGCTTGGGCTGAGTTTTTACTTAGGAAAAGGTAAGGCCTTGATTTGTTTTTAAAGAATTGGGCCCAAGTTATTTGAAAAGGGTTGGGCTAGATTTTTAGGTAATAGGGCCGAAGCCCATTTTTGAAATCTGGGTTTAACCCTTTTTTTTTTTTTTTTTAAATCAGGCCTGGGCCGAGTTTTTACTTAGGAAAATGTTAGGCCCAAGTTTGTTTTTAAAGAAATGGGCCCAAGTTATTTGAAAAAGGGTTGGGCCGACCCATATTTTAAAATGCTTGGGCCAAGTGCTTCATTTTTGAAAGACTGGGCCATGGTCTCATTATTGGGCCTTTTCAGAATACTGACTAAGTAGTATGTATGTCTAAATGTATGTCAAATGCATGATATAATACAAAGTATTTCACAACATATATATAACACACTATACATGGAGAAGGATGTGGCTCCTGTCCCAACCTAGGGTAGGTATGTATATATAGGGTTGTTCATGGCTCTATCCTAGTTAGAGAAGACTATAGACAAGTATGTGTGGGTAGGCTCTAATCCCTATTGATAAAAAGGTTCCCAATCTAACCTCCATCCTCACCCAAAAGGGGTTTGGACAAAGTTTAAACTGAGTGGAGTGGTTCGCGGGTCCCCACAAGCCCTGCCACGTGGGGACAAATGCTATTACACTCCTATCTAATCCTAGTAAGGAAAGCACGGGTATAGAGCGTGAGAGTGTGTGAATTTAAATTTAACCTAATTCCGCTATCCCCACATTTATTCACATGCTATAAACAATATGGAAACAAGATATCTACAAGTAATATATATATATATTCAAAAGATAAGGAAACACAATATATGCAATTAATATGTTTATTCACAACAAATTTGGAAACAAAAAAAATAAGGAAACAAAATATTTATGATTAGTATACAAAATATCTATAATTAATTTACTTTTTCAAAATATCTTACAATTAATATGCTTTATTCAGAATATTTGGAAACAAAATATCTATAATTAATATTCACAAAATTAGGAAACAAAATATTTTTAATTAATTTTGGTTATTTACAAATTATGGAAGCAAAATATTTACAATTAATCAAGGTTATTTACGAATTACAATATTTACAAAATAAGGAGTAATTAAAAGATTTATTAAATTTAAACTTGGGATAACTTCCAATTAATTAATGGCTCGACTCTCTAGGTCCCCAGCGGAGTCGCCAAGCTGTCGCGGCGTCCCGGGAGTGCGTGTGCCCCGGGCGGCAAAATCAAAAATCATATTTAATATTTTCATGGAAAAACATGGATATCGGAGTCGCCACTAACCTTTAGTGCGGTTAGAACACATGATTACTACCACGTTAGGGGTAGAATCGGTCTACATTACCAGAGTTGGGGTCGGGAGTTCGGTTACGCGAGGGGAAGGTACGAGCACCCCCTACGCGCCCGTTCTTACGAACGGTACCTAATTAATTTGAAATTATCCCTAAGTTAATCTAATAATTCTTTAAATTACTCATTTTTATGAATTTATAAATACATGTAAAAAATAAATAAATAAAATAATAAATAAATAAAGATAATATATACATATATATTCCCTCAGAGCTTAGGGTACGTGATGCCCGAAGGCTCATACCCCCGCAATAAAATCATAGGGATAATAATTAAGAAAATACACTCCCAAATTTTGAAATTATATATAAAATGTTTATAGGAATATACTAGTATGGGAGGTTTTAATATATATTAAAAAGATAATAAACTAATAAATTACATTACTATAATACATGTAATAATAATAGGGATACATATATGCTATATATACTATATAGTAATACATTGCTTATAGCACCTAATAACTTATCCTAATAATAAACCAACCTAATAGATAGTAATAATACACACAACATCATAATAATAATAATAATAATAATGTAACTCATATCATAATAATACTAAACTTAGAATAATAATAATAATGATACCATATTATACGTAATAATAATAACAATAACACTAATAGTGACAATAATACACTACCATATAATACAATAATAACAATCTGGAAATAATCAAAACCTTAAAGTTAATATTCAATATATACACATATGGAAACAATTAATCCCTATGGAAACAATTTGAACCCTAAAATAAATGTACAAAATGCAATAATAAATGTGGAAGCAACTAACGTAAGGAAGCAAATCTACCCTAAAACTAATATGCAAAAGGCAAAATAATAAATATGGAAATAACTGAAATTATGGAAACAAATCGACCTAAAAATTAACATGTTAATAAACAATAATATAT
Source organism: Malania oleifera (assembly GCF_029873635.1). Taxonomy (NCBI): domain Eukaryota; kingdom Viridiplantae; phylum Streptophyta; class Magnoliopsida; order Santalales; family Ximeniaceae; genus Malania; species Malania oleifera. Next base: position 78,789,570 of record NC_080419.1, on the reverse strand, counting down.
ATTTAAAGCAATTAATGAAATTAAGGCAACAACTCAACCCTAAATGATATACAATAATAACCGAAAACCCTATAACCATATAACTGCCCTAATATACAATATCAATATGACAATAATGATAACTATAAAGTAACTATATAATAAGATCAATTAAATATTAACATGATAATTACAACAATAATAAACAATAATATCACAGGAATACATAATAGACAATAATATTACGTAAATATATATACATGAACTTGACATTCAATAGTAAAACACCTATTTATATCTATATATATTCGTGCAAAAATAAACCAATATTACCATATCTCCCTATAAGCTAATATAACCTTCGATATTATCTTTTAAACAAATGTTACAGCATTAGAAATACTACAATGCGTATTAAAATACAACGATATCAACAAGGAAAATATTGCATGGATGTTTAAATGTTAAAACACATATTACAATAATAAAATCCAACAATAATAATATTATTTAATATGTACAATAAATTTATACGTAAATAAAACCCTTAAGTATACCACCTGCAAAAACACATAAACGATAAACATACAATAAACCCACAAAAATTGATACCATAAGACAATAACAAATATATATCAAATGATAAAATATGTACTTAACAAATAAAGGAAACACATAGACACATATCAACATAAAATAAGGAAAATAATAAACCAAGCCACTGCATATATACAAAATGATAGCCCAGAATCATGATAGAAACAATAATAAATCTAAATATATATATATATATATATATATATAAAATAAATACAAACTAGATATCTTACCAAAACGCATGAGGTAGAGCCGGAGACCTTGGGGGGAACCAGCTGTGTGGCTGGAGACAAGCTTTGCTGGAGGAAGGGCAAGACGAGGTCCGCCGGAGATGCTGTGGTTGCTGTGCTGTGGCCGGAGCAAGGGAGAACAAAGTTGCAGCGGCAGAGGGGGGGCTGGATGTGTGCGTCGGAGTTGAGGCTGTGCTGGTGTGCTGCTGCTGCTGCAGAGGAGTAGTGCCGGAGTTGGGGAGTTTCAGACACGGGGGTTCTCGGTGGCGGCTGGTTCTGTGGACTAGCGGCGACGACGGATGGTTGGGCTTGCAGGGCTCGGCTGGTTGTGGGAGCCTGGCTGCTGGAGCTCGTGGCGGTGGTTTGCTGTGTGTGGCGTGACAGAGGAGGAGATGGCTGTGTGGCTGGAGACTGCTCTGTTACCTGCTGAAGTCTTGGGGGAACGGAGGGGGCAGCGTGAGAGACAGAGAGCAGAGGGGGGAGAATCAAGGAGGAATGGAGGATGGTGAGGATGATGGAGTGAGGGAGAATACGGTGGAGAAAGAGCAAGAGCATGAGGATGGATGGCGAGAGAAGAAGAGGGAGCAGAAGAGAGAAACGGATCTCTTTTTTTCACCGTGCGCTGCCCCCCACTTAGAAGAGAAGAAAAGACCTTTTTATAAAAAAAATGTTAGAAACCCTAAATCTCTCAATTCCTTTTTGGTTTATGGTATTTTTCTTTTGGAAATAATGTATACTACTATGATGGTAATAAGGAAATAATAATAATAATAATAATAATAATAATAATAATAATAATAATAATAAAGTGAATATGGAAATAATGTTAATAATAAAAAAAATAATAAAAAACAAAAATAATAATAATAAAAATAATAGTGATAATAAGCCACTTATAATACTATAGGAAAATAACAATAATATAATAATAGTAATAATAATAAATTACTTATATCCATATAGGAAAATAAATAATAATAACATAATAATAGTAATAATAATAAATTACTTATATCAATATGGAGAAATAATTTAATAATAATAATAATAGTGAAAAATAAAAATAAAAATAATAATAATAATAGTATAAATAACAACAATAGAAATCATAATAATAATAATAATAATAATAATAATAATAATAATAAATTACTTATATCAATATAGGAAAATGATTAATAATGATTATAATAGTGAAAATAAAAATAATAAAAATATTGGGCTTGGGTAAAAATGGGGTGTCTACAGCTATAATCTTGGGAGCCCTGTAGGCGTGGTTCTGAGAATCAGGTAAGAGGGAATAAAATTATATCTGTATTTTATTAAGATGAACCAGTTATTTACGAGCATATGAAATTTATTATTTATCTATATGATTTTCAGAATAGTCTGATTACTGGAAAAATAATAATTTTGGTTTAAGATTATATTTTGGGATAATTGCTTATGATATTAAAACCATGTGGCATGAGAACAATTTTCTTCTAATAAATTAAATATGAATTTTTGTGGTATTTGGGCTTACATAAGGGTTGTTTAGAATGATTATGACATGATGAATGAATTTTTATGTTTGACTCCTGTGTGGGAATGTATTGATATGTTAGATACCTATGTGGTAATGAATTGATGCATCTGTGTGAACTAATTGGTATGGTTATTCGTATGCATTTCAATATAACGTTGGCATGAGGATGTTGTTATATTGCCTAAATATAAATCATGATATGACGTTGGCAAGTCGAGGAGCTCGTCATATTGTCATTTATATGAGGTAGGACATTGGCAGGTCGAGGAACTTGTTCTACTAATGTACGATGGGTAGGTCATGGGGATTGGATACTGATGAATAGTGGTACCTGTGTGAGTCATGTGTCGCAGAAGCTGGAGTGGTGCCTATGTGGGCCACGTTATATCCTGTGTTGATAATGACGCCTGTGTGGGTCATGTTATGCATCCTGTGTGGATGGTGGTACCTGTGTGGGCCATGTTATATATCCTGTGTGGGTAGTGGTGCTTGTGTGGGTCCCGTGTAAATAAGAAGTACGTAAGTGCTTGTGTGGGCCACGAGTAGTTTATTTTGATATGTAAATATTAAAACTCAGTTGTCACACACTATTATAATTTATTACACATTTATTGAGAAGTGTTTCACCTTAGTGGATTAACAATTTTTCAGGTTCTTTTGAAGACTGAGTTTGAACGCCTAGATTGTGATTGTATTTGGTGGTTTTTTTTTTGGGTATTGTGAGATACTGGTATATATATACAGATGTATTTGTATTGGGTTATGTTTTAAATATTGGTTGTGGATATGGATATCTGGATGTTGTAGTATTCGTTTTTGGGTTGTTATATAGAACTCTGATATTTATTTGAGATTATTTATTTATATTCTGCTGCGTGCATGTTAATTATGATATCAGATACAGGTGATTGGAACACGTGGTACCTGGGCCCCACTTGGCGGGTTTCGAGGTGTCACACAAATTATATAAAAGTATTAAAATAATGATATAAAAAATTATGTGGTTCGGCAAAGTCTTATCTTATATTTGGAAAAAAATTAATTTTAGATTGATATTGATTTTTATAAAATATAATATAAAATTATATTAAAATATGTGTAAATTCATCTAATTTAAATTTAATATTTAATTCCATCACAAGTCGCTAACGCGTGCATAGCGTGCCATTTAAAAAAATTTAAAAGGAACGTCATTTGAAAAGAAAAAAACTATATATTCGACCAGCGTAATTTTCATTTTTCAGTTCTGCACACACGCAGACTGACAGACTTGCTCTCTCGCTCACTCTCTCTCTCTCTCTCTCTCTCTCTCTCTCTCTCTCTCTCTCTCTCTCTCTCTCTTCTCCTAGGCGCCAGGAAGCCTTTCCTGGGAAGAGTACAATGGAGGGTGTTTCCGACGAAGAGGAGAAGATGATAAAAAAACCTTTACTGGGAACATCAAAGGGTGGCTTCAGAACCATGCCATTCATCATAGGTACATTGTCTTTCATTTTGTTTGAGAAGAAGTGGTAAATGAATAGATTTCTTGAGGGCATAGAAGAATTAATGTACAAAGCAAAAATTAAAGGAGATATTAACTACAAAAATTAAGAAAAAAATAGGAAAATCTCAAACAAAGAAAGATAATGCTTCTAGTGTGGAGTTGATCTGCAAAACAACACCAATTAAAACACAACCAAGACCCTGTGGAGGAAAAACCTAATCAAACTCATGCTGCAAGGGCTGCATTGATGAACCTGTCATTTCTCTTAAACCTCAGAGGAATGCGGTACTTTGAGGGGAAAATCCTTTGGACTTTGGTCCTCTGCATTTCAAGATTCTCAGGAAGGCAAGCCCTACACTTACACTGCACTTTATGGAAATTGGTTTTCATACCCATTTGGGGAGCTCACAATAAAAGAAGACTGAAGGTTTCCAGTAGAGTACAATTTTAGATTTAGACCCAATAGCACATTTTTAGTTTGGTGTATTTTATAGCCAGAGAATGAAGCTGTCTTCGAAAGATGCCATTTTCAAAAACCCCACATAACAGAATACCAATGAATGTGAGATATTTTCCTGTTACAAGTTGGAAAAACTCAAACTGAAGCCAGCCCTGATAAGGATAGACTCAGTAACTGGCCAAAGCTTCATCAAGTCCTCAGTTATTGGACAAGGCAAAATCCACCCTCATTAATGTTAACAAAATCAGCTCCTTTGCATTTGCTCAATTCCTGCGCCTTCTCTTATAATTTTCACAGGGGCATAAAATGGAATCAGATTGTCAAGAAAAAAAGTTCGTATTTTGTTTGGTATAAGGTTTTGCAATGTGCTTGCTGCTTCATTTCCAAAAATTTCCTCCAGCTCTACCTGCTGTCGTTTGGGGGCCTGACACTGCAAAGAATTCTATTCCTGAGCTTCATATATGGTATGAATCTGATTATCCAATTCAATATTTTAAAAGGCTTGATCAAGGCTCGTCTTAACATGAGCCATGCCTAAAAGGCCTTGAGGCTCAATCTAAAATATCAAATCCCAAAGAAGCAACACATTAGGTAGTGGGGCTTACGAAGTTGTACAGAAGTCATGCCTTTTTGTGCCCTTTAGTCAGATGCATTTTGGATGTGTGAATCTCAAGTTAGATTTGGCTAGAAAATTTTAGCCGTGTTTATATGAAATAATTTTTTTAATATTTGATCTAAAACTCTTTGAAAGTCAAGGTGCAGCCACAAGAGGGGGGGTGAATTGGATTATTAAAATTTTAATTCTTTTTATGTATTCTTAACCTCATGTTAATTTAACAATCATACAACAAAAACTTAATTAAAGAATCAATCCACAAACCAGTATTCAATTAATCAAATAACCAATCAACCACAAAGTACTTAATCAAGATATAAGATGTAGTACTTTTCAATTTCAGGAAGAACTCAAGATGAAGTTCGTTTGTAGCCTTGTGAATATTTGTTTGTTTCAAGCCCTGCAATGAATGAAATTGTTTGCAATCTCTCAACTAAGATTTCCGCAAACGATTAAACAACATACTTCCTTTTGGGTTTCTGTAAAAGTTTAATCAAACGTACTTTCTTAAGTTAAGAGTCTTCTTAATCTCGGTTTTTAATTTTCAGCAACCTCACTTTGCATACACACAACACAATGTATATATATATGCTGAAAGTAAAGAGAAGGGTAAGAGTGAGACCGAGATTTTTATGAGGTTCGGCTTATCTCCAGCTGACGTCCTCACCTTACGCCAATACCACCTAAGGATTCCACTATAGCACTCCTTTCCGGGCGGAGCAAACCTTTACAAATCTTTCCTTAAGGGTAGAGCCCCCTCTCCAAGCGATATCCCACACTTGGTCCAACGATCCAAACAATCATTGAATCATCAATAACTACAAGAGATAAGAAAAAATTCCTGTGTACAATAACAATCTCAAAATAGTAGATTAGTACAATTGAAAGTACTATATACTTCAATATCAAATATCAAAAGAGATAAGATTGAAGCTCAAGAGTGATTTCACCAAATTCCTTTTATAGATGAGAATCGGCAATTCAGTAGTCTAGAACTCAGAGAAAGATGATCAGCACTTCAGATTTTCACAGCAATTCAGTTTTGCAAAGAGTGAGCAAGAGAGATCTTTGAGAGAGCAAGAAGGCTTTCAGCTTAAAAACAAATTTTCAATTTCTTGGTATGTTTGATTTGCTAAAAGCATGTATTTATAGGCTCATAAAAGTATTTTCATATTGCCCAAGATTACTTGGAGTATTTCCCAGGCTTTTATAAAATTTTGAGGCACAAGAAACCTTAGTTTGAATTTTAAAACATTTAAAAATTATAGCCGTTAACAGTGTTCAATAGACTAAAGTATCGGGTTCAGTCTTCTAAAGCCCTTTAAAACACTGAAAAATATAATTCAAAACAGGGTCAGTCGACTGGGGTGACCAGTTCTGTCTTCCGGGCCTATACTGCCTTTTCACGATTTCATTAGGAAATTCTTCAGTAGACTGAACTTAATCGTCGGTCTTCTGAGGAAATTCTTTAGTCTTCTGGTATCACACTTCAGTCGTCTGGGCAGCTACAAAATTGGTTTTTTAGTTTGGTTTTCAAAAAATCTTTGCTCTCTTGCTTTGATTACTTATAAAACTTTTTCCGGGATTTTTTAAATAAAGTCTCTAAGTCCACAATGACCCCTAAAGAGCTTCAAAATATTTCCATGTGATATTTTAATATGAAGGACTTACATCATTTGTCTTAAAGCCTAAAACTCTAAGCTTGAAGTCTTCCATGGTATTTTTGCTGTGTCCCCTTTGACTTGAGCTTTGAGTCAACTTTAGATTTCCACAAACTTTACTCATTTTGGTGTCGCTTGAGCTTCCTTTGGATCACTTTAAATATGAATGTGGCTTTTGAGTCCTTAGTGATCTTGAACTTTCATTGCTATTCTTTCTTTTGAACTTTGTTTTAAGTATTCCTGAAATATCATCACTTTAACAACACATGTTAAATCATCCTTCATTTGTTATCATCAAAACGAGATTTGAAAACCATGTTAGGCCAAGAATCTCCCCACTTTTTATGATGACAAATAAAGAGCAACGATGAGAGATTCTTTGACAAGGCTCCCCATTACAATAAACATGCCTTGTAATACTTTTGAAAAGCGATGATATCAAATATGAGTAACTTCAAAAAAAAAAAATTACAATTAAGCATATGAACACAATCAAATACATTAAGCATATGAACACACACAGTCAAATACATTAAACACACACAATCAAGTATTTTCATTTAGCATATGTCATCATGAAGTGTGCTTTAACTGCTTTATTTTATATTCCTTTAACATATTTGCTCATATTGTGCTTTATCATTCATGCTTTAACATTCATTTTCCATATCAAAATTCATATCATATTTGCTCAAAATTTCATATCATATTTGCTCAAAACTTCTCTCCCCCTTTGACATCATTCAAAAAGAATTGAGGGGTATAATGCAAAAAGTCATTAAAAGAGCACATGTAATACAAACATAGGAAAGTCAAGCAAGGCAACATAACTAAGTGTTTACATCAAGAGTACGTCATAAAAAGTCTAAAAACTCAGCTATCAGCATCATCATCATCATCATCATCATCTTCTTCTTCAGCTACTTGATCATCTTTCTCTTCTTCATCTCCTTCTTCTTCCTCATCGCCTTCCTCTTCTTCATTTCCTTCCTCTTCTTCATCACCTTCATCACTCCCTTCCTCAGATCTTCATCATCATTTCGAGGGGTTGAACTAGTGTCCATAGGATCAACACCTTTGGATGAGCTAGCCTGATATTCCTCAATACGAGTGAGACGCTGATCAAGGGAGGATACTTTCTCCTGAAGGGTCTGAAGTCCTGACCTCATATCCCTACTGAAAGTGGAGAATTCACTATGAAAGGACATGAACCAAGAAGGAGTGTCTGCAGGTGGTCCTTGGTCATGAGCTGGAGGAGGAGGAGGAGGAACTCTGGTGCTCGTTGAGGCCTTCCTCCTTTGAAGTACCAACCCTAATCACTCTTGTCATAGCCCATTTGCTTAAGGGTTGTGGAGTTGAAGAGATCATAACGAGTACGTTTTATGAACAATTCAGAAGGTGTAGTGATATCAAGCTGAGCAAAGATGAGGTTCAATGCACCTCCATATGGAAGGGTCACTTTGATGCTTCTAACTTTGCCCACATCCACTTCGAAATAAGACTAGTCAGATCAAGTTTCTTTCCTTTAAGTAGACACCATAAGACAAAGCACTTAACATAGGAAAGATGATCGAAGGAGCCAGTCTTGGGTAAGATTTTATGTGAAATGATTTTGTGAAGGATTTGGGCTTGGAGATTCAATTGTTTGTACAATGGTGGATGTCCAAAATACACAAGTTCATTTTCCTTAATCAGAGGCTAAAATGCTTCAGGTGTGAAGTCTTGCTCTAAAATCCAGGATTGAGCAAATGCAGGACATTAAAATTTTCTTGGGATGATATGTAGTATTGGAGCTAAAATTTGAGGAGTTAAAACAATTTTCTTGCCCTTAACCTCGGTAGTTAAAACACCGTCACTATGAATCATGTTGGCATAAAAAATTTTGATATGATTGGGGAACATGCCTTCAGCTTGGCACACTACAAAGTTTTTCTAGCCAATATTCCTAAACATGGGGAGTATCTCAGGGAATTTGGTATCAAAGAAAGCGGTGTCGATCACCTTACCAAGAATAGGATCCGTAGACCTGAGAGAAGAACGATAACGAAGCTTGGATGGAGGTGTGACTAGCCATCTTTCAATGTTGTTATCATCTCTACCGGAAGAAGTTCCACTGTTTTCTGTCGTCTTAGTGTGAGGCATATTGAAGATTAGAGAGCAAACAAAACCCAGCTATAAAACTCTTGAATCCGTAGGTGAAGATGTATAATGGTGTTGGGAGGCTAGGATTCAAGAGATTTTTGGTGAGGATTAAAGAAGACAGAGAGTGGGTACTTCGGATGAGAGATGGAACGGGGTTCAGAAGCCTGAAGTTAGGGTTTTTGCGAGTTAAATATATAGATTCCGTGACTTCAGTAGACTGAATATTAAGTTCAGTCTTCTGAAGATTTGCAGAATAGGAATCTGAACAGACAATAACACCTCAGTTGTTTGAGGTGTCATGGCTCAGTCGTCTGAGCTTCCACGCTTAGTCGTCTGAAGTCTGTAATTTTGCATAGTTCTTTCTATGCTTATCCTGAAACCTTTCCTAAATCACTTCCCTACTATGTAACAATCCAAGTTCTCTTCTAAGGATACGAATCTTTCTTCGGAGAGAGGTTTTGTAAAGATATCCGCCCATTGGTCATTTGTGTTTATAAATTCAAGTAGGATGTCTTCTTTTTGAACATGATCCCTTAGAAAGTGATGTCTTATGTCAATATGTTTAGTTCTTGAGTGTGATATAGGATTTTTAGATATATTTATTGCACTTGTGCTATCACACTTGATTGGAATAGTTGTGTATTCAAAAGATTAAAATCTTTTAATTGTTGTTTCATATACAAAGTTTGTGCACAACAACTCTCGGCTGCTACATATTTAGCTTCAACGGTTGATAAGACTACGGAGTTTTGTTTCTTAGAAAACCAAGATACTAAAGATCGTCTTAAAAAGTGACAAGTGCCACTAGTACTTTTTCTATCTATCTTACACCCCGCATAGTCGGCATCCGAATAGCTGATCATTTCAAATCTGGTGTCCTTAGGATACCAAAGACCCAAGTCCATTGTGCCTATCAGGTATCTTAGAATTCTTTTAATGACTATTTGGTGTGATTCTTTGGGTGTTGATTGAAATCATGCACACATGCATACATTAAACATTATATCGGGCCTACTTGCCATTAGATATAGCAAACTTCCTATCATTCTTCTATAATATTTCATATCCGCTGGTTTCTCTTTTTCATCTTTATCAAGACTTATTGAAGTACTCATGGGTGTCCCTACAGGGTTTACTACTTTCCATATCGAATTTTTTGAGCATGCCTTTTATGTATTTGGATTGACTTATGAAGGTTCCATTTTTAACTTGCTTAATTTTTAATCCTAGAAAGTAATTTAATTCTCCCATCATACTCATCTCAAACTCATTTTGCATACACTTTGCAAATTCCTTACATAATTGATCATTTGTAGCACAAAATATGATATCATCAACATACATTTGAATTATAAGCATGTCTTCGCTTAATCTTTCATACCAAGCTCTAGTAGTTTGTTTTAATCCGTACAATGCCTTAGTTAATCTATACACATTCGAATTATGAAACCATTCAAGAAGGCACTTTTTACATCCATTTGGTATAATTTGAATTCCTTATGGGATGCGTAGGCTAAAAGTATTCGAATTGCTTCCATTCTAGTTATGGGGGCAAAAGTTTCATCATAATCTATACCTTCTTCTTGGTTGTATCCTTGAGCTACTAATCTAGCTTTATTTCTAACTACAATTCCGTTTTCATGTTTTTTATTCCTAAATACCCATTTAATTCCAATTAATTGAATGATTTTTTGGTTTGGGTACTAAATTCCATACTTTATTTCTTTTGAATTGATTTAATTCCTCTTGCATAGCAATAATCCAAGAGTCATCATTTAGAGTTTCTTCAACATTCTTAGGTTCATCTTGAGATAAGAAGGCATAGTGATTATATAGGTTTTTCAAGGAAGACCTTGTTGTTACTCGTATTGATGGTTCTCCTATGATTTGATCTTGAGGGTGATTTCTTACATACTTCCATTCCCTTGGTAATTCAGAATTTTCTATAGGATTGTCCTTTGGAATTTCTTCACTGTTCTCTTTTTTTTCTTCTTTGATTTCTAGACCTTCTTCTTTTTGTGAAACATCATTTTTTTCTTCATTTTTAATTTCTTTTGTGAAGGGATTTGATTCATCAAAGGTTACGTGAATTGATTCAATAATTGTTAGTGTTCTCTTGTTATAGATTCTAAAAGCCTAACTATTTGCCGCATATCCTAGGAAGATACCTTCATCTGACTTAGCATTAAATTTCCCTAAGTTATCTTTGTCATTAAGTACAAAGCATTTACATCCAAAAACATGAAAGTAAGCTATGTTAGGCCTTCTACCTTTCCATAATTCAGAGTTTTATTTAGGCTTGATCTAATGGAAACTCTATTTATTACATAAAAAGCGGTATTAACAGCTTTAGCCCAAAAATACTTAGGTAGTTTATTTTCATTTAACGTTGTTCTAGCCATTTCTTGAAGGGTTCTATTCATTCTTTCAACGACTCCATTTTGTTGTGAATTTCTAGGTGCTGAGAAATTATGACTAATTCCATGATCATTACAAAACTTTTCAACATCTTTATTTTTGAACTCTCTTCTTTGATCACTTCTTATGTTTGAGACATTGTATCCTTTTTCATTTTGAAGTTTCTTGCATAAACTTATTAACAAGTTACAAGCTTCATCTTTGTTAGTTAAGAACAATACCCAAGTAAACCTAGAGTAGTCATCAACTATTACGAAAGCATATTGTTTACCTCCTAAGCTTTGAGTTCTAGTAGGACCAAACAAATCCAAATATATGAGTTCTAAGGGTCTACTAGAAGAGATATGCTTCTTTTTAAAGCTTGTTTTAATTTGTTTTCCAAGTTGGCAAGCATCACAAATTTTATCTTTTATGAACTTTGTATTAGGTAACCCTTTTACTAAATTTTTCTTAGATAATTTTGATAGAAGATCCATGCTTGCATGTCCTAGTCTTCTATGCCAAAGCCAATTGGCTTCATTCATGGCAGCCAAGCATGTTACGTCTTGAGAAATTAGATTATCAATGTTTATACAATACACATTGTTCACTCTATAGGCTGTAAAAAGGAATTCTTGTTTCTTAGGATATTGAACTAGGCATTTGTCTTTCTTAAAGATTATGTCTAACCCTTTGTCACTAAATTGACTTGTACTTAAAAGATTGTGCTTTTAACCATCAACTAACAATACATCATCAATGGTGAGTGAGGGTTCTTTACCTATCTTACCAATTCCGACAATTTTGCCTTTTACGTTGTCACCGAAAGTTACATATCCTCCATCTCTTTGAGCTAGGGTGGTGAACTTTATTCTATCTCTCGTCATATGTCTTGAACACCCGCTGTCCAAGTACCATTTTTCTTTGGATGGAGTAGACCTAAAGCATACCTACAAGTACAAATTTATGGTGTTGCTTTTAGAATCCAAACCTTCTTAATTCTTTTTAAATCATGTCTAGTTTTAGTGTTTATTTTCCACTCATTCTTAACTTTGACATATTTCTTCTTAAGTGGACAATTAAACATTATGTGTCCCTTATTCCTACATAAGTAACAAGTAGTATGTTCATGTATATTTGTAGAGGATGTACTTGCATAGTGTTTTTCTTGTTTTACGAAGTATCCCATGAATAAGTTCTTCTTTCTTCTATTTGTAATTCCATTGTAACCTATTCTTTCTTTATTGTTAGTTATTCTTTGTTGTCTAACCATCTTTTCAAAATTCTCTTTTCCTCTAGTAAAGTTATAAATAATCTTTTCTTTATCTAGAATTGAATTTTTAAGTTCACTTATTTCTAAGTCTTTCTTGCTTTGATTATTTACTTGCATTTTGACCAATTTTTGAGACATAGTGTTTATTTTCTCCATTAGGTTGTCAATATGAGACTCTTTTTCTTTTTCAGCAGATTTTGAGGATTCTAGCTGGTTTTTAAGACTCTCATTTTGTTCTTTTAAAACTATGTTCCTCTTTGATACTTTACTAAATCTATTATGGAGAGCAAACAATTCAGCTTAGAGTTCTTTGTAGGATGGCATACTTTCACATGAATCATTACATGATTCATCACTTGATTCTTCCGAGGAGTCGTCGTAAGAATTTACCTCAACGTTGTGTGCCATGAAGCACATGTTGGCCATCTCTTGTTCGCTGGATTCATTCTTCGACTCACTTGAGCTTGTATCGTCCCATGTGGCTTTCATTGCTGTTTTCTTCTTCTTCTTCTTTTCTTTCTTGAGCTGTGGACAGTCCGACTTGATATGTCTGACCTTTTTACAATGATAACAAGTAGGTGGATCATTCTTATTTTTGTTTTCCTTTTTACTAGTTTCACCTTTTTCAGTTTTTGTTCCTCTGAATTTTCTAGTGAACTTGTTTCTTTTAAAGAATTTTCCAAGTCTTTTAGTGATAAATGCTAGTTCTTCATCATCTAATTCACTAGTTTCATCATCTTGTTCACTTGAGCTTTCTTTAGATGCTTTAAGAGCTATAGATTTCTTCTTTTTATTTTCAGTGTTCCTTTCTTTCATAGCCATTTCATAAGTGAGAAGTGAACCTATAAGTTCATCTAGTGAGGTGGTCTTGAGATTTCTACCTTCTATTATGGCTGTGGCTTTTGGTTCCCAAACATGTGGAAGTCCTCTAAGGATTTTGCGTATCATCTCATAGGTGGAATATGTTTTCCCCAATGCGTTTAATGAGTTTATGATATGTGTAAACCTAGTGTACATGTTTGTGATGGTTTCATCAGGATTCATCCTAAAGGCTTCGTATTCACTAGTAAACATATTGATTCTATTGTCTCTAACATCTACGGTACCTTCGTAGGTTACTTCAAGTTTATCCCAAATTTCCTTTGCTGTTTTACAAGTCATAACTCTATTGAATTCATTAATGTCAAGTGCACAATATAGGGCGTTTGTAGCACTATAGTTGACTTGTAGCATTTTATGATCCATTTCGGTCATTTCTTTTTCTTCCTTAGGAACCTTTTTTCCATTTACTAGCTTTGTAGGGATTAAGTCACCATGTGTGACAACTTTCCAAGCTTTCCAATCCATAGTTTGAAGACAAATCCTCATTCGTCGTTTCCAAAAGGTGTAATTGAGTCCACAAAAGATTAGTGGCCTAGTTGAGGATTGATCCTCTCCAAAGGGAGCTACTCCTACATGTGCCATGTAGATCTTTATATAACTACTTTTTAAGATTTGTTATAACACAACTCTGATACCAATTGAAAGTCAAGGTGTAGCCCAAGAGGGGGGGTGAATTGGGTTATTAAAATTTTAATTCTTTTTATGTATTCTTAACCTCTTGTTAATTTAGCAATCACACAACAAAAACTTAATTAAATAATCAATCCACAAACCAGTATTCAATCAATTAAATAACCAATCAACAACTAAACCAATCAACCACAAAATACTCAATCAAGATATAAGATGTAGTACTGTTCAGTTTCAGGAAGAACTCAAGATGGATTTTGTTTGTAGACCTGTGAATATATGTTTGTTTCAAGCCCTACAATGAATGAAATTGTTTGCACTCTCTCAACTAAGATTTCTGCAAACGATTAAACAACGTATTCCCTTTTGGGTTTTGCAAAAGTTTAATTAAATGTACTTTCTTAAGTTAAGAGTCTTCTTAATCTCAGTTTTTAATTTTCCGCAACTTGCACTTTGCATACACACAACACAATGTATATATATATATATATGCTGAAAGTAAAGAGAAGGGTAAGAGTGAGACCGAGATTTTTACGAGGTTCGGCTTATCCCTAGCCTACGTCCTTGCCTTAGGCCAATACTACCTAAGGATTCTACTATAGCACTCCTTTCCGAGCAGAGCAAACCTTTACAAATCCCTCCTTAAGGGTAGAGCCCCCTCTCCAAGCGATATCCCACGCTTGGTCCAACGATCCAAACAATCCTTGAATCGTCAATAATTACAACAGACAAGAAACAATTCCTGTGTACAATAACACTCTCAAAAGAGTAGATTAGTACAATTGAAAGCACTATGTACTTCAATATCAAATATCAAAAGAAATAAAATTGAAGCTCAAGAGTGATTTCACAAAATTCCTTCTCTAGATGAGATTCAACGATTCAGTAGTCTAGAACTCAGAGAAAGATGATCAACACTTCATATTTTCACAGCAATTCAGTTTTTCAAAGAGTGAGCAAGAGAGATTTTTGAGAGAGCAAGAAGACTTTCAGCTTTAAAACAGATTTTCAATTTCTTGGTATGTTTGATTTGCTAAAAGCATGTATTTATAGGCTCATAAAAGTATTTTCGTGTTGCCCAAGATTACTTGGAGTATTTCCCAAGTTTTTATAAAATTTTGGGCACAAGAAACCTTAGTTTGAATTTTAAAACATTTAAAAATTATAGCCGTTAACAGTGTTCAGTAGACTGAAGTATCGGGTTCAGTCTTCTGAAGTCCTTTAAAACACTGAAAAATATAACTCAAAATAGGGTCAGTTGACTGGGGTGACCTATTTAGCCTTTTGGGCCTATACTGCCTCTTCAGGATTTCATCAGGAAATTCTTCAGTCTTTTGGTATTACACTTCAGTCGTCTAGGCAGTTACAAAACTGTTTTTCAGTTTGGTTTTCAAAAAATTTTTGCTCTCTTGCTTTGATACTTATAAAACCTTTTCCGAGGTTTTTTAAATAAAGTCTCCAAGTCCACAATGGCCCCTAAAGAGCTTCAAAATATTTCCATGTGATATTTCAATATGAAATACTTACATCATTTGTCTTAAAGCCTAAAACTCTAAGCTTGAAGTCTTCTATAGTATTTTTGCTTTGTGTCCCCTTTGACTTGAGTTTTGAGTCAGCTTTAGATTTCCACAAACTTTACTCATTTTGGTGTTGCTTGAGCTTCCTTTGGATCACTTTAAATATGAATGTGGCTTTTGAGTCCTTAGTGATCATGAACTTTCATTGCTATTCTTTCTTTTGAACTTTGTCTTTAAGTATTCTTGAAACATCATCACTTTAACAACACATGTTAAATCATCTTTCATTTGTTATCATCAAAACGAGATTTGAAAGCCAACACTCTTCAACGTCAATCTTTACAAAATAGTTGAGACTTGTATCTTAGATATTGAAAATAATTTGAACTTTGTAGTGTTATAGCTGTCCTAGCATGATTTACTTAATGAATTCCTATTATTAGTTTTTGTATGGCCAACAAGTAGTTTAAAAATTATATTTAATTTCTATTTTATATTTTATTGAAAATTGTTCTTAATTATTTATTTATTAAAATATACAAAATTTATTTACATATTTTAAAATTCTCGAATGGCTTACTCCTCAACGCCTTAAGGATTATGCCTCACCTCTTAAGAGTTAAAAATCCTTGCCTGGTGCCTTTGCTTTTTAAAACATTGAACCAATTAACCCCAAAAGAAGGAGCTTGAGACTCTTATGTGCCCAACAATGGTCAATTTTCTTGAATTTTGACTTTTTTAATTTTATTTTCTGGCAGCAAATGAAGCCTTTGAGAAAGTGGCAAGCTATGGGTTGATGCCTAACATGATAATGTATTTGATGAGAGAATATGGATTGGAGACGGCCAGGGGCTCCAACATACTTTTCTACTGGTCTGCAGCCACCAATCTCATGCCAGTTCTTGGGGCTTTTCTTGCAGATTCTTTCGTGGGTCGCTTTAGGATGATTGGGTTTGGATCCATAGTTAGCCTGCTGGTATGACAAAATTTCAGATCTCTCAGTTCCTCTTAGTTAAGAATTAGACTTCTTTATTTCTCTGTGTTTCACTTTACCTGCAGGGTCATTACTATTGTATCAGTGGATTTTTCAAATAAACATTGCTTTATTTGAATAGATTTTTAAAATAATATTGCATTACTGACTTTTCCATAGTGTCTGTTATCTGCTAACTACTGCTAAAACTTGACATTGTGCTTGGGACCAAACAGAATCTTGAGAAAATTAAGAACCCTAAATAGAATTTTAAGTTTGAGTTGTCAGTCGTCACCATCATTAACGCACTCACTCTTGCCTTACATTTTGATTTTTGTCCATGGGACCCCAATCCCATGTTCTCAAACGCAGCCTTGAGAGACATTGAGAATTTTAAAAATAAATATGTTTTTTTAAGTATTAATCATCATCATCCACCTCATCATTATACACATTCACACACTGACTTTTGAACACCCAAGGCATGCAAATAACATGACATAAATCACGATTTTACTTTGAGGGAAGTGGGGAGCTAACCAATGCTAGGAAGTGAAAATGGGAATGCAGGTATTAAAGTTAAGAAGATTTATTTTTATATGTCCAATAATTTGTAGTTTGTATATATATGAATGCTAAAGCTAGTAATTCTAGGATCTTCCTTGTAAACAGAAAAAATCTTTTTTTTAATGAAATAGCAACCATATTCATTATTCATCCACGGAATATACAAATACAATACCATGCAGTTCTGTAGTCTTAGAAATTCATTAGTTTTTTGCTTTGCACTAAATGTTGACATTTCTTTCAATTTTAGAGTGCCAAAAATTATTTTCTGATGTCCTTTTTTTTCCTTTAATTTCCTATTATTATTATTATTATTATTATTACTACTACTGCTACCACTACTACTACTACTACAACTACTTGGGGTTGGGAGTTGTTGCTGTGGGGAGTACATTAAATGCAGAGTAGACAACAGATACTACCAGAATTTTCAGGCCTTGGAATTCAATTAGAATGGATCCTTACACTATATGGGAAATCATTTTAAGAATATAGAGTTAGCTCTGTCAGAGAGTCCAATGGCATTATGATAGTGTCACAGTAGATATACTCATTGGAATTGGTGTATTAATCCAGACATGCTTTCATCCTTACAGGGGATGTTTCTTCTATGGTTAACCACCATGATTCCACAAGTAAGGCCACCCCCATGCAACCATTATAGCAGCAATTGTGACTCTGCAACATTGTCCCAACTCATTCTCCTGTGTTCTTCTTTAGCTCTCATGTCCATTGGGGCTGGTGGCATCAGGTCATCTTCCATGGTATTTGGTGCAGATCAGTTGGTTGCGAGAGGTAACATGAAAAACACAGGTAACCTAGAGAGCTTCTTCAACTGGTACTATGCTGCTGCCTCACTTTCTGTTGTCATTGCAATGACTTGCATTGTGTATCTTCAAGAAAATATGGGATGGAAAGTGGGATTTGGTGTTCCTGTTGTGCTCATGTTTTTGTCGGCTGTTTCATTTTTCTTGGCTTCGCACTTTTATGTCAAGTTGAAGGCCACCACAAGCTTTGTCACTGGTTTTTTTCAAGTGATGTTAGCCTCTTACAAAAATAGAGATCTCTCATTACCATCACAGTGCATGGATGTAATGTACTATCACAAAAAGGGATCAGCGCTTCTTGTGCCAAGTGGGAAGCTGAGGTATGATTAAATTGGTAAAATAGCCTTTCTCAATTATATCTCAAATTCTGTCTCATATCATTTTTCATCCGTCTATATTGGCCTTTGTGCCTCAAAGGCCGTCATATTTGAGTAGATTTGTTTGGTGCATTATTGAGTGTAGGTATGAGAGATTCTTTTTTTTCCTTTCAAAAATTGATTGGTTCCTTTGTTGGAAAAGCTCTTTTTATTTATGGACTAGGAGTAGAGTAGAGTGGTTGGTTGTCTATGATAGGTTCATTTTGGAAGTCTCTCTCTCTCTCTCTCTCTCTCTCTCTCTCTCTCTCTCTCTCATTTACGCATTTGTGAGTTAGAGGGAAAAATTGCTTTTGTTCTGACGATTCTATTACTTACAATCCTCTGTTTCTTTGATTATTCCAGTGGACATAAAGTTGTGTATATGCATGGCAATTTTATATGTCAGTTCCTCTTATAAGCATTTCCTCATACTTTCTAACTCCGAACCTCATTTACTCTACCCGTAGGTTTCTGAACAAGGCTTGTGTTGTTAGAAATGCTGAAGTAGACTTGATGACTGATGGAAGAGCATCAGACCCATGGAGTCTTTGCACAGTGGATCAAGTAGAAGAGCTAAAAGCACTGATCAGGGTGATTCCATTGTGGTCAACAGGAATCATGATGTCTGTGTGTATGAGTCAAGACTCCTTCCGAACACTCCTAACAAAGCCCATGGACCGGCACATTACTCCAGACCTTGAAATTCCAGCAGGCTCCTTTAGTGTGTTTATGGTCATCTCTCTGACAATCTGGATTGCTCTCTATGATCGCATGATTCTCCCTCTAGCATCCAAAATCATGGGAAAGCCAGCCCGTCTCAATGTTAAACTAAGAATGGGGATTGGAATTTTTATCTCTGGCATTTCAATGGCAGTATCAGCGATTGTCGAGAGTGTTCGTCGGAAAACTGCAATAAGGGAAGGATTTTCTGACCACCCGGATGCGGAGATAGACATGTCAGCAATGTGGCTACTACCACAACTTTGCCTGGGTGGGTTGGCCGAGGCTTTCAACGCGGTTGGGCAAAATGAGTTTTATTACTCCGAGCTCCCTAAAAGCATGTCTAGTATAGCATCCACTCTCTTTGGAGTAGGAATGTCGATTGGAAATTTGGCAGCGAGTTTTATAATGAGCACAGTTGATGATGTTACCAAAAGAGGAGGGAAAGAGAGTTGGGTCTCTAGCAACATTAACAAGGGTCATTATGATTTCTACTACTGGTTGCTTGCTGCTTTGAGTTTGGTTAACTTAATGTATTTCCTTGTGTGTAGCAAGGCTTATGGTCCCTGTGCAAGAGACGAGAGTGGGATTCTAAATAAAGAGGATATGATGAGTAATTTTTGAGGCCAGTTCTTTCAGTTGATAAAATTGAATGGTTACTTGTTTGACTTGAAGGTATGTTTCCATGGCTAGATTAGAAATCTATGGATTTTGTTTTCTCTTGTTTTGCTGTCGAAATAGATACCTCTTTCCTTGTTTCAAATTTTCCTAGTTGATCCATGCTGGATATTTCCAATATGATTTAGCGGCGTAGCTGAATGGTTTCTGCATACTGGACAACTGGGAGAAATTTTTAGCCATTTAGAAACTGATTATTTCCAAAGCACAAAGCATGGCAACAAAATTAATCATATTTGAAATCCGATCCTATAATGGGTGGTTATCTAAGTGTCAAGCTTTGATTATTGTTTTAAGTTCTGAATTAGTTACAAGCAATTACCCTTTTAGAAAAGAGGAATAAGCAAACTGCAGTAAATGAATCTTTGCCTACAATTTACTTTTATTTTAAATAATTTACTTTAAGAATATTTTATTATAAAGACTAAAATACAAATATTTTTTAAGAAAAATAAATCACGAGGGTGTTGCCGAAGAATATTTACAACACATGCACGTGCGCACTCACACATGCTCCAAAAACAAAATTAGTTGTTTATTTTTATTTTTTTAAAAAAATACTATCATTTTAAACTAAGATAAATATTTTAATGTTTATATTTAGACAAGTGCTGATATATTGACAAATTCAATTTCATTTCACTCTTGAAAATGAAGCTAATTTTGCTTGGGTTTTGTGATATCAAGTTATGTGTTATCAATATTTAACATTCAATGTACCATCCATGCATTTTTTAAAGATGATCCAAAATTAGTTACCTAGTCATCATTCTTAATTTAAAAAATGGATTGTATACACAAGGTAGGTTTAACCATTCCCATCAAGGTTGTTGCTTTTCATTTGAAACCCTTCTTGTTGTGCAAAAATACCAATGCATAACGGAAAATTCGAATCGGATCGTGCACTGTAGCAACCAATGATGAATAATATGGAAACATTCAATCACACAAAGAATAAAGGAAAGTAAATAAACAATGACACAAGAGATTACATGGTTCGGTAATGTGCCTACATCTACGGGAGCAAACGACTGAATTTTCACTATCAATAATCAAACAAGGGTTACAATATTTTTTATATGCTAACCCTACATGTACAAAAGACTTAGAAAGTTCCCCAAGTACCCCTGTAGCAATCCCTTGAGGTTTTTCCTCCAAATCCTTAGCCTACTGATCTTCCCAGTTCAAAATTTGAAATCAACGCCGAACAAGACCGTCGACAGTTTTGGCAAAACCATCGGCAAAACCATTGACGGTTTAATACCGAGACTGAAATGCACTGACTAAAACTGTCGACATTTTTCTCTTGAGGGAAACCGTCGACCAAACCATCGACGATGTCTTCCTACAGCCTAGCTTCCTTGTTCTTGCTCACCATGCTTTCCCTATGAATGCGTTCCACTCAATGTGAGCCACAAACTCCAACACTTGTCTTATGAAGCTCCTCTCCTAAGCAATTTCCTCATAGTTTATATGCTTATCATAACATACTAGCCATCTAATCAACTCATTTACTTTGTGCGTGAGCTCATTACAATGCGAACAGTATAATATGGTTTATCACCTTAATTTGATTGTTTTCTTATACATGTTCACAACCATTCGAGAACCATTCATGAAACAACCCATAATGAAAATAAAATCCCACTGTCAATAATGATCACATGTGGGATTCTATAGAAGTCATGATGGATTTCTAACTGAATTTTTGGATATTCTTTCATGATCCAAACTTAGTGGTCATATTTCTATCCACTTAGTGAAGCAATATATTACTGCTATTTTTTTGACATGTTGACTACTCAAAAGCCCAATATATCCATGCTTGGTTGGTTGAAGGGTCAAGGGCTCCATGCAAAAGTCAACTCAGTGGCTAGTTGTCATCGTATGTTAAAGTCCCACTTAACATCTATCGAATTGGTAGATAAGTTCAGTTTTTTTCTACATATGCAAGTGGGGTTGGTAATAGTCTTGCTATAAGGCTTTACATGTAAGCTGCCTACCTACTCATTAGTTGATTCCTTCAAATACCTTGATGCCCAAACTAACCTATGTCCACGAAGCATACCAATCTTCACTAAAATTGGGAGAAAATACAAGGAGGAGGATGAGACAACTGCACTCCATTCAACTCAACTCTCTCTCTCTCTCTCTCTCACCTTCTTCAACTTAATTACACTCACATATTTTACATACACACATATCTCCATTTATATAGATGGATGGGGATGCATAGAAATGGAAGGTAGTAATGAGATTTAATGTAGGTGAGCTGAGGCATCGTCACTACAACTCAACAATACTGGTTGTCCATTACAGCTAAACAATACGGGCACTGACTCCACTACAGCCAACAAAGTTGGCACTGTATCCATTACAACTTATCAATTTCCCACTTGGAGACAGAGACACCATCTCAACCAGTATATAGGTAAATGATGTGCACAAATTTGTCTTCAAACATAAATGTCAATTGAAATTGAGCACAACTTCTACTTCTCTGTAGTCACTACATTTGTTAACATATCTGCTAGATTCCTACTACCTTGGATTTTTTTTTTCAAGCGTCAGTACTCCATCCTCTAATAGAGATCTGACGAAGTGATAATGAAGTCCAATGTGTTTGGTTCTGGAATGAAATGCGGGGTTCTTGCCAGATGTATCATACTCTGACTGTCATTGTGCAAAACATTTCATACTTGTTTTATTCCGAGTTCTGTCAACAAACCTTGAAGCCAAATCATCTCTTTGCTAGCTTCTATCACTGCTACATACTCAGCTTCTGTAGTGGATAAGGTAACAATCTTTTGTACCTATGACATCCAACTAATAGCTATTGTGCCAACAGTGAACACATATCCTGTGGTGCATCTATAGTGATCAACTTTGCCAGTAAAATTGGCATCAACATACCCTTGAATTTTCAAATATCCTTTGCCGAAACATAGGTACTTATCAATAGCGCCACGCAGGTACCTCAAGATCCACTTCATTGTTTCCAAATGAGTCTTCCCTGGATTTGACATGAACCTACTGATAGCTCCCATTGCTTGGCCAATGTCTGGTCTGATACAAACTACAGACACCCTAATTTTTACCAGACCTTCTTGAAAAGACTTGGTATAGTATAGTTGACTTTAAGTCAAATTAGAGTCTCGATTGTTTCAGTTTTGAATCCTTTTCAAACTTAAGAGTCCTATTTTGAAAAAACCACTTTCCCAAAATAATCTTGCAATTTCAAGTCGAGTCTCGGTGTTCTAGGAAAAAAAATTTTCAAATCCTACTTACTATAGTTTTAAGTGGTTTTTCATAAAATTTGTTTGCAAAATCAATCTCCTTAGTTGAGGACCCTGAATTTCAAATTTGTCACCCTTTTGTACACAATGATAAGATCCCAACATGTTAAGTTGAGTCTTGATGTTCTAGGAAAATTTGCGTTCTTTTTTCTTCTAAAATTCTAAGTTAGAGTCATTTTAATCTAAAATTCAATTTTTCTAAACCTCAAATTCAAAATTAAACACTGCTTTATTGAAAGCCGAACTTTAATGTTTAATTTGTGAAATTGGTTAATTAGATTTTTAATTGAGTGGGTCCTTTAATTTTTAAAATCGGGGTTTTGTTTTGATATTAAGGTCATGTTGTAATAACCAGGTTCTTTTAAGACAAAATTGGTCAACCAATTTTAGAGTCAAAATTGAAAAGTTCCATACATTTTATTGAAAGGAGAGGGGGAGGCACGTGTCCAATTGTTGTGCCAAGCACACATGCAGTATAGGATACATGCTGGAGTGCATACAAAAGAAATTAACATGACATACGTACCAAGAATAAAAAGCACCAAATATAAGGGTACAAATAGTAGTTGCAAGAAAAGCAACTCCGAGTACATGCCAAATACACCCACAAAAGCAAAATACAAAATAAAGTAAAAGCAACAGATGCTGCACCCTCCACTCCAGGGCTGCCACCTGGATTCCCCAAAGTTTCTTGTGCACTGAAAGAGATAGCAAGGCAGGCTATTAGAAAAGGAAATCCAAAAATAATAACGGAAATGAAATCATGCACAGAAGAATAAAATTTGTTAGGAAATATTCCCCCTACCAACTTAGGGGAATTCTGTTAGAGGAAGGCAATTTGGCACCAAGAGGCCACCCGGACTCCCTATAAATAGGGAGTTACCGCACACTGCAAAGACACCCCTCAAGAACATAGCAAAATACTGCTGAAATAGAAAAAAGAAGAAGAAGAAGAAGAAGAAGAAGAAGAGAGCATAGGAAAGCTCTGCAATAATTGAGAGAGAAGAAATAAGAACTCAAGGAGGGGAGGTTATGCCAAATTGAGTGTTTCAGAGAGGGAGCAAGCTCTACGAATTGAAAACTATCTACACAAACTCTACACTACTGAAAGCTGGAATTAAAGAAAAGGAAGGAAGAATCAAAGCAGATTATCAGATAGAAACAAGGGGGGAGCAGAGAAACACCAAAGGAAGAGGAGCAAGCACAAAAGTAGAATTCAAAGTGCCAAATCAGACATGCCTAGATAGGCTGGGGACTTGGAAAAGAAGATTGGAGGAGTTAGAAGTTGGAGGTAAAACTTATTCTACTCTAAGCATGCAGTTATTGAACTATGGAATGCCATTGTGAGTATGCAGGGATAGTTGTCCTTGCAATCCGGGTTCATACTTGAACTAGAACTTGGATCTGGCAGAGATCCGACCTAGCCTTTTTACCAGGCCCTGTCACCCTGGCCCAACTCCTATTCAAAATAACCAGCCCAGTTCCCTTTTTTTAAATCACCCCGGGCCAGCCCAATTCAAGTTTAAAAAACTAGACCCGTTTTACAACTGACCCAAAGCACTGTGTTGGAAAATTTTACCCTCTACCCCACCTCATCTTAAGAGCCCACATGTCATTTAAAATATAAATCGACTCATTTTTCTTAAAACCCTTAACCCAATCTGGTTCAAAAATGAGTCCGACCCATTTTCCTTTGTAACCTCAGGCCCGTTTGTCATTTAAAAAACCCCCAACCCATTTTGTTTTAAACATGTAACCGGGCCAAGCCTATTTGAGAGCTCACCACCGGACCCTGTTTCAATTGCAAAGCCGCCAAAGCGCATTCTTAAAATGCTACTCGAAGCCCAACTCATTTCAGAGAACACCAAAGGCCCATCAAAATCACCACGGAGCCCACTAAACCCACAAGTCCGAATTTGGTAGCGCAAACTGATTCTATCCTTAATTGGTTAGTTATCAAGTGTTCTAATCACACTTCAAAAGGTTAGTGGTGACTCCATACACCATGATTTCCATGAAAATATTCTTTTCAAAATTCATCCCCTCTTTCCCAGTTCGCAGCCGCATCCGTGCCAGTGTTTGGTGGGTCCGTGACGTCTCGATAGCTTGGTGACTTCGCTAGGGATACTTGAGAGTCGAGCCGATGATTAATTGAGAATCATCTCGAAATTCAAAACTAATAAGCCTTCTTGATTACTCCTTCCCATTTTGTACATGTTGTCCATACAATTGTTTAATTGTAGGTATTTTGTGAATATTATGGTAAGCATGATTAAATAAGTGGATACCTGGCTTTAATCATGACTGTTTTGTCGACTGAATAAGCATGAGATTGCTTATGGATATTCTTTGATAAACATAAGGATGAATGTGGGGTAAAGGGTTTAGGCTAAAACATGAGGTCACACACATTCACAGCTCTATACTCGAGATTTCCCTTACTAGGATTAGAAAGGAGTGTAAAAGTGTCAGTCCCCATATGGTAAGGCTTATGGGGACCCGCGAACCACTCTATTCAGTGCGAGTTTCGTTCAGACCTCTGTGAGGGGGCGATGAAGTTTCAATTTGGGGACCTTTTTCGATAGGGATTAGAGCCTAACCACACATGTTGACTGGCGCTATTACACTCCTTTCTAATCCTAGTAAGGGAAATCTCAGGTATAGAGCTATGAATGTGTGTGAACTTATGTTTTAGCCTAAACATTGTACTAATTTCTGTAATCATGTAAAATATCTTCTATAACTGTGCAATACTGAAATAATACCCAAGATGGATAGCTAGTTGATGTTATGTCTTACCCCCCACATGATAGGGTTGTGTGACCCGTAGGCGGGACCTAGCAATGGCTGGTCGGCCACGATAAGTCAAACATAAGTCTGTAAGTACGATGGACCTGTCCCACCTGGCTTGGACTGCCAAAGGAACACCGGTACTACACTGAAGCCACATCGACTGCCATCTCCCACACTCTATTTGAGATGTGTGGTAGCACTAACATAATCTTGAACTTATACGTATAGCGACGGTACCGTGCTCTAAAAGACTAAACAAAGCCATCCTGGTTATGAGAACATATAGTACCTTTCATATTACTAATACATAGTTGTTTCATATATTCGAGTAGTATCTGGCATGATCATATTTTCATGGATTCTAACATCGTGTATAAAATTACGGCATCTTACCGACTGTAAATCACGGCATCTACGCCGGCCATATCATAACATATTGAACATGAATTTTCTGCACTGTTTAACATAATATTCTAAACCATAATTCATATATTGTTTTATGGTTTATCTAAAAACTGTTGTAGCATGTTTATTCTAAAAAAATCATATTATTCTAGTATAACATAATTTTTATGGAATTTATACTCAAGCCACACAAATATGAAAAAAATTCTAAACATAAAATCTGATCTAAAAATCATATTTCCTAGTAAAATATACTAAATCTATTTTCCTGTTCAATGGCAATTTTCTCAAACATTATACTATAATATACATAACTTCTGAAAATAAATGTTGTATATTAATAAATAATTTCATGAAAAATGCTGACTTAATTTATCCCCTTACCTGGTTTACTAAGAGGCCCACAAACCTTACCAAACCAACTCCTGTGTGTTCCTAGCTTAACACCTTGAAATTTAAATTTCCCAAAAAATCAACATATACCAATATAATACCTTCCTACACATTTCCCTCAGTCCAAAAATACCTAATAACTTATAAAACTTAAAATAGCCAACTTACCCAAATTTTGGGATGGTGCCCAAATACTCCAAATCAAAATTCTAATCCAGCAATATTGTAGAGAATCTTTCTAGGAGTAACGTGATGGCTTCTGATCGTCAAACCGGCAAGAATCGAAACTGGAATCCTAGAGAGAAGGTGAGAGAGATGAATTAGAGAGAGAGAGAGAGAGAGAGAGAGAGAGAGAGAGGGTTTTGCATGCAAATTCTCACTAGAACCCGGAGTTTAGGATATTTATAGAATGTTGCCTCATCAACGAGACACGTCACCTCATCGACAAGTCTAAGAAAGGAGTTCGTCGATGAACTCATAACCTTCGTCGACAAACTTCAAGCTTTGATTTAACCCCTCTTGGTATTTTTCCGTCGATGAGACACATGGTGCGCGTTGAACCCAAGAGGAAGTTCGTCGATGAGACCAGGGGGTTCATCTACGAATCCTACTTAATTCCCTTTTTGATTTCTTTTTCCTTCCACCTATTTCCTATCGCTTAATTATTTAATGGCTATTATTTTTCGGGTCTCTACATTCTCTCCTCCTTATAAAAATTTCGTCCTCAAAATTTGCTATCTAAACTATACACCATCCCTTAATAAAAAATTGGTTACTTATTTTATTACTTACCCTCACTTATGGTGGAAGAATACCATGGTTACATATACGGTTCTAGGAGATAATAATAACTAAATAAAATTCTCCCATAACCAACCAAAATAGAAACTAATACTTGTACTGATTAACCTACAAAAGAAACATTACTTACTTACTTGATCTTTCTGATTATTGCTGGTCTCCACTAAATAGGTGTGGGTATTTCTATCTTATTTGCTCCTCAAGTTCCCATGAAACTTCTTCCACTACTTGATTCCTCCATAAGAATTTTACTAATGGAATTTTCTTACTGCGCAATTTCAATTCTTTCCTATCCAGAATCTGCACTAGTGTTTCCTCATATGCCAAAGTACTATTGAGTTCTATCCCTACATAACTTATCACATGGGAGAGATCTGGGACATATTTCCTTAACATGGAAACATGAAATACATCGTGTATTTTGGATAAAGCTAGTGGTAAAGCTAGCTGATAAGCAACTGACCCCACTCTTTCAAGTATCTCAAATGGGCCAATAAACCTAAGGCTTAGCTTACCCTTCCCCACAAACCTCATAGCTCCTTTCAGCGGTACTATTTTCAGAAACACATGATCTCCTATATCAAACTCCAATTTTTGGCGGTGAGTATCAGCGTAACTTTTTTGCCAACTTTGAACTGCACTGATTCTGTCTCTGATAAGTTGGACTTTATCATACGCCTGCTGGATTAACTCTAGTTCCAAAACTCGCCTCTCACCCATCTCATCCCAATATAATAGAGAATGGAACCTCCTACCATATAACACCTTATAAGGTGTCATGCTGATGTTGGCTTGATAGTTGTTATTATATGCAAACTCAACCAGAGATCTGGGACATATTTCCTTAACATGGAAACATGAAATATATTGTGTATTTTGGATAAAGCTGGTGGTAAAGCTAGCTGATAAGCAACTGACCCCACTCTTTCAAGTATCTCAAATGGGCCAATAAACCTAAGGCTTAGCTTACCCTTCCCCCCAAACCTCATAGCTCCTTTCAACGGTACTATTTTCAGAAACACATGATCTCCTATATCAAACTCCAATTTTTGGCGGTGAGTATCAGCGTAACTTTTTTGCCAACTTTGAACTGCACTGATTCTGTCTCTGATAAGTTGGACTTTATCATACGCCTGCTGGATTAACTCTAGTTCCAAAACTCGCCTCTCACCCATCTCATCCCAATATAATAGAGAATGGAACCTCCTACCATATAACACCTTATAAGGTGTCATGCTGATATTGGCTTGATAGTTGTTATTATATGCAAACTCAACCAGAGGCATATACTGGGTTCAACGACCCCCGAAATCCAGCTCACACGCTCGTAGCATATTCTCAAGGATCTAGATCGTCCTCTCTGTATGCCCATCAGTCTGAGGATGAAATGTTGTTCTGAATGATAATTGAGACCCCATAGCTTCCTACAAGTTCCTCCAAAATCGTGACGTGAAACGTGGGTCTCGGTCTGATATTATAGACACTGGCACACCATGTGATCGCAATATTTCTTGAATATAATTCTGTCAGCCTGTCCATGGAGCAGTTGTATTTGATAGGGATGAAATGAGTAATCTTCATCAATCTATCTACAATCACCCAAATCACGTTTTCCTCATACAATGCCGGCAGTAAACCTGTAACAAAATCCATAGAAATATGGTCCCACTTCCACTCAAGCATGTGAAGTGGCTGCAACTGTCCCGCAACCTTCACCTGCTAGCACTTCAAACACTACTGCACAAATTTGGAAAATTTGGCTATCTCTCTTCATGTCGTTCCACCAAAATGATTCCCAAAGATCCCGATACATTTTAGTGCTATCAGGATGCACTGTGTATAGTGATCTGTGAGCCTCCTCTAGGATCATCTTTCTGATATCCATATATGCAGACATGCACAGCATGGTACGGAATCACAGAGCTCCATCATCTGAAATACTAAATTCCTCTCCCTGTCCATCCTACACTTTAGCTATTAGCTCCACTAATTTTGCGTCATCCCTCTAAGCAACTTAAATCCTCTCCTATAAAGTTGTTATACCACCAAGTTGGTAATAAATGTCTAGTGATCACTCTCTACTAGCTCCACATTGAACCTCTCCAAGTCCATCTGGATTAGGTGCTGAATTACTGCTGCTAGTTGTGCTGCTTCCCCTGATTTTCAACTTAAAGCATCAGCCACCACATTCGCCTTCCCTGGGTGGTAACTGATGGTGCAGTCGTAATCCTTAATAAGTTCCAACCTTCTCCTTTGTCTCATATTCAACTCCTTCTACTTGAAGAAGTACTTTAAACTTTTATGGTCTGAAAATATTTTACATCTCTCTCCGTACAGATAATGCCTCTAAATTTTCAATGTATAAACCATTGCAGCCAATTCTAGATCATGAGTAGGATAATTATTTTCATATTCTTTCAATTTTCTGGAGGCATATGCTACAACTCTACCCTGCTACATTAACACACATCTGAGTTCTTTCAAAGACGTGTCACTATAGATCACATATCCATCACCTCCTGATGTAATGGTCAATAGAGGTGTAGTGACGAGCCTTTGCTCCAATTCCTAGAAGCTCTTCTCACAATCATCGTCCCATTTAAACCTGACATTCTTCCGATTTAGTCACATCAAAGGCCAGGAAAATCCTAAGAATCCCATTACAAACCGACAGTAATAACCTGCCAGTCCCAAGAAACTCCTAATTTCTTAAACATTCCTCGGCCTGGCCCAATTATCTACTGCTTCTATCTTGCTAGGATCTACTAAGATTCCATCTCCTGATATAACATGCCCCAAAAACGCAACTTTCTCTAACCAAAATTCACATTTTCTAAACTTGGCATACAATTTCTTTTCCCTAAGCATCTGAAGTACTTGCCTTAAGTGTGTCTTATGCTCTTCAAAACTCCTCGAGTAGGCCAGTATATCATCAATGAAGAACACAATGAACTGATCTAAATACTGATGAAAGACTTTGTTCATCAAATTCATAAATACAGTAGGAGCATTCGTCAGTCCAAATGGCATGACCAAAAATTCATAATAACCATACCGAGTCCATAATGTTATCTTAGAGATGTCCTCTACCTTGACTTTTACCTGGTGATACCCAGAGTGTATATCAATCTTTGAATAAACTTATGTACTCTAAAGCTGATCAAATAAATCATATATACGGGGTAGAGGATACCTGTTCTTAACCGTTACTTTATTTATTTCCTTGTAATCTATGCACATCCTCATAGTCCCGTCTTTCTTTTTCACAAATAAAATTAGAGCTCCCCACGGCAATACACTAGGTCTGATAAACCCTTTATTCAATAAATCTTGCAATTGATCCTTTAATTCTCTCAATTTTTCTAGAGCCATTTGATAAGGAACTTTAGAAATCAGTGTCGTCCTTGAAAGTAAATCGATAGCAAAATCTACCTCATGGTCGGGAGGCAACTTAGGTAGTTCCTCTGTAAAAACATCTGGAAACTCCTTTACCACTGGTGTACTGACAAGTTTCAATTCATTTCCTGTCACCTCCTTTACATAGGCCATAAACCCCTGACATCCATCTAGGAGTAGTCTTTTTCCTTATATGGTTGACACTAACTGAGGCAGGGAATACACCCGCGGCCCCACAAATCTAAATTCCTGCTTTCCCGGTGGTCTGAATATCATGTCTTTAAAATGACAGTCGATACAAGCATAATTAGCTGCTAGCCAGTTGATGCCCAGTATTACATCAAATCCATGAATGTATAACACAATTAGATCAGCTAGTAATACTTTCCCCTGTATATCTACTGGATAGTCTCTGAGCACCCCACGACAGCTCACCACTAACCCTGTCGATGTAGCTACTAGCAATTCAACATCTAATAATTGTGTCTCAACACCAGACAGTTTGACATATCCCGCAGACACAAAAAAGTGGGTGGCACTCGAATCAAATGAAACAATAGCTTGATATGATAAAGCAATAAAGGTACCTATCACAACATCGCTTGTGGATTCTGTGTCTCCCAGTGTCAAAGCATAAACCCTCGTCGGGGCTACATTCCTCTACTGGCCTCCATGGGGCACCTGATAACCTCCCCGATACGGTTTGGGAGTAGGATCGGTACTAGGTGGTGTACGGCAATCTCGTGCAAGATGTCCCGATCCATGACAACGATAGCATACACCTCTCCCTGCTCGGCACTCTCCCATATGTTTCTTTCCACACATATGAAAAACTAGGTAGATTTGCATAACCTTAACCTCATGGCCCTCGTCTCCTGCCTCTGTCCCCTACCATAATTACCTCTCCTCCACGAACCACGACCTGACCCCTGCTAAAATCCTGAAGGCATGGACCTCTTCTTCTATCCCTACTCCTCCACACTCATCTACTCACTGGCCTCTGCCACAGCTGCTCTGTCTACCAACTCAACAAAGTGCTACACTTTTAGCATCGCTACCTATTTATATATTTCACGCATCAAGCCTCTTTCAAACTGTTTCGCCTTCTTTGCCTCATCAAGAATGATATACAGGGTGAAGCAGGACAACTCTATGAACCTCACCACATACTACTATACTGTTTGTTGTCCCTACTTCAAATTCAAGAATTCCTCTACTTTAGCCTCCCTAGTAGTGGCCGAAAAGTATCTATCGAATAACAACTCTCTAAAATGGCACCAAGTCATAGCTATAGGTACCGCCCTCTGTTCCTCCAATAGTTTTACCGCAATCCACCATCTCTCAGCCTCTTCTGTCAGGTTATAGGTGGAAAATAAGACCCTCTCCTCCTCTATGCACTGCAACACCACCAATACTTTCTCTATTTTCTACATCCAATTTTCGATGACTGCAGAATCAGCTCCTCCTAAAAATGTTGGAGGATTCATGTTGGTAAATTTCTCTATCGTACACTCATGACCTGCACACGGACCCCCTTGCTCCTTGGAACTTCATGCAATCTCAGCCATGACCTGCTGCGTTACACTACGTAATACCGCATTTGAATCAGCCCGCCTGTACCCAAGGGCCCTACACCCTCACTACCACTCGCATGAGCACTGCCACCCCCAAGGTCCATACTGAAAAGACAATAAACATGGCTTAGGGACTCTATTCTTATAATTTACATATTTAACCTCTATCTTAACATCCTTAACTTAATTCAAGATTCAGTCCTACACTTTAGAAACACATCCCAACAATAGTTTACTATGACTTTCCTGAAATTGCCACCCCAGGACAAACATGGAAACCACCACGAAAGTCCTGCCTCCAAACTGTAGAACAAAACCTCAACTCCTTTTCCTATACTCTTGTATTGTTTCTGCTACACTCTAAAGTCTACAGAACCTAGAAACCTAGGCTCTGATACCAAACTGTAACGACCTGCCTATTTTACCATATTATTATTTTTTTCTATATAACAACATACATAACAGCTCTAACATCCTATTAAATTGATATAGTCATAATCAACTCGGACCCATGGGTGCTAAGGATAAACCTGTCACACATCTCTGATACCTAAACAGAGAAAAACATAAATTACATACATGTCATACAACACCAGACACAATACTAGAGTTCTACTGAATCTGTCATAAATATATGCAAACATCCACAAAAAAACCTAAAAAGTACCCTAGGATCATAACCCAAAAACCAATTTGACCCTAGCTCAACTACTTACCCTTCTGACAGGGTAGTTCGGTCAACCTCTACTGCTAGGGAGCTCTATCCGCCCTTCTATCTGGATTTCCTAAAATGTTTGTAATACTGGGGTAAGACACCTCTCAGTAAGAGAAATAAACTAATATCAGTGTGTGGCAACATGAGTATTATCGTGCTTAAACATGAATTGTACATAATACGTATATATATAACTGATAAAAAATGGCTGTATAAACTCTAAGCAAAACATGATTCATTATATCATAATAAATATCATAATAAGCATTGTACTAATTTCTGTAATCATGTAAAACATCTTCTATAACTCTACAATACTAAAATAATATCCAAGATGATAGTTAGCTGATGTCATGTCTTACCCCCCACATGATAGTGTTGTGTGGCCCATAGATGGGAACTAGCAATGGTTGGCCAACCATGCCAAGTCAACATAAGTCTGTAAGTACGATGGGCTTGTCCCACCTGGTTCGGACTGCCAGAGAAACATCTGCACTACACTGAAGCCACATCGACTGCCATCTCCCACATTCTATTTGAGATGTGTGGTAGCACTAACATAAACTTGAACTTATACGTATAGCTACAGTACCATGCTCTAAAAGACTAAACTATGTCATCCTGGTTCTGATAACATATAGTACCTTTCATATTACTAATACATAGTTGTTTCGTATTTCTGAGTAATATCTGACATGATCATATTTTTATGGATTCTAACATAGCATACAAAATTATGGCATTTGTGCCAACTATAAATCACGACATCTATGCCGGCTGTATCATAACATATAAATCACAGCAACTACGTCGGTCATATCATAACATATTGAACATGAATTTTCTGCATTGTTTAACATAATATTCTAAGCCATAGTTCATATACTATTTTTATGGTTTATCTAAAAAATATTGTAACATGCTTATTCTAGAAAAATCATATTATTCTAGTATAACATAATTTTCATGGAATTTATACTCATGCCACACAAATATGAAAAATATTCTAAATCTAATCTTAAAATCATATTTCTTGGTAAAATATACTAAATTTATTTTCCTGTTCAATAGCAATATTCTCAAACATTATACTATAATATACATAATTTATGAAAATAAATTTTTTATATTAATAAATAATTTCATGAAAAATGTTGACTTAATTTATCTTCTTACCTGACTTACTGAGAAGCCCACAAACCTTACCAAACCAACTCTTGTGTGTTCCCAGCTCAACACCCTGAAATTTACATTTCCCAACAAATCAACATATACCAGTATAATACCTTCCTACACATTTCCCTTAATCCAGAAATACGCATTAACTTATAAAACTTAAAATAACTAACTTACCCAAATTTTGAGATGGTACCCAAATAGTCCAAATTAAAACTTTGATTCGGCAGTATTGCAAAGAATCTTTCTAAAAGTAACGTTGTTAGCTTTGGTGTATTCCCAAGAAGGGGGTGAATTGGGTATTTAAAAAATTAATCCCCTGGGTTCAACTAATCTAGCAAGAAGTATTTCACAACCCTAGGGTCTTTCTATGAATTCACGATCCCAATCAAACATTTGAATGATAAACATAAACATACAGGTGCATAAAGTAAATTGCAGAAAATAAAATCAACACCAGATATGTTATCGGGGTTCGACCAACTGTGCCCATGTCCCCGCCTTGGCTAACAAGCACAAGGATTACCATTATAGGCTCACTTAACGGGTGGAGCGGCACCTAAACAACCAAGTCAATTAGCATAGGGTTGACCTCAACCTTTACAACTAGGTCAATTAACACAGGGCTTACCTCAGCCTATACAATCCTTCCGAAGCTGGATTACCGCCCCCTTAAGCCACGCTTAGAAATACAACAATAATTTCTCAATCAAATGGTATAGTGATTATGCTTTCATGTAAAGTAGATATGTACCCAGTATGCATAGTATAATCATTAAATCAATGCACATCAATAATATAGGAACTATAAGCTCAGTGCAGATAATACTAAGACTCTCAAGATAATGTCACTAGGCAATCCAAGTGTGAGAGTGTGTTTGCAATCTATCTTTGAAAATATATATAGATATATATCAACCACAAATAGGGTTTCAAAGATTTTCAGAAAATGTAATCAAAATATCTCAAAGATGATTTTCTTAAGATTCTAACACAAGAGATATTTGAAATCAAGCTTGTTTGAAAAATATTTCACGAAGCACAAAAACAAGCCTTTGAATATTTGCAACAATAATGCAACATTCACAAGCTAAAACGAGTTATCCCGAAATGATATTTATCAATGAAATAATATGAGATCAACTTAAGCTAGCTCTCTAAAAATAATTTCAACAATAATAAATGAGAGAGAATACAAGCTTTAAAATAATGCATGAAAATGAAAACACACAAATATATTCACTCTTCAAGTTGCAACAATAATGCAAATGAAGATGATATAATAAACGCCCTCTTTATCAAAGATGGTTTTACAAATAAGAATCAAAGAGTGTATAAAATTTTCTTGGAATGTTAAGTATATAGCAAAAGGGGTATAAAATATTTAAGAGAAATTTTCCTAATCACTTTTGCTAAAATCCTTGCTAATCCTTGCAAATGAAGGGCTATATATAGAAGTTGGAAAAATTATAGCCGTTAGGACATGTAGGGCATTATTAATATTGTTTTAAACCATTTTTAATCCAATTAACCCTGTTTAAATATTTTAACCAAGGTAAAAATATTGGGGCAACCCGAGAGCACCGATCGACCGAAGGGAGGTTCAGTAGACCAAGTTGTGCAGAGTTCGGTCAACCAGGAATAAATTGAACTAGGAGTTCAATCGACCGGACATGGTTTCCCAAGGGTGATTTTTCTATTTAGCATGGTTCGGTCGACCGGGAGCTTTTGAACCAACTAGTTCGATCAACCAGACCGTTGAGTTCCACACGTGGGAACTCGGTCGACCAAGACGTTGGCATGCAATTTGGGCATGGTCGACTGTAAGGTCAATTTGTTGACTCCTAAGGAGTTCGGTCAACTAGGTAGGAATGAGCTAGACGGGCACGTTCAACCGAGCTGTGGTCAATGTGTTGATCCAGTCCCGATTCGATTGACCGGGTGATATTGTACTTGGACAGTACGGTCAATCGAACATACAACTTAAGTGCATTTCAGTTCTTTTCACTTATACGATCACCCTTTCCATATAACCATGTGTATATATATGTGCATGTATGGGTGTCCTAGGGTCAGTCTAAGGCTTTTTGAGGACACCAAAAAAATTCGACGTCGGTTGACCGAGGTCGATTGAAGGGTGATTCCTAAGGTCTTTCTAAGGTCATGATTTTGTGTTGGGACCTAGAGTCGTTCTAAGGCCTTTGAGCTTTGTAGTTCATACATGCATGATATGCATTAAATATTACAAACCTTTCCTACGTAAATATTACACACCCGGATTAAATAATAATGAAATACAATAAAAATGATCTTCAGGGTCTTCAAACTTTACTTCATGTGCCATTAGTGAATTTTCTAATATAAACCTGCACATGAACTAGATAACCATTAAATACTTGAGTATTCGTTATTATCAAAATCGGGTGTGACCTATAAAGTTAACAAACATGATGGCTTCTAATCGTCAAACTGAAAAGAATCGAAGCCAAAATCTTAAAGAGAAGGTGAGAAAGACGAATTCTAGAGAGAGAGAGAGAGAGGGTTTTGCATGCAAATTCTCATTGGAATCCCGAGTTTAGGATATTTATAGAATGCTGCCTTATCGACGAGACACATCACCTCATCGACGAGTCCAAGAAGGGAGTTCGTCGACAAACTCATAACCTCCGTCAACGAACTTTAGGCGTTGATTTAACCCCTCTCAATATTTTTTCGTTGACAAGACACGTTGTGCGCATCGAACCAAAGAAAAAGTTATGTTGACTCTACGAGTCCAATCCTATTTTGATAATGACAAATCACTTGATATTTGATCTATGCATTGAGTTTGCGAACAGGACTTACACTAAGCATGTATGGAAAGATAATGAGTCATGGACGGCGTAAAGTAAAGCTTATACATTTTAGAAAGTACCATGGAACTCAAAGAGTATGAGAATCAAGATGTAAGCGGCAAAGTTCAATAATATTTTTGGGAATGGGTATTTAGATCTCATGTACTTACATTTTTGTATGATTTAATTTGAGGCTCATAACTTAGAATGATTGTTAGGATTCATGCATTTCATGTACATCATTAGGGAATCTTCATGGACCTAGAAATGTTTGGAAAATCATGAAATATATGTTTTATAAAAGGCCCAAGAAAAAGTGCAAAGCATTTTTTTTAATTACAAAAAGGAAATAAAAAAAGGAGGGGATTTCGGTAGTCTGAAGTTAACCTCAGGCGCTTAAAGAATTTCTTCGGTAGCCTGAAGATTAAGTTCAGTAGCCTGAAGAATTAAATAGGAAAGATAGAACCTGGCAGAGGTACCCCGATCGCCTGACCCTGGAACTGCAGGCGCCTGAAGTTGCCACTTCAGGAGCCTAAAGTCGAGTTCGGTTGCCTGAACTCACGAAAAAGCTTAAAAATCAGTTTTTTATTAAAAAGACTCGCAAGCTATCTTATTGATCCAACAGCTGAGATCAATCCTAAAGGTAATATACTATATATTATGAATATCTAAACCCTAGAACACAAGTTAAACACATAAGAAAGAGAATAACACACCTTGTTGCAAGATCATTGAAAAGTGTTATACGATTGCCTATACATCAATCTAAAATCTTCAAGCTTAGGCAAATCAAATCAGATTTTCAAAGGGAACTTGTTTACTCTACTGGACTTCAATCTAGTATTGAGGTTTGATCTTTCAAG
This sequence comes from Malania oleifera, assembly GCF_029873635.1. Classification (NCBI taxonomy): domain Eukaryota; kingdom Viridiplantae; phylum Streptophyta; class Magnoliopsida; order Santalales; family Ximeniaceae; genus Malania; species Malania oleifera. Next base: position 78,751,808 of record NC_080419.1, on the reverse strand, counting down.
TTATTAGTGTTGTGACTTTTCATCTCATCTCATTGCTTGTTCTTGACTAAGTATTGAAAAGTTTTGATCTTGAGTGTGCCTATTCATATAAAATATCTTTTTGAGAAGATCATTACTTGAGAAAACTTATTTAACTTGCTTGATTGATTTTTTGATTCAAGTGTGTATTTTCTAAAGGATATATATTTTAGTTATATTACTACTTGATTAAATATCCTGGTACTTACAACTATACATTTAATTGAGGGATATTTTCTAAAAATTAATATGCTCAGTTTGTGATTGAATACATGAAATAAAGCTTTGTGATTTTGATTGAGTTTGTATTCAAGACAAAGATTTTGTTAACGAGTTCACTTCAAACATACTTTTGCATCTTTACAAAGTGAATCAAGAACCCTAGTTAACTCCAAGGCATTTCAAATATATTTTTATTTGGGAGTTTTGATTAAATACGAATTTTTGTGTTGACACATATCATACATCAAACGATTGAATCGTTTTTCATACATTCATGAGCTTCAAGTTATATCATATGTTAATGTGCTAGGAATTTGAATTGTACTCACAAGCTTTTGTTAGAAGCACTGTTTTGAGTGTATTTTCCAGATTTTATTGTATACACGGTTCGGGGTGTGAACCAGTGTGTGAGGAGAGAGCTGTATCTCTTGTAAGTAGCGGAGTAGGAGGAGCTGTGCCTTTTGTAAGTAGCGGATTGTACGGAAAGCTCCGTCCCACTTTAAGGAGCAGGGTTTTAGTGAATCCTTGAGTGGTTGCTCAAGGCGAGGACATAGGCCAAGTCAGCTGAACCTCGTAAAACTGTGTTTGTCTTTTCTCTTCCCTTCACTCTTTATTTTCAGCATTGCATTTAATTTGTGTATATTGCATGCATAGATAGGATAGTCTTGCACTTAAGTAATTGAGTAACAAGAATTTATTGGTAAATTTATAAGAAGGGTGTAAGAGGTAACTAAGTACCTTAGAATTTTTTAAATACCCAATTCACCCCCCTCTTGGGATTACACCTTAATCAACAAATTCGTCGACGAGACCAGGGGGTTCGTCGATGAATCCTGCTTAATTCCCTTTTTTATTTATTTTTCCTTCCATCTATTTTCTCTCTATCAATTATTTAATGGCTATTATTTTCTGGGTCTCTACAGAAGCAACTTCGACACTCTCTCTTTTTCAATTCCAAAAATTGTGTTCTTCCATTGGAAGAGTTTCAATTTCCTTGATCAAGAAGAGGAAGAAGAAGAAGAAGAATAAGAAGAAGAGTTGGACAAGAGGAGAATTTCGAGTAGAATCTAAAGCACAACTGATTGTAGAGAGAAAGTTTCAGCTATAAAATCTCAAGTTCTTCTCAATTTTTGTTTTGTATTACTAGGATTGATTCATGGTTTGAAAAGTGTAGGAGTGGATTGATTCAAATATAGGTTTTGTTTTCTAGAACTAGAGTAAAGATTTGAATGCATGATCTATGGAATACATAAGTTGGTGATTTGAATCAAATTAAATATAATTTGAATGCATAATTACCCCATAGCTAGAATACTATTTGAATGCATGGAGTGTTTTAAATCAAAGTGCAGTGGGGTATCAGATTTTGTTTAGATTTCAAAAAAATGAAATTGTAGGGCATGTGACTGAAACCGGATAAAAACTTTGATGATGCATTATGAATCACAAGGTATTTAATCAAATAATACACGTTGGTGCAAATAGTTGTTGCATATGTCAAAATGATGGATTGAATGTGAACACTACTTCAAAAATAAAATTTTAGTTTGGTTGAGATTAGACCAGATTCATATGTGATGATGAGTTTGAAAACAGAATTACACTTCGTTGATGCATGAAAGAATGATTTTTCAAATCGGGTTGATTTGTTTCCAAAACTTTATTTTGAGAATAGAAAAATGTCATTCGAAAGAATGGTTCAAATTCATATTGATTTGGATTAATTCAAGGGTCAAGAATGGGGCTAGCACTTAGAAGAGAGATAGATAGAAAAACAGAGAGAGATAAGAGTTGGATTTGCATAGCCAAACAAAACAGCCAAAGAAACGAGAGTCAGAGCTCCGATAGTGGCCACCAGATTGCCTCTAGTCACAACCCCCAACAATCTCCCCCTCACATATCGAGCTCCCAACTCCTCACGAATTGGGATCAGGCTCCAAACTCCTCACGAATTAGGCTCACCAAATTGGCAGCACCACATGCCCAGCATCCTAGGGAGAAACCATGGGCTCTAATACCAGTGTTGGGTGGTTTTAGGCCTTATCAACCCCAAAAGTTAGCTCATAGAGTGAGACTTTTCCTCACACTTAATAACTGATCACTAAACCCCTTCCACAACCGATGTGGCACAACCCCCAACATGGATAAGGGTGACGGCTTTGGGCGGTAGGCAAACCCCATGTGACGGCAACGGGAGTCAAGGGGATGGCTTCCCCACCTGAAATTATTGGATAGACTCATTCCACCACATCGCAGAATAATCCAATAAAATGGTAGCATTACAAAAAGATCCATGTTAATTCCTCTCTCTCTCTCTCTCTCTCTCTGGATGGCTTCCCCACCTGAAATTATTGGATAGACTCATTCCACCGCATCACAGAATAATCCAATAAAATGGTAGCACTAAAAAAAGATCCATGTTAATTCTTCTCTCTCTCTCTCTCTCTCTCTCTCTCTCTCTCTCTCTCTCTCTCTCTCTCTTCGTCTCTCTCTCTCTCTCTCTCTCTCTCCTCTCTCTCTCTCTCTCTCTCTTTCTCTCTCTCTCTCTCTCTCTCTTTCCATCCTATAGTGCGATAGAGATGATGATAGTAGATCTACGGTGGTTCAGTTGGCTTTTGCAACTATATACCATGTACATGGATCTCTTATTTTGGTTACACCAAGCATGAGACATTAGATAAGAGGTTTACCAGAGTGTAACTTAGCGTGCAAAACAAAAGCATTTAGAGCAACACTATTAAAATTCATCATAAGTTAGAGAAATTGTTTAATTAAGATTCGTTTCTCCTATTGTGCTACTCAATTTCAATACACACCTAAATATACCCAAAATTTGAAGGAGAGAGCAAAATGTCAATTAAAAACATCTAAATTTGTAATAATACTTCAAAATTTTTCATAGGCTAAAAGGGGTGGCCTATCCCTTGGTTGCGCAGCTGGATAAATTTGAATTGTGCATATTTGAAGAAATAGGCATCTAAATGAAGCTATAAACAAATAAATAAACAAAGTGGGCAATTGCAAAATACAAACAAAATATCTCCAATTTCACAATAATATTTACATTTTCAATGTTAGAGGAGTCACCCCCAACCCAAAATTTACCGCTACTTAAATTTCAATTGTAATATAGTATAAAATTATATTAAATTTGTGTAATTTCATGTAACTTTTGACTTTAAGATAAACTATATTCTTTCAAATTGAATTATTTGAAATTATAGCTCACCACTTAACATCAACATTTCACATTCACAGTTGTCCATCTTTTCCCATTTTTCACGCTTTTTTTAATGTGATCAAATAAGGTATCTTATTTCTATTTTAACTGTGCATTTTAACTGAACAATGCAAACCTAAATTGCTACTGAAAGTCATGGTCAAGTTCCAACAGGGGGGTGAATTGGGTTTATAAAAATTCTTTTTAGAGTTATTACAAATTTGCAGCTATTTGTAAACTTAAGCAAATCACACAAGAATGTTATGGTTTTAAATACTCAATGCAACCACAAACACAAAAACCAATCACAAACCAAATAATAAACAATCACCCAATCACACAATACTTAACCAACTTTGTGAGAGCTGCAGCACTTTGTTTTTTAGCATTTTCAAGATTTCAGTTTATAGCCCTGTTGAATGAATTTTTACACGCTTCTTTTAATCAAGATTTCCACAACCAGTTAATCAATGTACTCCCTTCAAAGTTTCTGCAAAATATTAACCAACGTACTTTATTATATTAAAAGTTCTTCACAATCTCAGTTTTCAGCAACCTACACTTTGAAACACAATTTGTATATGCTGAAATTTAAATAGAAAATGGTAAAGAGTGAGACCGAGATTTTTTGCAAGGTTTGGCTTATCCCTAGCCTACGTCCTCACCTTAAGCAATACCACTTAAGGATTTCACTAACACATTCCTTTTCGGGTGGAACAAACTATTTACAACCCTCCTTTAGGGTGGAGCCCCTTCTCCAAGCGATACCCCATGCTTGGTTACAATGATCCAATCACTTGAACCGTCAAAGAAACAAGAAACAAGAAACAATTTCTTTTGTACAAAGAATGCTCTCAAATAGAGATGGTTAGTACAATTGAAAGCACTATATACTTTAATAACAAATATCAAAAGAAATAGAATTGAAGCTCAAGAACAAGTTCATCGGATTACTTCTTTTGATAAGAATCAACAATTCAGATGTTAGAGCTTAAAGAAGATTGGTTTGTGACTCAGAAAAACTCAGCAATTCGCAATATCAAAGAGTGAGCAATAAAGCTTTAAGAGAGAAAGAGAGTTTTTAGCTTGAGAGCAGATTTTTCAATGCTTGGTGTATGTTTGATTAGAGAAAACATGTATTCATAGACTCAAAGGGGTTAATTCATGTTGCCCAAGTTTACTTTGAGTGTTTCTCAAGTTTTTACAAAATTTGGGGCATAAGAAACTTAATTTTTAATTTTAAAACTTTTAAAAAATATAGTCACTAACAGTGTTCAAGTGTCTGAAGTCTCGGGGTCAGTCGCCTGAGGTTCCTTAAAACTTTGAAATTTTTAATTGAAAACAGGGTCAGACACCTAAGGTGACAAGGGTTAGTCGCGTGAGCCTACACTACCTCTTTAAAAATTCTCTAGGAAAATATTCAAGCGCCTGAGCTTATTCTTCAGTCACCTGGGAAAATCTTCAGGTGCCTAAACTTATTCTTCAGTCGCCTGAACAGTTATATTTTCTATTTTTCAGTTCAATTTTCAGAAACGCTTGGCTCTCTTGTTTTTTTACTTATAAAAACATTTTTCGGGATTTTAAAACAAGGTCTCTAAGTCCAAGAAAAACCCTAATGAGCTTCAAAAGATTTCCACATGATATTCAATATGAAGTACTTACAAAAATTCATTATAAAGCCTTAAACTCTCTATACTTTGAAGTCTTCATATGAGTCTTTGCTTTGAGTCCTCTTAGAGTTGAGCTTGAGTCAACTTTAGGTTTCCTTATGTTTTGATCATTTTGGTCCATTTGAGCTTTCTTTGGATCACTTTGAAGATAAGTGTGGCTTTATGGTCCTTGCTGATCTTGAACGTGCATTTCTTTTGATATTTTGAACTTTGTCAATTAAGCATTCTTGAAACATCATCACTTAACAACAATATGTTAAATCAACCTTCATTTGTGATCATCAAAACGAGATTCGAAAGTCATGTTAGGCCAATAATCTCCCCCTTTTTGATGATGACAAATAAGGAGCAAAGATGAGAGAACCTCTGAAAAGGCTCCCCCTTACAATAAGCATGCCTTTTTTAATAAATATGAAAAAAAAATGATGATTTCAAATATGAGTAAGTTCAAATATATGTTACAATCAAAAGTCACAATCAAGAGTGTCACAATCAAAAGTATATTGCAATATAGCTCATGTCATCATATATGCTTTATTAAGTTTTCATGTTCATTTTAGCTTTTACTCCCCCTTGCTATATGCCAAAATTTTATATGCTTTACATATTTGTTGTATACTCTTTTTCATGGTTGCTTTAAAAATATTGTTGTCTCATTTTTTCTTTCCAAAATATCTCTCCCCCTTTGACATCACTCAAAAAGAATTGAGGGGCATATGCACAAAGAGTCTTAGCATATTAAGGGCATAGTCACATTACACAAAGTCATGGAGTTACAAGCCAAATTGAAAACAAAAACAAACAAAGCAACATAAAACAAAGCTAATACATAGAGATTTCTTAATACAACGCAAAATGACAAATAATTTAGTTATCATCAGCATCATCTTCAGCTTCAGCTTACTCTTCATCACCTTTCTCTTCATCGCCTTCCATACTTTTTTCCTCAGAATCTTCATCATCACTCCGAGGAGCAGAGCTAGTGTCCATAGGATCAACACCAAGAGATAAGCTAGCCTGATATTGCTCGATACGAGTGAGGTGCTGATCAAGTGACGAACAGGTAGTGTGAAGTGAAGATATATCCTCTTGAAGGGTCTGAAGTCCTAATTATATGTTTTTTCTAAAGGTGGATAATTCATGATGAAAGGGGATGAACCAAGAAGGCATATCAGTAGGAGGTCCTTGGTTTTGAGCTGGAGGAGGTACAGCTGCTAGCCTCTGAGGTCTTCCTCCTTTCAAGAACCAACCCTGATCATGCTTTTCATAGCCCATTTTCTTGAGGGTTGTATAGGTGAAGAGGTCATAGGGAGTACGTTTGATGAACAACTTAGATGGTGTAGTAATATCAAGCTGAGCAAAAATAAGGCTCAACACACCTCCATAAGGAAGAGTTACATGAATGGGTTCCAATTTGGCCTAGATCCATTTCAAAATGAGGCTAGAGAGATCAAGCTTCTTCCCCTTTAGTAAACCCCATAAAACAAAGCAATCAACATAGGAAAGATGATTATAAGATCTGTCCTTAAGTAGGATGTTGTTGGAGATGATTTTATGAAGAATTTGGGCTTGAAGTTTCAATTGTTTATACATAGGTGGATGACCAAAATAAATGGGTTTGTTTACCATAATTAGAGGCAAAAACTCTTCGAGTGTGAAGCCTTGCTCTAGAATCCAAGTTTGAGCAAAGGCGAGACATTCGAACTCACTCGGGGTGATATCCAAAATGGGAGCTAAGATTTGAGGAGTCAACAATTTTCTTGCCTCTAACCTCAATGGTTAGAACATTTTCACCATGGATCATGCTGGCATAAAAATTTTGACTAGGTTGGGGTACATTTCTTTGGCTTGATAAACAATAAAAAATTTTCAACTTATATTCCTAAACATAGGCAGTATTTTAGGAAAATTCGGAATCGAAGAAGGTGGTGTTGATCACCTTACCAAAGATGGGGTTTGTAGAATGGATATTAGAACGATAATGAAGCTTCAATTGGGGAGTGACTAGCCATTGCTCGATGTTGTTATCGTCCCTTCCGAAAGAAGATCCTTGATTTGCTGTCATCTTGGTGCGAGGCATCTTGCATTTTTGAAGGATGGAGGAATTAAGCCAAGAGGAACCCTAGAATCCGAGGGAAAGAGTATAGGAGAAGGATTTTAGGGCTATGATTCGAGGAATTTTGAGTGAGGAAGCAAGGGAGACCAAAGGTTGGAGCTTCGGGTGAGTGATGGAGCAGGAGTCAGTAGCCTAAAGTTATGGTTTTCGCACTTTAAATATATAGATCATGCGACTTCAAGCGCCTAAAGATTAAGTTCAATCACCTGAAGATTTACAGAACTTAATTCTCAACAGGCAATAACACCTCAGTCGCCTGAGGTCTGCTAGCTCAGGTGCCTAAGCCTTCAACATACAGTGTTCAGTCACCTAAGCTTCCAAGCTCAATAGCTTGAAGTCCCTAATTTCTTAGTTTTCTCATTTTGCTCAATATGAAACCTACCTAAATCACTTCCCTACTATGTAACAACCCAAGTTATCTTCTAATGGATATAAATCTTTCTTCGAGAAGAGATTTTGTGAAGTTATCTGCCCATTGGTCATTTGTGTTTATAAATTCAAGTATGATGTTTTCTTTTTGAACATGATCTCTTAGAAAGTGGTGGCTTATGTCAATGTGATTTGTTCTGGGATTTTTAGAGATGTTTATTACACTTGTGTTATTACACTTAATTGGTATGGTGGAATATTCTAAATTATAATCTTTTAATTATTGTTTCAAGTACAAGGTTATTGCACAACAACTCCCAGCTGCTACATACTCAGCTTCAATCGAGGATAAGGCTACAGAGTTTTGTTTCTTAGAAAACCAAGACACTAGGGACTCTCCTACAAAATGACAAGTCTCACTTGTACTTTTTCTATCTATCTTACACCCTGCATAGTCGGCATCCGAATAACTAATCATTTCAAATCTAATGTCCTTAGGATGCCAAAGTCCTAAATCGATTGTTCCTATCAAGTACCTTAGGATTCTTTTCACAGGTATTTGATGTGATTCTTTAGGTGCTGTTGAAACCGTACACATATGCATACACTAAATATTATATCAGGCCAACTAGTTGTTAGGTATAGCAAATTTCCTATCATACCTCTATAATATTTCATATCTACCGGTTTCCCTTTTTGATCTTTATCGAGGCTTATGGAAGTGCTCATGGGGGTACCTATGGTTTACTAATTTCCATATCGAATTTCTTAAGCATGTCTTTTATATATTTGGATTGACTTATAAAAGTTTCATTTTTTGCTTGTTTGAATTGTAATTCTAGGAAGTAGTTCAAATCTCCCATCATGCTTATTTCAAATTCCTCTTGCATACATTTAGCAAATTCTCTACATAGATTATCATTAGTTGCACCAAAAATAATATCATCTACATAAATTTGGATTATGAGCATGTCATCCTTCTTAGTTTTTATAAACAAAGTACTATCAACCTTTCCTCTAGAAAACCCTTTTCCTAGTAAGAATCGACTAAGGCTTTCATACCATATCCTAGGGGCTTGTTTCAAACCATATAAAGCCTTAGTTAACTTGTAAACATATTCAAGTTTTGTATGTCTTCAAAGCCTGGTGGTTGTTCTACATATACCTCTTCATTAATATAACCATTTAAAAATGCACTCTTTACATCCATTTGATACAATTTAAATTCCTTACGAGATGCATAAGCTAAGAGCATTCTAATTGCTTCCATTCTAGTTACGGGAGCAAATGTTTCATCATAATCTATTCCTTCTTCTTGGTTATATCCTTTAACTACAAGTCTAGCTTTATTTCTTATCACTATTCCATTTTCATCCTTTTTATTTCTAAATACCCACTTAGTTCCTATGATTGAATGGTTATGCAGTTTGGGAACTAATTTCCATAGTTTACTTCTTTTAAATTGATTTAACTCTTCTTGCATGGCAATTATCCATGAGTCATCATTTAGAGCTTCTTCAACATTCTTTGGTTCATCTTGAGATAAGAAAGCATAGTGATTGCATAGATTTTTCAAAGAGGATCTTGTAGTTATACCTCGTGATGGTTCTCCTATTATTTGATCTTTTGGATGATTTCTTACATGTTTTCATTCTTTTGGTAATTCAGTATTTTCAACAGCATCATTATTTGATTTTTCTTCATTTTCTTCTTCTTTTACTTCTACTATGTCTAAATCTTCTTGTTTTTGAGTAGTTTGTACTTCTTCAATTTTTATTGGTTTATTGAATGAACTTTCTTCATCAAATGTTACATGAATTGATTCCAAGAGTGTAAGAGTTCTTTTATTGTATATTTTACAAGCTTTGCTTTTTAATGAATATGCTAAGAATATACCTTCATCAGCTTTAGCATCAAATTTACCTAAATCATCTTTATCATTTAATACATATCATTTGCATCCTAAAACATGACAATAAGAGATGTAAGGTCTTCTACCTTTCCAAAGTTCATAGGGAGTTTTATTCAAATTTGATCTTATAGAAACTCTATTTATTACATAGCATGCGGTGTTTACCGTTTCAGCCCAAAAGTATTTTGGTAGATTATGTTCATTTAATATTATTCTTGCCATTTCTTGAAGAGTTCTATTCTTTATTTCAACAACTCTATTTTGCTGTGGAGTTCTAGGTGCTGAAAAATTATGATTGATTCCATATTCATTGCAAAATTTATCAACATCTTTGTTGTTGAATTCTCTTCCTTGATCACTTCCTATTTTTGAAACATTATATCGTTTTTCATTTTGAAGTTTCTTGCATAGATTTATTAACATATTACAAGCTTCATCCTTGGAGGCTAAAAACAATACTCAAGTAAACTTAGAGTCATCATCAACTATAACAAAGGGATATTGCTTACCTCCTATGCTTTGGATTCTGGTAGGACCAAACAAATCTAAATGAATAAGTTCTAAGGGTCTTCTCGTAGATATATGTTTCTTCTTTTTAAAACTTGTTTTGATTTGCTTTCCAAGTTGACAAACATCACAAATTTTATCTTTTATGAATTTTGTATTTGGTAAACCTTTAACTATGTTCTTTCTAGATAATAGGTTCATGCTTGCATGTCCTAGTCTTCTATGCCAAAGCCAACTAGCTTCATTCATGGCAGCCAAGCATGTTACATCTTGAGAGATTAAGTTTTCAAGGTTTATGCAATATGCATTATTTACTCTATAGGATGTGAATAGATTTTCATGTTTTCTTGGATTTTCAACTATGCACTTATCTTGTATAAAGATTATGTCAAAACTTTTGTCACTAAGTTGACTAATGCTTAAGAGGTTATATTTTAATCCACCAACTAACAAAACATCATCAGTTGTAAATGAGGGTTCTTTACCAATTTTACCTATTCTAACGATTTTACCCTTGGTGTTGTCACCGAAGGTCATATACCCTCCATCTTTTTGAACTAAAAGGTAGTGAACTTTGTTCTATCACCCCTTATATGTCTTGAATACCCGTTGTCCAAGTACCATTTTTCATTTGATGGAGTAGTCCTAAAACATACCTACAAGGAAGGATTCAAGGTGTTACTTTTGGAACCCAAACCTCCTTAATTATTTTTAATTCATGCCTAGTTTTAGTGTTTACTTTCCATTCATTCTTGATTTTGACATATTTCTTTTTTAAGTGGACAATTGAACTTTATATGTCCCTTATTCCTACACAAGTAGCAAGTAGTGTTTTCATGTATATTTGTAGAAGATGTGCTTGCATAGTATTTTGCTTCTTTTACAAAAAATCCCATAAATAAATTTATCTTCTTTTTGTTTTCAATTTCATTGTAACATATTCCTTCTTTATTACTAATCATCCTTTGTTGTCCAACCATCTTTTCAAAATTCTCTTTTCCTCTAGTAAAAATGTAAATTATTTTATCTTATCTTCAATTTTACTTTTAAGTTCTCTCATTTCTTGGTCTTTCTTGCTTTCATCATTTACTTGTAGTTTTACTAACTCTTGAGACATATTATTAATTTTCTTCATTAGATCATCAATATGAGAATCTTTTTATTTTTCAGCCAATTTAGAACTTTCTAGATGATTCTTAAGATTTTCATTTTATTCTTTCAAGGTTATGTTTCTTTTAGACACTTTGATGAACCTATTTTGTAAGTTGAATAATTCAGCTTAGATTTCCTTGTAAGAAGGCATACTATCACATGAATTATTACTAGACTGTAACGACCCAACCCTCTAGGTGGACCCGGAGTGCTGCTATTCATACATAACCAGCATATATATGATAACATACATAAACTACTTGCCCTAAACAGGGACATACGGGTGTATCATACTGATCTATATTCTCATGCACAGTGGAAAACATAAACATTCATATATCTTCTAATAGACTACCAGAGTATCTAATTGTTTCTTACATATATTCATACATACTAAAAACATAATTTTTCTATACATTCCCCAAAAGAACAACCTGGCCAAAACTCAGTACTTATACAAAAACTTACGTAAACTAAAACAAACTACACTCCAAGCCCTTTAGAAGTCTAGGACCAGTTTGTCATGCCCCAAACCCGCATATGGGTCCCATGTGTGATTTTAGTAACCTAACCTGTCTCTGTATCATTTAAAACATATATGATACTATACTAAATGAGGGTCCGACCCCGTGAGGTACACGTAAACCCTATACACGATTACATACATGTCCATACACATCAAATACGCAGCGGAAATGTTCTTTCTATACATACATCATACCATACCAGAGTCTATACATAACTAGAAATATACATCCCAAAATACAATACATGCTCTGGGTTTCTACCAAAAACCCATACTAATACCCTGGTTACAAAACTCGTACCTACACAGGTACTAAACGTAGCTAACCGACACCCATGCTTTCGGACGCTAGGATACTAGTTTCAACTACTTGAAGAACCTAAGAAAAAATTGTATATTCGGGGTGAGATGCCTCTTAGTAAGGAAGAAAGCAGGTTATATCAGTGTGTGGCATACAAGTGTTATTTTAACAAAAAACATAACACGATACAGTTCCAGTATTTTCACAATTCAGTTTCAGTACATATGATACCAAATATACGATCAGTGTCGTCATACTCAAGCACACGATACCCTACGATAACTGAAGCCTCACAATGATAACATTGCCAATACGGTGTCCACTTACACCCATCAGTGATCAGCTGGAACAAACAGGTGATATTTCACACCCTCAAATATAGAGCCGATCACTCTCGCCCATGGTAATTAGCCGAGACATGGCGTCAGTGTATGGTAATTAGCTGCCCCTAACTGATTTAGCGTACGATAATTAGCCGCCCCTAGCTGATTTACAAAACCTAAATTAATTTTGGAACTCATGTCCCTATACTCATCTGCGTACGGTAATTAGCTGCCCCTAGTTGTTTTACAAAACCCTGGAACATTTTACATACAGCATTTCATTCCACACTTATTTGAGTATACAACAAATCATATCGTTTTCAATTCAAAATACAGTTTAATACAAATACAGGTACAGTCATCTCAATATTATAGTTTTATACAACATACAGTTTTTCCAACAGAAATAGAGATGATACCCGAAACCCCCAATTTTTCCCAAAATTGTAATCCTAAAAATCCCGCATTTTTACTAGATAGATTTTCCCAAATAAGTAGCCAAAACATACATACGATCGTACTACAGGTTTACCGATCTCAATTTCAAAAATAACTAATATAAACAAAATCCCCTTACCTTTTCCCGAATACCAAAATACAAACTCTAGGGCTCTAATACTACGAACCGAGTCCCCAAAACCTAAACATCCAAGAACAATACTTCACACAATTCTTACTACTACATATATACTGAAACAAAACTGAAATCAGACCCTTACCTCGATTTTGGGTCAAAACACGAAAGTCCTTGAAACGAATTTATGATCCACTATAAACGTAGAGATTATCCTCCTGATCCACGTGATAACGTCAGATCGTTGAATCGGGCGACGAACAGCGAAAAATTGAAGAGAGAATTAGAGATTTCGCTGGTTCTAGAGAGAGAGAGAGAGAGAGAGAGTTTTAGCTTTCTTAGCAACTAAGCAATGAAAGAAGATATTTATAGCCCCTTTGACTTGGCCAACCTCATCGACCAAATGGCGCCTTCATCAACAAATCATCCCCACATTTCATCGACGAACCGGCTCCTTCAGCGACAAACCCGATTACGATATTTTACAACACGTTCGGTATCTCTTCGTTGACGAGGCTCTGAATTTTAGCAACGAAAAGAATGAGGGCCTTCGTCGACGAGAACAATGGCTTCATCGATGAAGCCTGCAAAATTTACCTTTACCTTTTTGTTATTTATTCAATCTACATATCTCGAGTCGGGTTCTTACAACCTCCCCTCCTTACAAAAAATTCGTCCTCGAAATTTGAAATCTCTCATTTACCAACTCAACTACATACCCAACGCATACCTGACTCTAGAAAGAGTCGGAGACCACCCACATAGCAGCCCCATCCCAAATGCATACATACCCTCACTTATAGCGAAGGAATACTGTGGTTACATACATACACTGTCTCGAGAGCTCACAATGTTACCAAACTCTCCTAGAGACTAACCACACGACATTACTACAATAGCAGAATGTAACATACATACATACTCATACCAAACCTACTACTAAAACTACTACTCAAAACAAATGTGGATGTTTCTAGTGTATTTTCGTCTCTAACTCTCAAGAAACTTCCTCAACCGCGTGATTCCGCCACAATACCTTCACTAACGATATCTCCTTGGTACGCAGCTTCTAAAATTTACGGTCCAGAATTTGAACGAGTATCTCCTCAAATTGAAAGCATCCCCAATCTCTAAAGATTCATAATTAATCACATGCGTTGGATCCGACATGTACCTCCTCAACATGGATACGTGGAACACATCATGGATCCTTGAGAGCGCTGGGGGTAGTGCAATCATGTAGGCCACCGGACCCACTTGTTCCAGAACCTCGAATGGTCCGATATACCTCAGGCTTAGCTTGCCCTTCTTCCTGAATCTCAATACCCCTTTCACGTGAGAGATTCTCAAGAATATCTTACCCCCTACCTCGAATTCAAACTCATGGCGGCAAACATCCGTGTAACTCTTCTGTCGATTCTGAGCTGATTTAATCCTATCCCTGATCAATCTAACCTTCTCATAAGCCTGTTGTACGAATTCGGGACCCAATATTTTCCATTCACTGACCTCATCCCAATACAGAGGAGACCGACACCTCCAACCATACAATGCCTCCAACTATGCCATCTCGATACTAGCCGGGAAGCTGTTATTATAGGCAAACTCCACCAATGGCAGAAACTGTATCCAACTACCATCAAAGTCTAATACACAAGCTCGTAACATATCCTCCAAAATCTGTATCATCCCTTCTAACTATCCATCAGTCTGGGGGTGGAACATTGTACTGAAAGTAAGCTTCGTCCCCAGTGCATCCTGCAAACTCTTCCAAAATCGAGAAGTGAATCTTGGGTCTCGATCTGAAACAATGGACACCGGTACTCCATGCATTCTAACTATCTCCTACATGTACAAATCTGCTAGCCTACTCAAAGAGTAGCTAACCTTCATCGGTACAAAGTGAGCATATTTAGTTAACCTGTCCACGATTACCTAGATGGCATTCTGCTCGTGTAGTGCTGGTGGTAACCTGGTGACAAAGTCCATGGATATGTGCTCCCATTTCCACTCCGAAATACTCAATGGCTGCAACAGCCGTGCCGGCCTCTGATCTTCAACTTTTACCTAATGACACGTCAAACATTGCTTCACAAACCAAGCAATCTCCCTTTTCATGCCACTCCACCAGAGCGATCCGCGCAAATCCCAATACATCTTTATACTACCCGGATGTACCGTATATAAAGAACGATGCGCCTCCTCAAGAATCATCCTCTCTATTCCCTCGTCATTTGGAACGCACAACCTAGTCCAAAACCTCAGCACACCTCCCTCAGAGATGTTAAAATATGCAGCCAACCTTTACTGCCCTTTC
This sequence comes from Malania oleifera, assembly GCF_029873635.1. Lineage (NCBI taxonomy): Eukaryota > Viridiplantae > Streptophyta > Magnoliopsida > Santalales > Ximeniaceae > Malania > Malania oleifera. The sequence goes on along the minus strand of NC_080419.1, from coordinate 78,736,581 downwards.
TATACTACCTTGATTAACTTCGCATCATTAGCCTGCGCAGCTTTTATCCTCTCAAATAATGTTGATTGGATCATCAAGCTAGCAATGAAAGCCTGATGATTACCATCCACCAACTCCACGCCAAGACTCTCCAGATCCCGTTTGATATGATGTTGACCTACCACTGCAGATACTGATGTGTGCTCTGACTTCCGACTCAACACATCAGCTACCACATTAGCTTTCCCTAGGTGATAGCTAATCGTGCAATCGTAGTCCTTGATCAATTCTAACCACCTTCTCTTCCTCATGTTCAACTCCTTCTATGTTAAAAAGTATCTGAGGCTCTTGTGGTCCGTAAAGATCTCACATTGTTCATCATACAAGTAGTTTTTCCAGGTCTTCAATGTATATACTACCACCGCTAACTCTAGATCGTGCGTGGGCTAATTCTTCTCGTAATTCTTGAGTTTCCGAGAAGCATAAGCAATTACCTTCCCTTGTTCCATCAGTATACATCCCAACCCCTTCAGCAATGACCATCCCAAGATGGGATGGTTAAAATCGAAGCAGTGACCAGTTGGTGTTTCAACTCCTAGAAACTTTGCTCACACTCGTCGGTCCAATCAAATCTCACATCCTTCCTTGTCAACCGTGTTAGAGGGCCAGATAACTTAGAAAATCCCTCCACGAACCTCCGGTAATACCAAACCAATCCTAGGAAACTCTGAACATCCTACACGCTCTTCGATTTCACCCAGTCAACCATTGCTTCTATCTTACCAGGATCAATTGAGATACCACCCTTCGATACAACATAGCCTAAAAACGCAACCTGATTCAGCCAGAACTCACATTTCTTCAGCTTAGCATACAGATTTTTCTCCCATAGGACCTAATGTACCAACCTCAGATGGTTCTTATACTCTTCCGAACTCCTTGAATATACCAAAATATTGTCGATGAATACCACTACAAATTGATCTAGATATTCATTAAAAACCATGTTCATTAGATCCATAAATATTGTCGGAACGTTAGTCAACCCAAATGGTATGACCAAAAACTCGTAGTGACCATATCTGGTTCGAAAAGTAGTTTTCGCAACATCCTTCGTCCTAACCTTCACCTAATGATACCTTGACCGTAGATCAATCTTCGAAAAGACTTGCGTTTCCAGGTAGCTGGTCAAACAGATCATCTATAAAAGGCAGTAGGTATCGTTTCTTCACTGTTACCTTGTTGATCTCGTGTGGTAATCAATGCACATTCGCATCAACCCATCCTTCTTCTTCACGAACAATACTGGAGCTCCCCAAGGCAAAACACTAGGTCTAATAAAGCCCTTGTCCAATAATTCCTGTAACTGCTCCTTCAACTCTCTAAGTTCAGCTGGAGCCATCTGGTACGGAGCTTTAGAAATTGGTGCCTTACCTGATAGCAGATCAATAGCAAACTCCACCTCACGATCAGGGGGTAAACCAAGTCTTCCGGGAATACATCTAAAAACTCATTAACCACTCAGACATCTTCAAGTTTCAAATCACCCCAAGGTGGTTCCTTCACACAAGCTAGGTACCCCTGAAAACCCTCCAAAAGTAGCCTTCTTGCTTATATAACTGATAGAATATATGGCGTCGAATACACACACGATCCCACGAACTCATACTGCTGCTCCCCAAGAGGTATGAACACTACTACCATCCTACGACAATCAATCACCGCATAACTAGAGAATAGCCAATCCATCCCCAGTATGACGTCAAATCCACACATTTCGTACACTATTAGGTTCCTCGGTAGTAGCCTTCCTTGAAAAACCACTAGATAGTTTCCTAACATCTTACTACAGATCGTTACACTCCTTGTTGATGTAGCCACAGACAACCACTCATCCATCAATTGGGTTTCAACCCCACACAATTTCACAAAAGTAGAAGATATAGAAGAGTGGGTTGCTCCCGAATCAAATAAAACAACAACTCTATTCGAAAGCAATAACATGGTATATGTCACCACGTTCCTAGCATGTTCCACATCTGCTGGAGTAAGAGAGTACACCCTTGCCGAAGCCGTGTTTGCTAGATAGTTTCCCTGAGGCATCTAATTACTCCCACGGTTCTGGCTCTATACAGGCATATCGCTCCTCAGTGCCTAACATTTTCGGAATATGTGGCCCGATTTTCCATAGTTGTAGTAGTTAACATAATCATTGAAAGCTAATAATGTCAACTACTACTCTCACAGGTCCAGGTCTATCCTACCATGCCAACATGAAGCCATCAATGGTTTACCGTGGTTTTACTGAAATCACCATTCCAGAAAAAACACAAAACACCACCAATGAGTCTTTGTCTAGCAACAAAACAACCCTCGACCTACTCTACCCATTTCCTACATCTTATACTCTGGTATGTACACAAGGCTACACCCAACCATGTCTACAAGACCTAACAACCTGGTTTTGCTCTAATACCAAGTTGTCATGCCCTGAACCCACAAATGGGTCCCAGGTGTGATTTTAGTAACCTAACTTGTCTCTATATCATTTAAAACATACATGATACTATACTTAATGAGGGTCCAACCCCATGGGGTACACGTAAACCCTACACATAATTACATACATGTCCATACACATAAAATACACAAAGAAAATGTTCTTTCTATACATACATCATACCATACCAGATTCTATACATAACTGAAAATATACATCCCAAAATACAATACATGCTTCAGGTGTCTACCAAAAACTCATACTGACAACCCGATTACAAAACCTGTACCTACATAGGTACTAAACGTAGCTAACCGACACCCATGCTTTCGGATGCTAGGATGCTAGTTTCGGCTACCCGAAGGACCTGAAAAAAAAAAAAAAAATTTATATTCGAGGTGAGACACCTCTCAGTAAGGAAGAAAACAGATTATATTAGTGTGTGGCATACAAGTGTTATTTTAGCATAAAACATAACATAATACAGTTCCAGTATTTTCACAATTCAATTCCAATACATACGATACCAAATATACGGTCAGTGTCGTTACACTCAAGCACACGATACCCTACGATAACCAAAGCCTCACAGCGATACCATTGCTAGTACGGTGTCCACTCACACCCATCGATAAGCAACTAGAACAAACAGACGATATTTCATACCCTTGGATATAGAGCTGGACACTCTCGTCCATGGTAATTAGCCGAGACATAGCGTCAGCATATGATAATTAGCTGCCTCTAGCTAATTTACAAAACCTAAAATAATTTTGAAACTCATGTCCTTATACTCATCATCGTATGGTAATTAGCCGTCCCTAGCTATTTTACAAAACCTTGGAACATTTTACATACAACATTTCATTCCACACTTATTTGAGTATACAACAAATCATATCATTTTCAATTTGAGAAACATAATTTAATACAAATACAAGTACGGTCATTTTAATACTATAGTTTTATACAACATACAGTTTTTCCAATAGAAATAGAGATGATACCCGAAACCCCCATTTCTCCAAAATTGTAACCCGAAAATTTTACATTTTTACCCTATAAATTTTCCCAAATAAGTAGCTAAAACACACAAACGATCGTAAACTACAGGTTTGCCGATCCCAATTTCAAAAATAACTGATATAATCAAAATCCCCTTACCTTTTCCTAAATACCAAAATATGAATTCTACGGCTCCAATACTACGAATCGAGTCCACAAAACCTAAACATCCAAGAACTATACTTCACTACAATTCTTACGACTACATATATACTGAAACGAAACTGAAATTGGACCCTTACCTTGGTTTTGGGTCAAAACTCAAAAGTCCTCAAAACAAATTTCTGATCTACTATAAACGTAAAGATTCTCCTCCTAATCCACGTGGTAACGTCGAATAGTTGAATCAGGCAATGAACGGCGAAAAATTGAAGAGAGAATGAGAGATTTCGTTGATTCTAGAGAGAGAGAGAGAGAGAGAGTTTTAGCTTTCTTAGTAACTAAGTAATGAAAGAGGATATTTATAGCCCCTTTTACCCGGCCAACCTCGTCGATGAAACAGCGCCTTCGTCTACGACTCATCCCCATATTTCATCGACGAACTGGCTCCTTCGATAAAGAACCCTATTCTAATATTTTACAACACGTTCGATATCTCTTTGTCGATGAGGCTCTGAATTTCGGCGACGAAGAGTATGAGGGCCTTCGTCGACGAGAACAATGGCTTTGTCGACGAAGCCTACAAAATTTACCTTTTTACCCTTTTATTACTTATTCAATCTACATATCTCGGGTCGAGTTCTTACACGATTACCTGCAGGACCTAAAACAAAGGTTGTATGTTTGGGTGAGACACTTCTCAGTAAGGTGGATAATATTACGTTAGTGTGTGACAACATGAGTTGATTTCAGTAAAAAGCAGTTAAACATTTAAAACATTCTCAATCCTATATATATATATATATATATATATATATATATATATATATATATATATAATTCAGTATCATTATAAGCGAGAGTTCCCAAAGTTACGATAGGGTACAAGCCCATGCACTGTACAATTCCTCCGCTCAGTACTCAACACTGTGACTTTACCCATTTTAGTTTCTACATCATGTATATGTATATAGAGCTCATCCCAGCTTTGAAACATGAAACTATGCCATTTACTTCCCCCATGGCACGGGTTGTGCATTATAAAGCTCTGATATAAACCTACAGGCTCGTCAGACATTGTATTCTCCAGTCCGATTTGGCCATCATCACCCTGGTTCGTGATCAACCAATGGCCCTTCATACCAAACCAACTTAGATATCCACACTCAAATGGTTGCATTGTATCTCTATTTTAGCAACGGTGCCACGCTTACTAATAATAGTGAGCTTTTTAAGGGTCTGTGATAATAATATTATCTAAAGCTTTATTAGTAACAAGCTTTCTAAGGCGGTTTCAACATCTTATATACAATTTATAATAAAAGCATATTAACCTATATCGTTCCATAAATCATCTAAGCAAATTCCAATATTTTTCACAAACTCATTCCTACATTCTTTCATACATTCTATGGTATAAACCAACACACACACTCTCGGTTTAACCCTTTGCATACATAGCACTCGTTATCTAATTGGCATCTCTTTTTGTATTTCCTGATAATCATTTGGAACTCTAGTTTCCATATTTCACAAACATGCTTTTCATTTCAATACATTCCTATTTCATATCATATGCCACACTCATTTGGTTAAGTATACAATACATAGTAAAATGGTTCATAAAATATCATTTAACTGGAAAACAAGGGTTTCAAGCATCTCCTACTTTAAGTTTAATACAAATAAAGGAGTTTTGAGAAGTTTGGAGATCATACGCCAAAACCCTAGTTTTTACCAAAATCGTAAAATCATAAAAAACGACCATTTTACCCAGTAGAATTTTCCAAATGGACGGTCATAATTTACATATAAACATAAACTATGGTTTTACCAGTTTAGTTTTCTAAAATAACTTATGTAAACAAATCCCCTTAGCTTTTTACATAAAAAAGAAGGTAATAACCTAAAACTTCAATCCAGAGAAAACTCGTATTCTTGCTAGACCAAGGGTGAGAAAGACAGTCGGGACCCAAAATAGAGTTCGGAAAGGTTTTCTAGTGAAAAAGTTCCGAAAGCCTAGGAGAGAGAAGAGAAAGTTTGAGAAATTCTTAAAAAAAAAAAAAAAAAATGAGCTTGTTTCTATTTATAGGTAAGCAGACACAGAGGAAACCCAGCGATGGTTTCCCCTATCACCACAAAACTGTCGCCAATTTTGTGGTTGACCTGCCCTGTTGACCTAAAATTGGCGACGATTTTTCTACTGCTTGGAAAATCGTCTACGATTTTGTCCCTACCTTGATAAATTCCTTCTTTTTATTTTGTTTTCCTTTGTTTCTCTCTTCTATATTCATTTTCTTTTATTTTCTGGGTTCGGGTTCCTACATAGACTCTCCACTAGATTCTTCTGATGAACTATAATAAGAGTTTACCTCAGCATTGTGTGTCATAAAGCACATGTTGGAAACTTCTTATTCACTTGAGTCATCCTCCGATTCGTTTGAGCTTGTGTCATCCCACGTAGCTTTCATTGCCTTCTTTTTCTTCTTCTTGTCCTTCTTCAGTTGTGAACAATCGGGTTTAATGTGTCCAACCTTCTTACAATTATAACATATAGGTGGATCATTCTTAGTAACCTTTGTGTTTGTTTCACCTTTGTTAGTTTTAGATCCTTTAAATTCCTAGGGAATTTCCTATTCTTCCTAAAAAAATTTCCAAGTCTTTTAGTGATAAAGGGTACTTCTTCATCATCTAATTCATTGTCTTCATCCTTATCATTAGAACTTTCTTTACTAGCTTTAAGGGCTATTGATTTCTTGTTTTTATTAGTGTTCTTTGAATTTCTTTCATTCATTGTCATCTCATATGTGCGAAGAGATCCGATTAACTCATCAAGGGAGGTATTTTTCATATTTCTTCCTTTCGTTATTGTTGTGGCTTTTGGTTCCCAAATTGAAGGAAGTCCTCTTAAGGATTTTTCTTTTTTTCATAGGTTGAATAATTTTTCCCTAAAGCATTTAAGGAATTTATTATGTGAGTGAACCTAATATACATGCTAGTGATAGTTTCTTCCGGATTCATCTTAAAGGCCTCATACTCGCTAGTGAGCATGTTGATTCTACTATCTCTAACATCTATAGTTCTTTAATAGGTTACTTCTAACTTGTCCCAAATTTCTTTGGCTGACTTACATGCCATGGCCCTATTAAACTCATTAACGTCTAAAGCGCAATATAGTGCATTCATGGCACTAGTGTTAACTTACATCATTTTATAGTTATTGTCAGTCAAGTCTTTTTCTACTTTAGAGACTTCTTTACCATCTACGAGTTTAGTAGAACTATAGTCACCATGTGTGACATCCTTCCATGCTTTCCAATCCATAGTTTGAATATATATTTTCATCCTTTATTTCCAAAATGTATAACTTAAACCACAAAAGATAGGCATTCTAGTAGATGATTGGCCTTCAACAAAAGGGGAAAGACCTAGATGTGACATTTAGACCTTTATATAGCTTCTAATTAGGATTTCCTATAACCTGTCTTTGATACCAATTGAAAGTTAAGGTGTAGTCCCAAGAGGGGGGTGAATTGGGTTTATAAAAATATTTTTTAGAGTTATTACAAATGTGCAGCTATTTGTATACTTAATAAAATCACACAAGAATGTTATGTTTTTAAATACTCAATTCAACCACAATCACAAACACAAAAACCAATCACAAACCAAATAATAAACAATCACCCAATCACACAATACTTAACCAACTTTGTGAGAGCTGCAGCACTTTGTGTTTTAGCGTTGGCAAGATTTCAGTTTATGGCCTTATATGAATGAATTTTTATGCGCTTCTTTTAATCAAGATTTCCGCAAGCAATTAATCAACGTACTTCCTTTAAGGTTTCCACAAAATATTAACCAACGTACTTTCTTAGATTAAAAGGTCTTCTCAATCTCAATTTTCAGCAACTTGCACTTTGAAACATAATTTGTATATGCTGAAATTTAAATAGAAAAGGGTAAAGAGTGACACCAAGATTTTTTACGAGATTCAGCTTATCCCCAGCCTACATCCTCACCTTAAGCAAGACCACCTAAGGATTTCACTAATACGTTCCTTTTCGGGTGGAACAAACCATTTACAACCCTTCTTTAGGGTGGAGCCCCCTCTCCAAGCGATATCCCATGCTCGGTTACAACGATCCAATCACCTGAACTGTCAAAGAAACAAGAAACAATTTCTTTTGTACAAAGAATGCTCTCAAATAGAGCTAGTTAGTACAATTGAAAGCACTATATACTTCAATAACAAATATCAAAAGAAATAAAATTGAAGCTCAAGAACAAATTCACCCGATTACTTCTCTTGATAAGAATTAGCAATTCAGATGTTAAAGCTCAAAGAAGATTGATTAATGATTCATAAAAACTCAGTGATTCGCAGTATCAAAGAGTAAGCAATAGAGCTTTGAGAGAGAAAGACAGCTTTTACCTTAAGAGCAGATTTTTCAATGCTTGGTGTATGTTTGATTAAAGAAAACATGTATTTATAGACTCAAAAAGGTTAATTCGTGTTGCCCAAGTTTACTTGGAGAGTTTCCCAAGTTTTTACAAAATTTGGGGCACAAGAAACTTAATTTTAAATTTTAAAATTTTAAAAAAATATAGTCGTTAACAATGTTCAGGCGCCCGAAGTCTCAAGGTCAGTTGCCTGAGGTTCCTTAAAATTGTAAAATTTTTAACTTAAAACAGGGTCAAACGCCTGAGGTGACAAAGGTCAGTCACCTGAGCCTACACTGCCTCTTCAGAAATTCTCTAGGAAAATCTTCAAGCGTTTGAGCCTATTCTTCAGTTGCCTGGGAAAATCTTCAGGCGCCTGAGCTTATTCATCAGTCGCTTGAACAGTTATATTTTCTGTTTTTCAATTCAGTTTTCAAAAACACTTGGCTCTCTTGCTTGGTTACTTATAAAAATATTTTTCGAGGTTTTAAAACAAGGTCTCTAAGTCCAAGACAAAGCCCAATGAGATTCAAAACATTTCCACATGATATTCAATATGAAGTACTTACAAAAATTCATCCTAAAGCCTTAAACACTCTAAACTTTGAAGTCTTCATGTGAGTCTTTGCTTTCAGACCGCTTAGACTTGAGCTTGAGTCAACTTTAGGTTTCCATATGCTTTGATCATTTTAGTCCATTTGAGCTTTCTTTGGATCCCTTTGAAGATAAGTGTGGCTTTATGGTCCTTGGTGATCTTGAACTTGCATTTCTTTTTTATCTTTTGAACTTTGTCAATTAAGCATTCCTGAAACATCATCACTTAACAACAATATATTAAATCAACCTTCATTTGTTATCATCAAAATGAGATTCGAAAGTCATGTTAGGACAATGGGTACAAAGCTAATATTTAGTGAATTTAAAAGACAAGCTAAGATAGAACTTCTTGAGAATTAAGGTGTACTCCCAAGAGGGGGGGTGAATTGGGTTTTTAAAAATTTCTTTATAAACTCTTTAGTTAAGTATAACCCTTTTTAATTTAGTATAACTACAATCACAATAATACTAATCAACAACTTCTGAATAACAATCAATCCTTTGTATGTAAATATATTATCACAATCCATGTTCAATCTTCTATGAATGAACAACATTCAAGATTAGCCGTAAATTTTAATAAGAAATATCAAGATGGGATTTTGAGAAAATTGATCTCAAATACCTTGTAATATATCTTTAATGAGACATTCAAATTCACAAGGTTTACATCAGTTGTATTCTCAAAACTTCATTATTCAGAACTTTCCAAATCATACAACCGATCAGTTTCTTGATTCAAATCAAAATCATGATTTCAGTGAGCTCCAATATTCAATAGTTCAGTATTCAAGTATAATCTAATGATTCAATCAAACAATCAATATAGTTCCCTTGATCAATTTTCCAGCAATTTCCTAATAACCAATAAGTTCTCAGTATTCCAATAAGCATACACGTAGTTGATATACGTGCAATAATTTAAAGAGATTAAGGAAAGAAGAGCTGAAAACCACATTTTTTACAAGGTTCGGCCGGCAACCTACATCCTTGTCCCAGGCAACACACTGTGAGGATTCCTTTCCAACTTCATTACTAGGTGAAGTTACAACCTCTCTCTAACGAGAATCCCCTTTTGCTAGGCAACGATCCAACAATCCTGAATCGTCAAAGAAAAACAAGAACAAGGAAACAACTTTTGTTCATACAACAAGTATTCTCAGTTAGAGCAAATTTGTACAATTGAAATCAGTATACTTCAATCAATAAACAATATAGAAGATGAAGCTCAGAATAATATCACCAAGGTTCTAATTTAGAGTTGAGAATTTCAGTAGAATATATCAAAAATTCGTGGATTATTTTAGCAATAGCACAACATTAGCTTCAGAAAGATATTCAGCAAGATAACTTTGAATTTTTTATTCGTATGTGCTTGATGTTGTATTTGGTTTTCGAAAATATCATGTATATATAGAGTAATAAAGTATCTTACCATTTTCCCCAAGTTTCCTCCTAGTTTGGAGCCCAAGAAATCAATTTTGGAAACTTTCCCAACGCTATTTAAAAGTTAAAACATGTACCTCGTTCGACTATGCCCCAAGAGGTAGTTGTCTGAGCTTTTTAAGTTCAGCGTACTTTGAAAACACAGTAAAGAGTCAATCGACTGGGCTTCAAAGGTCAATCGCCTGTCTCAGCTCTGTTTGCTTCATAATTCATCAAAATAAAATGTCAGTCGCCGAATGAAAATTCATCGTTCCTGTTTTATTTGCAACTTATATGTTTTTTCAAAAATTGATTTCAAAACTTACTTTGATCTTGGAAAAGGTAATTGAGACTTATTAAAACATTTTCCATAATTTAAAACTAGGTCTCTAGGTCAATAATATGTCCTAAAAACTTCATACATCAATATTGAATTTGTGAAGACTTATATACTATAACTCTATCTTAAGAACTAAGTCTTCATGTTTTGACTTACTCTTTATATCTAGCTTGAAATGTCATTTTCAACATATTTCAACTTCATCATTCCTTGCGACTTCAGGCACAAGCTATATAAGAGTTCTTCCAATACTCGATCTTGATCACATAAAAGCATTTGCGTCCTAAAATCTTACTTAAACAAACATGTTAAGTATTCTTAATTTGTTATCATCAAAACTTGACATTAAGCTTTGTTAGGCCAACACTTTTTTTTATTATCCACAAGTGTGTGGACTCTTCTTGACGTTATCGATTTTGTTTCGAAATTGAATAACTGAGCATGAGCAAAAAAGGGCATTGAGCCAATCTCTTCTTGGAGGAAATGAATATATTGAGACAGCCACAAAAACATCGTGTGGAATCCACAAAGAAACAATTCAATTGATCAAGATGTGTAATGAGGACCATATTCCCATACGATTTTGCACTTCTCAACACATGATGTTCCTTCAGACAAGGTAAGTAACTTCAATGAGCAAATGAGAACAAAAGTTTAAAAGATTGAATACCATAAATATTACAATTTAAATAAGTAATGTGCCGCAAGAGGGAAAAATCCTTCTAACTTAATAATCAGCAAGTTATTAAAAGTGAAACAAAAACATGGGGGCCTAGCCAAAAAAAGAAATAAAAATATGGATTAAAAAAAAAAACAAAAAAACAAAACTGAATAAGAATATCAGTCCTCCCCATAATCAAAAGAAAGGACCTCTTCTTTTACATCCAACAACTCTTCTACTTCAATTTCTTTGGCCTCGTACTCCTCTTCTTCATCGCTGGCTTCCCCATCCCTAAGCTTCTGCCTTGTCAACTGCTCCTCTTCATGCAACCGCTTCCACTCATTAACCCAGCGATCCCATTCATCCTTCAGCATCTTCCTCTTCTCCCGATCCTGTTCACTCAAAAGCATAGACACATCCTGGTCTTCTGCCTCATACTTCTTACTGTACTTCTTCAGGTTCTTTGCAATCTCTTCTTCTTTCTCAGCACTCAAGAAGATTGGTGGCCTCGGGCGCCACAGGAACTGTAAAATACCCAACAGTAAGATACAAGTCTATTAAACTAAATGCCCTAGAGTGGAGAGGGATTTTAGTGTGTTACCTTACAAATGTTAGTTCACTGCAAAGATTCAACAAATATAACTCCCAAAAAATATTTCATTATTCACCAAAAGCCATATCCAAACTTTCTGATATATGTGGATAATTGAATAAATAAATGATTACCAATAATGCATTCTAATGATCTACTAAAATGAAATGTTTATTTATCATTATAATCTTAAAACTGTTTTTGATAGCAAAAAGAAAAATGTTACTGATAAAGAATGAAGGGAAAACAAAAGGAGTGATGACCAGACATCCTCCTTTTAAAAAGATAACACCAACAAAACTAATCACTTGTTAACAACATTAACTCACATTCTTAAAACATTTAATGGCTGGGTAAATATTCTTAATAATATCTAATGGTTTTGCATTCTATAATCATACATACATAATTGAGTTGCAATGTTCAGAGTGTGACGACAGTGCATAAGAACAAAAAATGTGAATCAAACCTGAAAGAAATGGTCCTTCAGTATTCGATACAGCAGCTTCCCATGGAAAGACCATATGTTAAAGCCATTTTCCATCTCATGGACTGAAGTTACTGCAGTTGCAACGTACCTTCAGAGATAAAGAAGTACAATATCACAACCAAATTAACCAATCGAAAGATTCACATTCAAAAAAAAAAACAAGGTCAATATTACAGGGCAACTTCAATTCCAAACAATGCAAGATACTATACTTCATCAAGTCAATGATTCAACTTTTTTTCTCAAAATTACCTTCCAGTAGGATCCCACTCAATATCAGTTGCCATGAAATGCTCCCCTGTAGCCATGGTTTCAAGCTCATCAACATTATAAAACTCCAATTGTCCATTAAAACCCTTCAACCCTGCAAGTATAATGAAACGGCCAGCAGGTGACCAAAAAAGGGCATTTGCCTGCTTCCCTTTGAGAGTCGTGAGTTTTGAAACTCTGCCTGTATTGTGGCCACTGCGCATTGAGTAAAAACTTATGTCGGGCCTTGGGCTATCACCATGGATAACTGCAAATCTGTGACCTTTTGGCTCCCAAGAAAATGCAATAATCTTGTCATTTTTGTTCTCAAGCTCCAAAACCTCAATGGGTATGTCTCGTTCTTTTATCCGGAAAAGTTCAAAGCCAGTATATGTGCTTTTCTTTGTTTTTGTGTACCGATCAACCTTAACAGCAAGATAATCCCCATTACTTTGCCAGTACATTTTGCAGTCACTAACACTGAAAAGATTCTTCTGCCTCAACTCCTCTTTGCTAGGTATTTGAACAAGACTTACCTGTGAATTAAATATTAGAAAAAAGATTATGCTTAAATCATCTGAAACATTTAAACTACAGAAAAAAAAAATAATAAAAATGAAAAGGAAGGCCAATCCAAAAGAAGAATCTGCACTCACTCGAGCAGGCTGGTTCCCACCACCAAGCTCCGGTACAAAGAGTGCTAAAATGGGATCAGTAGGTGACCAACTAAAATCCACGACATTTTCTACCTTCAGAGATCTCTTGTCAATAAGGGTGAAGGTCTCTGTTTCATAAACAGAGATGACATTCTTTCCTATCCTAGCAAAGTATTTGTCATCTTTCCCACCACCCCATCTGAACAAATAATAACATTCAAGAGATAATGAGCTGATGCTGAACTCAAAAGCCAGCAATCTCCATGTACCCATATATGTTAATAATAAAGGAAAGATTACCTGAAAATCGGCCAAGAAACCCCAGTGACACCACCAGTTCCTCCAGTGGCAAATTCATCCACACTTCCTTTGAAATCCCTCATCACTTTTCCAGTCCTTACGTCAAAAATATTAAGAACCACCCTCTACATTAAGCACTCACATTAGACATGGCTCCAAGGCAAGAACTAATTTAGAGCTAAGTAACAATAGAGGGACAAATAAATAAAAATCTCACATGTGTATCACGAGGATTACTCGGTTCATGGCTACTGTAAGTCACCAAAAATTTCTCTCCTGGAGAGAAATCAATCAGTTTAACCTGCACTTAATATCATTAGAATCACAGATTCACCAAAACAGAAGTACATTTTAATCCAATATGTAAAATTCATTAAATTTACCTGGGGGTGAGCATAACGCATCAGACGGTTAAAGGTAGTTGCACCTCCCCAAACAGCAGCACCCTGCCTGTGAACTGTTGCCAAGTAAGATCCCAGCGGTGACCACTGGACAAAGCTCTCTGTCCAAAACTACAAATAAAAAAAACAGTTATGCTATAATAAAGTTGCTAAAGATGCATTGTTCCACAAAATTTGTCTTCTAAAAAAAAAAACAAAAATGGCTAAAGATGCAATGAGCACTAGAGACAAGTCAATGTACAATGATTAGCAGTACACATTCGGAATTGCCTTATCGATTAGAATTTAATTACATGCCTTTTGGGCTTAAATAAAAATTATTTGCTTGATTCAGATTTATTTCATGATTTTGAAGTATTCAGGAAACATTTTTATCAACTGGGGTAAGTCATAGAGCTAACCAATTCCAGAATCTCTGTACTACTGTATTTTGCAAAATTTTAACAAACTCTTATCACAGTGATGCAGGGGCAGCCTCAAGGTTCTGCAGCCATGGGAGAATTAGAAGAGAAGAAGGAAAGGGAGGGGAGGACTGGGGATAGAGGAGATACCATGTGGGAACTCACGTTGAATTCCAATTCACATTCATCAAGTAACTGCCTAAAACATGGCTTTCACACTCTATTTATAAGAAAGCCTCTTTACATGAAACTACACATAAACCCCTAAAACTACATTACATTACAAATATACCCCACCTTTGCACAAATATTACAAACAAGTCTCAAATACACATAATCCTATACTAACTAATACTGAACACACATAATAAAACTACTAACCTTACCCCACAATTCCTTAACTCAATTCTTCTTAATTATTTTCCAGCAAGGACCTTCCCAAGGTCTTACTTGTCCTACATCACACAGTTTAAATGAATATTTTTCCCCATCAATTTGTAATTAATTTTAGTCCAGATGTGGAGGTAAGGCTTTATACAGCATGCAAACATAAGACCCCAATATCATGTGGGTGGCGGGTGTCTTCTGCACTAGATGTCACAATTTTGCAGCGTAAATTAAATATTCGAAGTATTGACTTCAAAAGGGATGTCCCCAGACCTGAAATCAGGAGAGCTGAAGTATCATCCAATGTTTAAAATTTGTTCTTGAAAACGTGAGGTTTCTTTTAATTGATAGAATATTTTTTTCATGCATTTTATCAAATTCATTTTTTCCTCTCTTTTTTGAGGGATTGGGGGTGTGGATGAGGGAGGGGGGGTTGGTCTTGGAGCCGCTGTGGCTCTTATTTGCATATTCAGTGTGTAAGTAAATGGAAAGCAAGCAACAAAAAAGAGCATTCACTTGAATGATTTTACACAGTACAGAACCAGTGAGCCTGCAGAAATACATGTCTTCAAAATAGCCACTTCTTGCATTCTTCCACGTCACACAAATCTCCGCTTGTCCACTAACTGAATTCATTATTCATAAGCAATAAGCAAGCATTCAAAGAAATTACACAACATTTCCTACAACTCCCTCATAATCACCATCTGCATCAGCAAAAAAATCATTTCAGAACAGGCAATTTTCATATTCTTCCATCTCACACTATCCTCCCCACATCCAGTAACCGATGTCATATACTAACATTCAAAGATATTAGAGAACATTTCCTATTCTCAGTTGTGTTTCACCAAAAAAACATTCCCCAAAAACCTTCTGAAAACTGCAATTGAAGAGCTCACCAGGGCTTTTTCATTGCTAAAGAATAAAAACAAATCTGGAAATTGCCTTTTCAAAGGAATCCCTGTACCAGTTATGCCAAACAAAACTCCTCATTTACTACTTCAAAGGAAACTTAATCAAAGAAACACTCCCAGGCGATCATATTTTTACACACAAACCTTCTCCATGCAGCTGCCTGCCCTCTTAAGTCAGCCATCCAGCCCATTGATTCATATTCCAACCTATTAGGCCCCCATTACTTCTCTCCACAATAAAGCATCATAGGCATTTTCCCACCAAAGATCTAGTGAATCTGTATATATCTTAAATCCCGACCCTGCTTCATAGACTGGTTGCTTCAAGACCTCCCACCTCACCAAGTGCAATTTAACTATCTTGACTGCTGCCCTGCAAATATCTCCTCTGAATCTCTTCCAATTTTCTGGATATGAGGTCAGAATAAGGAAAAGAGACTATAGTACAGTGGTAAATCATAAAAGGTGCTTTTGATACGAGATTCTTCCCCCTTTTGAGAAGAGCTTCTCTTCTACCACGCTAATATCTTCCCAAATATTTCCAAATCCTGGTTTTTTATTTGTTCCCCAACAGTAACCCCAAGAACTAACTACCCATTTCCCACTTTAAATGAAACTTGATCAGAGATGCCCTCCCAGACTTTCTCATATTTTTCCACAAAGACATTCCATGTGGCTACCTGCCCTCTTTATTCATCCATCCATTTAAGTTCCAACTCACACTAGGCCCCTATCACTCCCCTTCATAACTCTTCATTCTCCACCATAAACCATCAAAGCAATTTTCTCAAAAAGCCCTATTAAGTCCAAAGAGATTTTTTAACTCCCAGTCCACTTCATAGACTGGTTGCTTCAGGACGTCCCATCTCACCAAGTACACCTTAATTACTCATGGATGCTTCCCTACAAATATCTCCTCCAAATCTCTTCCATTCTTCTGGATACAAACCAAGAAATAAGGAAAAGAGAAATAGTACATGGAACATCAGAAAGGAGCTTTTGATAAGCGTAATTCCCCTTTTGAGAGAGCTTCCCTTCTACCCTGCTAATGTTTTCTCAAATCCTTTTCCTCACAGGGCCCAAAATCCCTCTATCTTTACATTTGGACCCTAAAAGTAACCCAAATTAAGATAAATGGAGAGTCAGCTTTCCACAACCAAAATGCCCAGCAGCATCTCCCGCTGTACTCCCTTCAACAAGAGAAATTAGCTTATGCAGCAAGATACAGCACAAGTTCTGTTAAGAACTTGCATTAGATCCACACCAACAAAAAATTGGTGGCATCCACAAAGCCAAATGAGAAATAACCCTCTAACTGTCTTCCTTATTTTCCACCACAAACACTGTGACAAAACCACTCTCTACAGCTCTAGATAGTATTTTGCTAACCAACTCAATGAGCAAAATAAAGAGGAAAAGGAGGGAAGATCCACTTTCCTCCTTTTCAATTTTGTACAACGGAACTTGGCTTTTTTCCAATTTTGAGGGTGGAAGATAGTGGAAATTTCAATAGAAGTTTTGACAATTCATGAAAATATGAGACCATGGTTGGAAAAGCAGATGAGAGATGACAATCTTACATTTATTGTCTGCAAATGATACAATTTTTTTTGTGGGACATATGTGGTACAAAACTCTAGTTTGAGATGCATTCAAGTATGTTTTAACGTGATATCGGGTCTAACAGAGAATTTAAGAGCAGGTAGGTTCCAATTGGGATAGGGGGAACGGTGGCTTCTTGACAATGATTTTTGGTTATAAGCTGGGGAGAACTACCTTTGACTTACCTGGGGCTGCCATTTAGAGCTAAAAGTAATGAGAAAGCCTTATGTATTCCCATTGTTGATGAAAATGAAAAGCGAAGTAGTTGGAAGAGTAAGTTCTCTGGACAAAAGAGAGAAGGTTTGTTGTCATAAACCAAGCTTGCTCAAGGCCTTATGTTTGCATGTGACCGTTTGGCTTGTGCACATTGGGTGGCTAACTATCACGTAAATATTATAGTAGGGTTTATTCTTTGGGTGGAATAATGCCTTATAGAAAAGGGGGAGGAGTATGACTCGGTCATATTAATGTTTCCTAGTGCAGGAGTGACGTTAGCATACAAAGTTCTTCAGGGAAGGATGAATGTTCATCAAAGATTTTATAATTCACTAGCTTTTGAGGTTATTCAGCCCACGTGCTTCTCTTGTTGAGCACATGTTCTCTACAAAGGTGTAATAATATGAATTGTGTTGCTTTACACCTTACTGCTTGACTCATGTTGCTTGCTTATTGCTTCCATGCAATTTGTATTCGATGGTTGTGAACTTGTTCATGTGATTAATCCATTTTTTACAGTATGAAGTATTTTGCCCACAACAATTGGTATCAAAGCACTAGGTTATCGCTTCATGATTCGTTTGCCTTCAGATTGTGGGATTGTTTGAAGCATCCGTGGTAGAACCATGCCACACTAATACGGAGAGACTTAATGCAAGAGGCATTGGTCGAGACTGTCAAACATGTGGCCTTAGAGGTGGCCCAACTTATGAAATGTGTTGACGCATTGGAGGGATTCCAAAAACATCAAAATTTTGTTGATAATTTGTCAGAATATTTTTTTTTTTTTTTTTTTGGTGCTACAGGAAGCTCAATAAAACCAAATGAATGAGCTTAAATCCAAGATGAGCCTCATGGTTCACATTCTTGAGAAATCCAATTCAAGGGTAAAATATGGAGAGAAGCGTACCAATATCAAAAGAATTTGGTGGCATTCATGATACTAAGGGATTGGAGAATTTCTTATTTGACAAGTAATAGTACTCCTGTTAGGGCTAAATGTGGAAGTACACCCGGCTAATATGTACTTGAGTGGCACGCCAAGCTGTGGAGGAATATCAAGTATAATGAGATTCAAATTTAAAGTTGATATTTGGAATAACTTGAGGAGAGCTCACCGTCCAATTCTTGCTTAAGAATGTTGAGTGCAATGGTTGGTGCTACAAGACCATAAGCATACAAGGCATTGAAAGAATATGCTAAACAGTTTTATGCTTCAAAGTTGGATACTTGGACATGTTAGAGAAATAGAAGTCATTATATTTCCTTGAAAGTTTGAAATCGGGGGTAGGTCTTGCACTTCGTCGAGAAAGAGTTAATAGCTTTTTTTGGTGAAAACAACATAAAGTCTTTCAAGGACAAACCAAAGAATGAGGGAGCAAACACCATGTCACCAACTTGAAAAGAAGCATACTCGTCTTTGGTCTTCAATACATTTGGTTGTAAAGGCAACACCATGTGCTTCTTCTATCAATTCCTTCATCGAGTTGCAACTTACTCTCACAATTCATCACCCAATTCCTCGCAAGTTTCCATTGCAAAGGGGTCACAAGGACATTATCAAAATGAAAAGGAAACCCTCAGGACGGGTGCAATGTACATGAGGCAAACAGAAGAATCCAAGGTTGTGCATCCTAAAAGGTTAATTTTGTAGATCTACAAATCAAATAGGAAGAATTCCAAGGGCTACCCACAAGTTTCCCAATGAAGCTACAAAGACTCAACTTGAAGTTGGATAAGGCTTGAGATGCATTAAAGCAATGACTCTACATTCCAACTTACACCAAGAGCACCCTATGCATGTTAAACTTGGTCAAAGGGTGGCATATGCGAATTTCATTGCTAATTTCCATACCTTTCTAATGGATGATTACCAAGTGATACTTTAATAGAATCCCTACAGAGGACTAAAGTTGTCCCAATACTGGTTCATTTGCCTAATGGGTGACCATTTTTGCATGGTTCAAGCTACAATAGAAAAAGGAGAAGGTGAGAAATTCCTTTCCCCATGCAACTAAAAAGAGATTGAGAAGGGGTGAACTGACATATCTTGCCTCGTTGGTGGTGGATGTAAATGTAGGACAAGAACATGAGTGTTGAAGGAGTATCAACTTATGATGTCAATTAAGCTACTACATAACTTGCCCTTGAGATGTAGAACACTAGTTGTTACTAGAGGTGAAACCCTCGATATAAAGTCATACAGAATGGTGCCTTTAGAGTTAGTAAAACTATGGAAGCAACTTGATGAGTTACTGGAAGCAAGACACTAATGAAGCACCATTCAAAGAACCAATATTGTTTTAAAAGAAAGATGATGTGAACATGCGGATGTGTGTAGACATGCTCAACAAAACGATAATGTACACTACATATCTCATTCCACTAACTACTAATTTGTTTAATCAATTAAGTTAAGCTAGATACTTCACCAAACTTGACTCGAGGTCAAGCTACTATCAGGTGAAGACAGCATAAAGACCAATTGCATGACATGCTATGGGGCTTATAAGTCCTTGGTGATGCCCTTCGAGTTGACTATTGCTCCAGTGAATTTCTAGACTTTCGTCACAACATGTTTCATGATACCTCAACAAATTTGTCATGGAATACCTTAACATTAGTCTACTCAACTCTAGAAGAACATCAAGAGTATCTACAAAAAGATATTCGGTAAGCTGAAGAAGAATAGGCCAGTCAAGATTGGAAGATCCCAACAACAATCAAGGAAGCATATTCCTGGTCTCACCAACTACTATCGCAAGTTTTGTTGAGTACTCAAGGAGGACTACCTCATTAACCAAATTGTTGAAGAAGGATCATGTGTGGAACTAGATGTAGGAGTGCCAATAAGCCTTCCACAGGTGAGACGCTATGAAGCCTTAGAGGTACAAACAAGTACATCAAACTATGCCTTCAGCAGAATATTGTTACAAGAGGGGCATCTTATTGCGTACGAGAATTGCAAGCTACTAAAACTGCACAGAAGCACACAACTCAAGAGAAGGAGAGGTTAGCAATGATTCATTATCTTAGAGTGTGGTGGCATTTTCTAATCTAAGTTCATGGTGAAGACAAATAACACGACTCTCAGTCATTTCTTTAAACAAGCATAGTTCTACCCCAAGCAAACTCATTGTCAAGAATTCTTAGTAAAGTTTGATTCCTTCTTCAAGCAAAAGGTGGCACGAATAAACCAGGTCACAAATGCACTCAGTAGGAAGGTCAAGCTTGCAGCCTCCAACTAGAAACACACTTGAAAGTAAGTAAAGTTGCGACAAGAAGGTGCGAGTGCATTAAAGAGAACCTTGTCAAAGACTCAATCACCCAAAACCTCGTAAAAGTTGGTGGAAATTGGCAAAGCATGCCATTTTAGTTAGAAGAGGACTTACTCTTGACACATGGTAACCAACTATAATTCCTCAAGTTGGTCACCTCAAATGTTGTTACAAAAGTGTTATGACACTATGTGGGCAAGCTAACCAAGATGGCAAAAGACTACAACATTGGATTGGCCACCCACCCAAATGGGATGAGGTGATTGAGTATACCTGCACATGTTTCACATGCCAATAAGACAAGGTCGAGCCAAAGAAGACTGCATGGCTGCTGGAGCCTCTTCAAGTGCCAAGAAATTCATGGGAGGGTTCTCTTACTTGACTTTATAACCAACCTACCCAAAGTCGAGGATATGGGGTCTATCCCCGTGGTTATAAGCAGGTTTTTGAAGCATGATACTTTTATTCCAGCACCAAATACTTCTTATAGGAGAGACAATAGTTCTTTTTCAAGCACATTGTGAAGTATGGGGGTTTTCCCAAAGACATCATTAATAATTGAGAAACAAGATTCACAATAAAGTCCAGGTTAAAACGTTTCTCAACCCTTAGTTCACAGCTTCACACCTCTTTGAGGCTGATAGTCAGATGGAGAGATTTGATGGGCTAATAGAGAATCACTTGCATCATTTAGTAATTGCCAATCAAAAGAATTGAGTGTGGCTACTAGGCATGCCTCAGTTCTATTTCAAAGCTCAAAAAGGTCAACAACGAACAAGACTCCTTTCACGTTTGTTATAGGCTAGTAGATGTTGTTACCTCATACAAAGAATAAGTCACACATAAAGGAAAGGGTCCGAGAGCGTATATCTTCACTGAATGCAAATGAATAGAGGGACAAATCAACAAAGAATACTGTTGTACTTCAAAGTGAGAGACCTCGTGCTTGTTAAGCTCCATCCCTAACAAATTGTGCAACGCCTTGGTCCCAACTTACGGCCCGGGTGTTACTATAGTGACGTCTGTGTACCTGATATACTTCTCAACAGATATATACGCAGTGGAAAACATAAACATCCATCAAACTATTACCAGAGTTTTAACTGCTTGATAGATACATACAGCTATTCCAACATCCATATACAATACTGTATGATACTCGGCGCATTCTTGAGTCTTACAACATTTTACAAGTTCTGAAAACCTATAACATAACCTACAAAATCGAGCTCGTGGAGACGCTCACTCGATCGCTACCCTACCCCAGTCCTTGTTAATCTCAACCTCGATAAGGACCAGAAAAGATAATTTGTATGATAGGGTGAGATACCTCTCAGTAAGGGACGATTAAGCTAATAACAGTGTGTGGCCAGCATGCTTTAAGTGTTTAACAAAAACATATATGTGGCTTTAAGTGTTTAACAAAAACATAAACATAAACATATATAATCATCGTTTTTGTAATTGTAAAATACGTAGCCCATTTTCATCATATGAACAGCCCTATAGTATATAACAACAATTACATAAATGTACAAATATGCAGGATAGGACACGCCCTCAAACTCTATACCATGTATAAATCCCCACAATCAGGGTTGACCGCTCCTACTATCTCAATACAGCCTGGGTACACGATCAAGAGGCAAACTCACACTAAAACCGCCCCTACTGTATCAATATATCGTGGGTTCATATAGATCAAAAGTATGGTGCCCTCACTGGCAACAAATTTGTGCCTACACCATCAGTCCCCAGGGTTCCTAAAGCATATCGTGCAATTTAAGCAATTTAAACACTCTTTTTAAATCATTTCACAAAACACATCATTACGTGAAATTTGGCCCGTATCCGTCAAATAAACTTCTTGCCTTTTCACAACAGTTCCAGTATTTCACAACATCAATACCTGCCACACAGTTTTCCACATTCAAAAACAACCCGAAAATAAATATAAACAATTAATATCACAATACGGGTTTTAAACAACGAAAACAACATTTCCAACCAGTGAAAAGGTCCAGAATGACAAGTACAATATTCTAAAAATATAACATTTGAATTTGACCGATTGGTTTTGAAAATAAATCCAGTTTACCGAACCAAGGCTCGAAAACCCTAAAACCGCCATAACTCAATATCTAAAAGTTATTTCAACATTTCAATTGATTCATATTGTATAAATCACTGTATTAGCATAACTGCCTTACTTGCGTGTAAATCGGAGTCCGAAACGACCCGAAACTCAAGCCCCAGCTTTCCGAACCTCGAACCTAAACGGTTCAAAACAACGGCACGAAAATCCCGAAATCTAATACTCGAATAACAACACTTCAGTATAATCTCGTATGCTACAAATCTACCGAACCAAAAGCAAAAACCGACCCAAACCTTGATTTTCTTAAAAAACTCAGAAATCTCCGAAATGAAATTCTGATCTATAGAACCTGTAGAGATTTCTTCCCTGATCCACGTAGCGACGTCGGATCGTCGATTTCGGAAACACAGCCCCGAAAATCTTAGAGAGAGAGAGTGGAGTTTGTGTCTAGAGAGAGAGAGAGAGAATGAGAGTTTATAAAGAAAAACCTAACTTAGCCTTTAAGTAATCAAAATAAATATCTCCTCCAAGATATTTATATATAAATATCTCAAAATATCTCCTCCAAAATATCTCTTTATTTATTTATTTATTATATATATTTTTTATTTTATTTTTTGATCGAGTTACTACAAATTGGGTCGCTATGGGCTCAAAATAGGAGATTACTTCACAAATATAAAGGATCATTCCCCATCTTAGCCAAAGTCAAGAAGACCTCCTTCAAGATTGATCATCCAGTCAAGAAGACCTCTTACAAGATTGATCATCCAGCTTGGAAGAAGGTGCAACTTGTGTTTCATGTTAGCTGCCTTAAGCTATTCAACACTACTACTCCAATCCTAAGATAGTCAATCAAAGCACCAGTTTAGATCATGCAATTTAGCAACCTAACAGACAAGAAGTTGAAGAGAATCTCGCAAATAAAGAGTTCACATTATCAAGAAGACAACGATAAATGTTCTTAGTAAAGTTGAAGGGTCTAGGAGATGAATAAATCAACGAATGTCAACATAAGACATGCAACTATTCCTAGACAAAATTGAAGAATTCTTGACCCCAAAGTCTACGAGGATGTAAATTGCATAAGTGGAAAGGAATGTCACTAACCTAGCTTGCTCAAGGCCTTACTTACTCGTGACAACTTGCCTGGTGTACACTAGATGGATAAACATTATGTAAATGCTACTATAGGGGTATTCTTTAGATCAAGTAATACCTTAGAGAAAAAAGGGAGTACAACTCCTTGGTGACAACGATGTTACAGTGTCTGAGTGAGGTTAGGTTAAAAAGCACTTTAGGGGTGGGTAATTTTTTATCATTTTATAATTCACTAGCTTTTGTAAATGTGTTTAGAATACTAGCCTCCCTTGCTACAGACACATTGCTCACAGTAGTGTAATAATATGAATTGCGTTGCTTTAGGATTTATAGCTCATCTCATGTTTACTTTCATGCTGGCTTATTGCTTCCACAGCCTTTGTATTAAATGGGTATGAACTTATTTGTGGATGTGGTGAATCTACAATTTATTTAAGCTGATTAGTAAAACTGGTGTACTACAACTAGTACTACATGGCCCTCCACACGACTCACAACACAAACCCTCATCAAGGACATCTTATCGAATTCACTTCTCTATTTCCCACCCCTTGCTCAATAATTAGGAGGTTAGAAGGCATTCCAAAGAAGATTTCTCTGGGGTAATGTGGAAAAGGCGATAAAATGTTCCTTCAAACGAAATTTATTGTAAGAATTAGTGTTTTAAAAGTGTTATTGAGGCGCGCCTCGAGGCGATTTGGGCCTAAAACGCACTAAGGCGCAGGTCAAAATGCATAAATCCCAAAAGGCATACGCCTCTCCTGTAAATGCTCACCTTTTACGCCTCAAATCTCAAGGTGTACGCATTGAAGCTTCTTCCCTTCTGCTCTCTTGACGAAGCCTCCAGCGAGTCTTCTCCTCGACAATAGCCTCAGCTCTCTCCCCGACAATTCCTCCAGCACCTCCTCTCTCTCCGATGACTCAACGGCTGTTTCCAACGATTCTTCCAAGCTTCTCGTCTCTCTCCGACGAGTCGACATTCCCTTCCAAACTCCGATCTGCCTCCGACGACTCCTTCTAATGTATTTTTTCCCTTCAACAAACCCTTCGGAGCTGTCGTCTCTCTGCAGCGACCCTCTGCAGTCTCTCGCCTCTCTTTGAGACTCTCTCGTACTCTCTGCCACTGTTGGCTGCAGCTGGCTTTTAGAAATTAGAATCTTGAGACATTTTTAATTTGGCTTTTTCTTATGGCTCATGCTTATTTTTTTAATATTTCATATATATTGTTTGTGTTTGTTAGTTAAAACTTAAAATTGGCCTATATGACATTTAAAAATTACATTTTTATATTTTTCTCTATTATTTTAAAAATTTTCACATTTTTTTATTATATATAAATTGATTTTATTTATTAATTATTTAAAAAAATATAGTCCCAAAATGCTTACGGCCTTACGCCTTTTAAAACACTGGTAAGTTTATGGAAAAACTAACTTTTGGAAATATAGGTGGCGTGGGATCAGCTACAAAAATATATCTTCCAGATGTCTTCTTGATACCATTGGAGGAAGAAGCTTTATTGTCATCGTGTTACTATACCATGCAAGAGGAACTTTTTGGAAATGTCATTTGAAAAACAGCTGAAGACTAGAAGCTGGAGCTCCTATAAGCTTTTCTCAAGGTCCTATATTGCTATGACTTCATAGTGCAAGAGCAAGGGACGAAAGAAAATAAAGTGGATATTGGACAATAGAGGCTTGCACATTGTCAAATGTAAATACAGGAACATCTTTTAGGCAGAGGGAGATGGGAGACAGTGGCACTTTCCTTAGACAATAACATGGAAAACTATCAGCCAAAGCAAGGTGGCATTTCTTGCATGGGAAGCAACCTCAGGGAGAGTCTTTAACTTCTGAAAACCTACAGAAAAGAGACTGCATTTTGGCAAACAGATGCCACAGCAAACGGATGAGTTGGAAAAGAAAAAAAAAAAACTCTTCAGCACTTGCTCCTTCACTCCAAGAAGAAGCTCCTGGGAGGTGCCTTTCAGCACAACAGGGCAGCAATGGGTTCCGCTCAGTCAGTTTATCAGGAGTTTTGAGGCTGGTCTGGAACAAAAATTAGCAAGGAGAAGAAAAACGCTGCCAATTTTATTCCTCTCCATTTTCTGGAATGCATGTAAGAGAAGGAAAAGGAAAGTTTTCAAGGGTGTAGAGTTAACTAGTGGGAATTTCACATATAAATCAATTAGGGAATTTCACATATAAATCAATTACTTTTGTAATATTGGTAGAAGCTGACAGAAATGGTTTTGCAGAAGATCTTGTGCAGTAGATGATTCCCTGTAAATAGGTTGGCATCCCCAACTGCCCTTCTGAATACAATACTCATTTACTCATAAGAAAGGGATAAATAACATACGCCTGCAATGCTTAGTTCCAACTTCCACAAATTCACATCCATGCATGCACACAAAAAATGTGCACACTCAAAGACAGACTCTCTTATCTCTCTCATACACACACACTGGTTCCAGAAAAATCTCGAAAATGAACAAATCCAAACAGGCAAATAGGAAGCACTTGACTTACGGGTCGTTTGTAAACAGGATCAGGCTTCAACTGCCTACCATCATTCCATAAAACCTCAGTATCTGAACCAGCACGAATCACAAACTGATCACGGGCTTTTTCATCAGTAAGCCATTGTTGTAGATTTTCCTGTCATGGCATACAAATACAAAACATATTAATATTTAATAACAATAAAAATACTTGTTACACGAGAGAGAGAGAGAGAGAGAGAGAGAGAGAGAGAGAGAGACAGACAGAGACAGAGAGACGGAGAAACAGAGAGACGAGGAATAGAGAAGGACTTTTTGCTTCTACATTTTGAGGGGCAGACAGGCACGCTCGTACTACTACAACAAAATGCTGAGATGTAGAATCGTTACCCCTGGATTGTATGGCTTTGTTTCTGGAGGGGCCCATTCATCTGGAACTTTCATGAACCTATCAAAGTCCTCAAACATATTCACAGCAAAGATATGGGATCTATCTAACTTGTAAGCATTAGTCTTCTCCCTAGCAAGCTCAGCTTCCTGGAATGACAACAAAAAATAAATCAAATGCATGGATTGATGAATTTCTTTATGCATCAATGTGCTGAAAACAAAACCCCCATGACTAGTGCTTGGAAATGTTCTACAAATTAACTGAGAGAACAATATTACAACAATAAAAAAAGGGGATAAAAGGGAATTTTAAAACATCAAACTGATAGAAAAATATGCCATAACATTTCATTGCATATGATTTGCATGGATAGCAATCAAAACTTGCCTTTCATATAGCATTTGAGAGAAAATATTATAAGTCAAAAGAAATGAAGCATGATCTAAGGAATTTAAATCCTTGCATTAGCTAACAATTGTGCAACAACATACGAAGAATGCCCATGTCTAAGAATTATGCAGATATTTTGGTGACTCAAGAAAAGCAACAAGACAACTGGTAGAGTTTCAAATACCAAATGCCCATGTTTAAGAATTATGCAGATATTTTGGGACTCAAGTAAAGCAACAAGACAACTGGTAGAGTTTCAAATACCAATATTAGCAAAGACCCAAAACCCTAGTAACTCTTCCAAGTGTAATTCAAAGCAACTGATCAAATTCTAGGATTGAATGGCATAGCATGCTGTACATTTTGTGCCTACAAAAGTTGAGGTTTTTAGACATTTACCATTTGATTCTAATGCAATTCTACAGTAACCGAGATGTTCCTGCCGATCAACTCTTGATGTGGGTTCACTTAGTTTGCAAATGCTATTCATGAATCAGGTGATATCAACAGTGTAATCAAAATGTTCAAGAGGACATCATGGTCTACCTAAACCCAAAATTTTTACCTTTGTAAGAGGAAAAATGAAAAAGATGAGTCAGATGCAATAAAATAAGGCCTCAAACCAAATATAACATAAGAGTTCTTTCCGAGAATAAAAGTGGAAAAGGGATTTGTATTTTCTTTAACTGGCTAATCAACTGAAATTTATGATCAGCAGTTGAAGCCTCTGCATCACACGATACAACAACACATTAAGATCGTGGTTTGGCCGCAACCATTACATAATGGATTTTGAAGTTCCTATACCGCCGCTACACAGTGCTACTGTAGTGGGAAGAAAAACCACAACCTTAGCAGCCAATACAGACCACTATCATCATGTAGTGAATCTAGTGACCATGACAAATCCTCGAAGAACTGCTATGATCGCTAGAGGAATGTTAAAACACAAAATTTCTTTCTTTATTTTTTTTGGTTCTCTATTTCTCTCATTTTTCCTTTCAAATATCAATCACAACTAGCTGTGTGAAGGAGAGATGGGGGACATTATGAGGATGACAACAACACAAAATTTTTTATTTTTGTAACATCCACGAAAGATGCATCTATTAACAGTTTGGTATTAACAATTTTTTGTCACACAAATTTTATTTATTTTTGCAATATTAGTGTTTTGGTGTTATTTTTACACCGTTCAATTTCGACCATTTTTTCTTTTTTAGTTTTTTTGCGTCTTGTTCAAATTTTGATTTTTTTTTTTTTTTGTTTTAATGACAAGTTTATAGTTATAATTCTAAAATTTATATATGAGATTATAAAGTACAACATGTTGGTATAAGTTTGTTAGATCTTTAAAACTTACGGGCAATAAAATAATAGAACTTGTTCAAGTTATTGTGGGTTTTATGTGCCCAATAGATTAATAGTGTATAGCATATTACAAGATGAATCTACTTGCACTATGGGAAACTCTTAGGATTTAGATTTGCATGGATTTAGACAAAATGTAATACAAAATTCTATTAAATTTTCATCCAAATCCAACCCCTGAATTCCATGCTCCTAAACACAGCCTTAGTTTCATTAATTTATTTATCAGATACAAGATTAATTCATGGTGCGTCTATATGCATGGTAATAAAGTAATGAAAACTGCAGCTCAGATTTTGCTATTTTGTGGACCTCACAGAGAATTTTCAAGGATCACGCTACCTCTCCATGTTTGTTGAGGGATAGAGCTGTGTTCTTGGCCTTCTCTTTTGGCCCATTCCTTTTGGTTATTTTGGGGTAGGCCGCTGCCTGATTTGATTAGGGACCAGAAGGCAGTACATATTTTTCTATTTTGTTTACTTTCATCTTTGGAGGGCATATTGTTCTCCTCCAACTGTATACACTTTTGGATACCTGTTAGTACATTTTTTCTTATCCAAAAAAAAAAAGCAATGAAAACTGAAAAAGAAATGTAACTGTTCTCCCAATAGCACTTTAAAGCCAACATAAATTTATCACCCTTATTAAACATTGCGCGAAAATTTTTTATTAAAAAGGATTAAGGGCTTAAAACATGCAAATACATCAATATAGACAAGGTTGAGAGTTCTTGAAAAAAAAAATCAGCCATTAAACCCACTTCCAGTATGTAACTTCCACCAATCTCGCTTTCCACCGCACCCATTACTATAGCAACCTGTGACCATTATTTAAAGCAGAAACAAAATATCCTGCAAAATACAGGCTGCATCACATGATAGATAGACTTGTCTGACAACACTTTATGCAATTCGATACACTTTATGCAAATTTTATTGGGTTTTGTAACATGCTAACAACACTAGTGAATACTGATGGTAGAACGCCAAGCCTTTGTATTGGACCCAAAGAACTTTTTTTTAGAGGGTTTTTGTTTGCATGTAATAGCTCTAACTTGCAACCAAACTCTAAATTATCCAAAATTAAGTGCCACTGGACTTGCTTGACAAGAAAGATTAATGGCCTCTTAACACATCGTATTTGGTCAAAGGTGAATTTACTCCCACTCAGCCCTCTCATCTTAGTCAGCAGTATTATGCTTGCTTGGTTCTGTTGCATTCCCGTCTGGGATGTTGCCTATTTGAGAAGCCAGAAGTTGGTGGTATACCATAAAAATCATGGATGCTCTGGTTGCCATCTGATGCATTGATAGTTCAGCAGTCTTACATCGACCTAGGTTTACCAGATACAACTTGTGGGTTTCGTGGAGGAAAATCTAACCCTAGCTTCCATAGCTTCAGAAAATGGCTCGCCAGAAACCATCGATTTAGCCATCCTTGTGACATATGCAGAATGCCATATTGATTATTCAATGCCAAACCTAATCCTTTTCTTCTTCTCCTTTAGGACAACTTATTCTAGAAAAAAAAAAAAAAAACACAATATGCCAAACAGTATAGCAGTTGCACATTAAATAAAGTGTAAGAAAAATAAAATGACAAAAAGCAAAGAAATTTTTGTTTATTAGTTCATGCTGCATGTTTGGTTCATAGGAAAATGAGAGAGAAATAAAGAAACAACATTTATAAGAATAACAACAATTTAATTCACCTTGCTTGGTACTTGAGAAAACAAAGTAAAGCGAGGGAATATTTTATCTAACAGGCTTGCTGTTTCCTCTTCATCCTTCGCATCTTAATTTTCATCAAGGCAAAATTGTGAAATATATACACAAACAGATTTTTAAATAATTCAATTTTCTAAACAATGATTCAGCTATGCACCACTTAATTTGAAATTTTGAATACATGACATGGTAGGCACCACATACACAAGGAATGCTTTTCTTGCACCCGGACATAAGGCATAGATCTACACCTTGATTGCACCAACAAGCATTCCATGATACATCATAACAAACCATAAAAAGTTACTGCTGCTAAAACAACCGATCAAGAGACTAAAAATAAAAAAAATTGATAAAAAATTTAAAAAATGCACCACACATACACACAGAACAAGGTCTCTCCACTCAACCTTGCTAACATAAAATATCAACAAGCCACTTGAAACTTTAACATCCACAAGACAGATTTCTCTTACAACTACAACAACAACAACAAAACCAAACCTTAATTCCCACTAGGTGAGGTCACCATATGAATCCTTTTCCGCCAATTTATGCGATCATGGATCATTTCTTTTGACATATTTAGGGCTATTAAATCCTTACTCACTATCTCCTTCCAAGTTATTTTAGGTCTACCCTTACCCCTTCTACTTCCCCCCCCCCCCCCCAAAGTAACTAACTCACTCTTCCTCACTAGCGCACTATGTGGCCCACATTGCAAGTATCCATATCATCTGAGTCGTCCCTCCCTTATCTTATCTTTTATAGGAGTTACACCTACCTTACCGCGAATATGTTTATTCCTTAATTTATCTTTCAGTGTTATACCACTCATCCATCTAAGTATTCTCATCTCGGCAACTTTTACTTTTTAGATATTTTATTTCTTTGTCACCCAACATTCTAATCAATATAACATAGCTGGTCTTATAGCTATCCTATAAAACTTCCCTTTTAATTTTAAGGGTATTCTACGATCACAAAGCACACTTGAGCACTTCTCCATTTTACCCAACCTGCTTTAACTCTATGCATTACATCATCTTCAATTTCTCTTTCAACTTGCATAATAGATTCAAGGTATCAAAATCAACAAATGCTATTTATTTCTTCATCATAAAGTTTAACTTTGTCTCCAATATTTCTCCTACTATTACTAAAATTACATTTAATATATTCTGTCTTATTTCTACTTATCCTAAAGCCTCTAGATTTCAAAACTTCTCTCCTTAATTGTAACTCAACCTCTACTCTGCCCCTAGTTTCATCAATTAATACAATATCATCTGCAAACAACATACACCATGGAACCTCATTTTGAATACTCTTAGTCAGTTGGTCCATCACTAAAGCAAAAAAATAACGGCTCAAAGCAGATCCTTGATGTACACCTATGGTGATTGGAAATTCTCTAGTTTCTCCATCTATAGTCATTACACTAATCATTACTCTATCATACATATTCTTAATGACATCAGTATACCTACTACATACACCATTTTGTTCTAAAACTCACCATATAACTTCCCTAGGTATCCTATCATATATTTTCTCTAGGTCAATAAATACCATATGCATGTCCCTCTTCTTCTCCGTAAACTTTTCCATTAATCTTCTTAAAAGATATATGGCTTATGTGGTAGATCTCCCAGGCATAAAACCAAATTGATTTTCTGAGACCTTCATTTCTAATCTTAATCTTTGTTCAACTACCCTTTCTCATGGTTTCATTGTATGACTCGTAAGTTTAATTCCACGATAGTTATTACAATTTTGAATATCTCCTTTATTTTTGTATATAGGTATTAAAGTTCTTTTCTTCCATTCATCTGGCATTTTCTTAGTTTTTATAATTGTATTAAATAAATTAGTTAACCATATAATTTCGTTATCACCTAAGCATTTCCAAACTTCAATTGGGATGTCATTTGATCCTATAGTTTTCCCATTTTTTATTTTTTTTAGTGCAAACTTAACTTCGTTAACTCTAATTTTGCGAATAAATCTTATATTTTTAGTCTTTCCTCATTTGTCAAATCTAAATTTCAGCTTTCCTTTTGGTTTTCATCAAACAACTTACTAAAGTAACTTCACCATCTTCCTTTAATGTCTTCTTCCTTAACCAAGACAATATCATCCTCACTCTTTATACATTTTACATTTTCTAAGTCCTTACTCTTCCTTTCTCTAGCTTTAGCAAGTTTAAATATATCTCTTTCCCCTTCTTTTGTATCTAATATATCATACAAACTATTAAATGATCTGTATTTAGCTTCCCTACGGTCTTTTTTGCATCTTTTCTCAACTCCTTATACTTTTCAAAGTTATCCATGTTTCTACATTTTTGTCATGTTTTATAACAAATTCTTATTGTCTTTACTGCATTTTGGACATCTTTATCCCACCACCAACTTTCTTTGCTATTCGAGAATCTTCCCATTGATTCACCTAAAATCTCTTTTGCTATCTTTCTAATAGAACTAGCTAATCTACTACAAAAAGTATTTGTATCTATCCCATCCTCTATAGTCCAATCCCTATCTTTAATCATTTTATCTTCAAATTTTATTATATTTTCTCCCTTTAGGTTCCATCACCTAGTTCTCTTACACTAGTTTATTTTATCATTTTTCTTCCATTTTTTAATACATATATCTAACACTAAGACTCAATGTTGTGTGATTAGTCTTCCACTTGAAATAACTTTACAATCCTAGCATGATAAATGATCTACCCTCCTAGTTAAAAAAAAATCTATTTGACTTTTATTTTGTCCACTTTTAAAGGTTATTAAGTGTTTTTCTATCTTCTTAAAGCAAGTATTCATTATACTAAAATCATATGACATAGAGAAGTATAAGATCATCTCCCTAGACTCATTTTTGTCTTCATATCCATATCCTCTATGTATCCTCTTATAAGTTTTATTATCCCTTCCAACGTGTCCATTCAAATCTCCTCCTATAAATATTTTCTCGGTCCTAGGTATGCCTTGTACAATACTATTCATATCTTCCCAAAATTGTCTCTTAAGATTTTCTACTAAGCCTACTTAAGGAGCATAGGCACTAATGATATTTATTATCTCTTGGCCTAATACCATCTTGATTTTTATAATTCTATCTCCTACTCTGTTTACGTCAACAACGCTATTTTTTAAGTTTTTTGTCTACAATAATTCCTACTTCATTCTTACGTTAATCTTTTCCAGTGTACCAAATTCTAAATCCTGATTTATCAATTTCTCTAGCTTTCTCCCCCACCCACTTAGTTTCTTGAGAGGAAATTATATTAATTCTACTTCTAATCATTGTGTCCACAATTTTCATGCTTTTACCCATAAGTGTCCCTATATTCCAAGTTCTAATCTAATCCTAATTTCCTAAACTAACTTCTTTACCTGCCCATGTCCAAAATGATATAAGAATCCTCACATAATTGACACCGCACATAGGAGACGACCTAACTCACCCTTGCCCACTTTTAGCTACACGCGGTTGGTACAAGTACAGCGCAACGCTCAGAGGGGACGCCCCAACAAATATTCGGTAAGGATTCATATCATAGTGATATGTCCTCTTACAACTAGCATTATAGAAAGTTCATCCCACTCAACATCAATTGTCATTTCCTTTCCTTCTCTTCTCCACAGCTGGTCAATAACCAACATGAAGCTGAAATTTATGCCTCATACCACAAGCAATGGAATGTTAAGCTCGTGCAAAAAAGTAAATTATAACGTACATATCTACATGCTACATATGTATATGTATATACTTCAATGCAATTTCTCTTCTTTTTCTTCACTCCTCAGCAATCAACAAAGGCAGCAAAAAATTTGCACACGAACTAGTAGATTTTTAAGCTAATGTAAATATATATATATATATATATATATATATATATATGAATGGCGTATTTGCGTGCTACCAATGATAATTAATATAAGCGTGGATATACAACGTAGAAAAAGGCAGGAGGGTTACCTGTGGAGTGTTGTACTCAATGAAGCAATAACCTTGAGTTTTCTGGGTATCAGGATCAACAGGCATCCAAAGGCCATCCTCTTTTATTGTCCCAATCTGACTGTAAATCTTCCGAATAACTCCCTCAAGCTTCTCGAACTTCTCCCGAGGAACCACAGGCAGATTATCCACCACGATAATGTTCCCAAACCCGGCATCAAACTCCAGCGCATCCTCTTGATGCAAATCGTCATCATCACTAAACCCCCACACGAAACCAATCAAAAGAAAAAATCAAAATTTTCCCAAACAATGACTGTTAATCAGGAAAGAAAAAGAAACAACAGTTTTGGTTTACCTTATGATTCCGAAGTCCTCGCCGGGCGGGAGGCGTATGGAGCTAAGATCAATTTCCGAAGGATCGATTTGAAGACGCGAAGATATTGCTTTTATTTCTTCCATAGATATTACATCCGACATGATTGGGAGATCTGAGTTCTTTCGTTCCGGGGAAAATGGATGGAGAAGAGATACTTAGGGCAGCACAGGTTATTCGATTCCAGCAGAAGCTAGGGATGAATTGCGAATGCAATTAATCTGACTATATGTGTTTTGACAGGCTGAACTGCCAGTAGCTAGGGCTGGGCCTGATTCTAAGTATATCTTTCACACTGTTCTCAAATCAAAATTTCCACTGCCGAAAAAATGTGAACCTGGAATCATTTTAAATGATTAATTAAAACCCAGTTAGCTGATTGATTTTTAGGTCAAGTTTTAATAATTAATCGAACCATTATATTCAATTTTAAATTTTAAATTAACTATAAATTGATATTTTTTTCCCAACTTATAAATTTTAAAATTTAATCATTAATAAGTCTTAAATTTATAAATTTTAAATCAACACCCTACATAAGCTTAAAAAAACATTATGAATTGATATAAATAAAGTCTATTATCCAATTTCTAATTCTAAAAAAATAATATAAAAAGTAACCCACTCAAGTTTTAAATTGTTTTTTTTAATAAAAATTTTATTTAAATTACAAGAATTATTGAAATATTATATAATAATTATATAATATATATTTTTATGTATTTATAATATATTGGTTTAGTTCAATCAACCACGGTTATTACAAGTGTCAAATTGAAAACTAAACCAATAACCAAAAAAATTAATAACTCTGAGTTAGTTGAAGTAGCAACCCAAGACAAGGGTTAATTGAGTTTAATGAAAATTAAATGTTTGATACAAAATTTAAAGCAAATTAAACAAGTCAAGCAAGTCACACAAAATAAAGCAATTTAAAGAGAGAAAGGGATGAGAAATTGTAAATTCTTTTATAGTGGTTTAGCTACTCCCCACAACATCCACTCTCTCAAAGGTCAATCGCTTTGAAATTCCACTCATCCCTTGGTTTCCTAGTGGCATGGACACCAATTACACCCCCATTATTTTTCGGAGACAAAAGAAACCAAATTACAACCCCTTACTTTTGAAGACAAGGAAGCCAATACAAAAAATTTTACAACACAAATTCCTCATAAGGAAGATATATAATTTTGAAGCTCGCACAAAACTCACTCTCAAAGAATAATTAAAAGAAGTTCAAGAGTTTTCTTTCAAAGAGGAGCAATTTAAAGCACAAAGAAAGATTAAGAGAGAATTGAAAGTAAGAGTACTAAGATTTAGTATGAAAATTTTCTCTAATGTTCTTAAGGATTTGGAGTGTGTGCACATAGAGATTAGAAAAAATTAATCATTTTTTACTCATTGGAGCCTTTTTTGCTGGTCAGACCAATCAATCGCTTACTGACTACTAGAAAAAAGGATAAGATCGTTGCAAGCAAAACTTATCACTCCAGTCAACCACCTCCAGCTTCTAGTTGGATCGATCAACCATCCCTTGTGGTCAATCAATCACCCATGGCTCAAAGGCTGGGTCTAGTTTTTTGTTTATATACCAATTTTCCAATTTTAGCTCATTTATGTCATGTCTTAAATATTCTGAGAGTTTTACAAGACAAAGCATAATACAATCGAGAAAATAAAAATACAAATAAATAGAACCTTAACTCTTCAAATCTTCTCTTAATTCTTCAACTCTACATAAAATTTTTGGCATGGTTAAAAATTATGACAATTGATGATACAAAACCAATGCATGATCATATAAAAAAAAATGATACCAATTGTTGTTGATCATAAATCAATTAAAAGAAAATTGATACCAATTAAATTATAAAAAAAAAAAAAAAAAAACTTTCCATGCTAGAAAAAAAATTTTCCTCTTTGTCATTATCAAAAGGAAAAGATGGGGATATGAATTTTTAAAGAAAAATAATTTTAATTTAAACTTTAATAAAAAAAAAAGTTCAAAGTCCAATTTTCACATGGTCATATCATTCAACATTTGTACTCAATTCATTTGCAATCATTTTTCAAAATCATTTACAATCACGCTCAATTCTTCAAAAAAAAAAAATTTCTTTACACTTGCTTTCCTCTATCAACACCAAAAGTTCATTAAGGTAGTGTTTAAGAGCATGAATTTCGACCTTAAATTTAGATTTAGGTGAATTTGGATAAATTTCAATACAATTTTATGCTACGTTTTATTCAAATCCAATACAAAGCCGCTCAAAACATGGAGTAAAAAAAATTTACTATGCTCGCTTCTTCTTGGTAATTATCAAAAGGTTTTTTGGAGGGAGTTCTTAAAAGTGAAATCCATAGAACCATTTACTGTGATATTTCAATAAGCTCAATTTCATAACAAAATATTCCAATCAACTCAATATACGCAATAAAATATACACTATGCTTAAGATGATCATTATCAACAAGAATTTTAATAAGTTTATAATAAATCATTCAACCAAAATATTCATTCAATCTCATTATTCTCATCATAATATTCATTTAAGCATGCTCTCCCTTAAACAATGCATTCAAATTCCTAGCAAGGTTTGGCAAAAATCATTTCAACATAAGAGATTTTCTAATTAGCATGCTCAACATTCAACAAAATTCTCATATATATATATATATAAGGACATGTCCCACATGAATGATATGGGTCCCACATGAAGGATATATACCCCATATGATAAGGGTAATGGATGGTCACGTTATGGATTAACTAAAGAGATTGGCTTTGAAAATAATGTGAGAATTAATAGTTGGAAGTTGAAGGGTTTTCATATATATCTACTGGGGAGTAGCTTATGACAATCTAATGGTAATGAAAGATAAGAGATATAGGAAATTGTTTTCTCTCTCTCTCTCTCTACCTTTGCTCTCTTTTCATCAGCCCTCTCCCATAAAAAATCTGGTGAAGTACAAAAAGAGATCGGAGTGAAACGAGAGAAACGATTTCTCCGAGTGTTCTTCTTGATTGGTTAACAACAAGAATTATCCTGGTATGTGATTATTATGGTTTCTTTTATTTTTCCGCATAAAGGTAATATATGTGAAATTATCATAATAATTAAACATCCTTGTTTTAGCAAATAATAGCTAAATATTAGAATAAAATTCTTACATGTGGTATTAGAGCCATGGTTGAAATTATCATGATTTTCCTTTCAATACGGAGATCGTTTCCGTTAACACCTTTCGATCTTGTTATTGTTTCGTATGTAAAGTTTGTGTTCATGATTATTTTTTGGAATCAAACGAAAAAATTTATATGATGTTTGCTTGATTTATTGGGATTTTATGTTTTTAATATCATGATTCTAAAATCATGAACCTCGCTGCTCGAGATGTAGAGTGTTTGCTGGCTTTGTTGCTTACTTGTTCTAGATCTGCTCTGCTTAAGGCTTAGTGTGTGTTTATTTTCTGGTAGATTTAAATTTTTAATTTGTAGTAACTTCAATACTTATGGATGGACTCTACTAGTATTTTGGGGAGTAAATTGATTTAGTTGTGAATTGAATGTTGTTTTCTCAACAAAAGGTATGATCAATTGCTCAGTAAAATCTTATTGCTAAATCAAATGCTTTAATACGAGAATTTCAGAAAAAGAGATGCACGGTTCTTGGCTTTGGGCCACTTACATATTTAATTGAATTAATAAATGTATTTATGCATGCACGCACTGCAGGATTTTACATAAAAGTTAATCCAAGTAAAATTTTCATTATGGGGAATTGGTTTTTTTGTTTTGAACTTGGACAAATTTTTTGCTGAGTAAGGTATCAATCAATGTTTATATTATGGTTAGCATGTTGTCACCAAAGTGATCTTACTAAGAAAGTTATAAATATTGAATTGAAATATGATTTTGCAAAAATTATTATGGAATGATTATTTGATTATTACGGTTGACTCAAAAGGTGCATCAAATTTCAAGTAATTATTAAATTAATCAGGATAATTGATAGAATGATAGTGAGATTGGAATGGATGCCCAAAGGTGACAGACCAATCAAACTTTAAAGGGTTATCAATTACGCCTAGGTGGATGAAAATCACCATTAAATGTGAATGTTAGTGTATTGCATAAGTTAATCCAAAGATTGAACGTAATTTACTAATGGAAATATATTTCTCAAAACATTAATGTTGTGATCATTTTATTGCAGTGTCAGTTCTTGTTTCACTTCATTCACTAGCTTCTTTTGTTCCGATCTTTAATGGAACTAATTTCTCTGACTGGAAAGAACAAATTCAGTTTCACCTTGGTATTCTGGATCTTGACTTAACTCTGCGAAATGATAGACTGGCTGCTATTACTTAAACAAGCTATTTGAAGCAGCAAGCTTTGTCTAGGTCATGGGAAAGATCGAACAGATTAAGCATTATGTTCATGTGAATGTGTATTGTAGACAATATTAAGTCAACGCTTCCTCAAATTGAAAATTCAAAAGAATATCTTAAGGTTGTGGAAGATCGGTTTCATTCAGCAAACAAGTCTTTTGCAGGGAGATTAATGGTTAAACTTAGCACCATGAAGTTTGATGGTAGTCAAGGAATGATTGAACATGTCCTTGATATGACTAATCTAGCTGTCAGACTCAAATTCTTCATGAAAGCTTCCTTGTTCAGTTTATTCTGAATTCTTTGCGTCCTCAGTATGGGTCATTTCAGATTCAATATAAATTAAGGAAAAATGGAACGTGAATGGATTGGCAAGTACGTTCATCCAAGAAGAGGCAAGGCTTAGACAACAAGGACAACTTTCAATTAATGTTATGAGTCATGGAGTTGGAAGTAAAGGAAAGAAATCAAAGAAGAGTTTTAAGAAAGATCTATTGAAGGTTGCGAGACCTTCTCATGGCAATGAGGCTCGCAAGAAGGAACATAATGGAATGAAATGTTATTTCGGTCATGACTATGGGCATTTCAAGAAAAATTGCTTGAAACGTAGAGTTTGGTTCGAAAAGAAAGGTAAGCTATTAACTCATGTATGTTTCGAATCAAATATGACACAAGTTCCTTCTAATACACAGCGAATTGACTCTAGTTCTACTATTCATGTTTCAAATTCAATGCAAGGATACATTTCGATCTAGAACATAAAGGAAAATGAGCATTTCATAGTCTTGGGAAATGGAAATCAAGTACTGGTTGTTGGTGTTGGAACTTTTCCTTCGTTTTTAGAGTCAGGTCACTGTTCGGACCTGTTTGATACTTTTTATGTTCCAAATATCTCTAAAAATTTAATTTCCATGTCAAGACTTGATTATGATGGTTATGCAATGTACTTTGAACATAAAGGTTTTTGTTTGTTAAAAAATGGCTTATATGTTGGTTTTGGTGTTTTATCTGAGGGGTTAATGACTCACTCGAAAAATGAGTAGCTCGGAAGTTATCCTAAGTATAGGAGTTCTATCGTGTAATATTTAGCCCCAAGGTCAATTCGTCTCCTCAGGGAATGAATTTTGATTCCAAACTCGTGCAATTCCAAAATAAATTAAGAAAAGAAAAATTTACTGAACATAGTTCAGATTCAGTTTCCTAGAATTTTTGAGATTTTGTGATGAAATTAAAACAACGTGAAATTTAATTTATGAACCTAACACCAACTAAATTAACGACAAGAAACAGGAAACAAGCACAATAAAATAGGTGGTACCAAAATTAACTGCGGAAAAATAATCTTACATCTAACCATTCAGATAGGGAATAAAACTTACGTTTGAAATTTCAGACAAAAGCCTAAAAACGAAAACTCTATTACACAAGTGGAA
The DNA here is from genome assembly GCF_029873635.1 of Malania oleifera. NCBI lineage: Eukaryota > Viridiplantae > Streptophyta > Magnoliopsida > Santalales > Ximeniaceae > Malania > Malania oleifera. The sequence continues at coordinate 78,696,234 of NC_080419.1, read as the reverse complement.
TATTCAACCTTAAAATCTTCAATCAACCACTAACGCAACCAAAATTAAATTTTTAACACAATCAAAATCTTAACAAAACGTAAATTAAAAACTGAACTTTAATAATAACCAGACAAAAATTAAAAATTCCAAGATTTAAATTAAAACAAAACTTAAATAAGCAAGATGAACTTAAACAATTATTTAAAGGAAAAGAGAGAATGAAAGAGAGAGAAAAGAAGAGAAATGGAGCAAAAATTTATCTAATAATAATATTCTTAAATTAAAGAACTAATTTAAACAAAAATTTAATCCCAACTTAGAATTGAAATAAACTAAATTCTTAACAAAAATTAATTCTACACTATTAAATTCAAAGAGAGAGAGAGAGAGAGAGAGAGAGAGAGAGAGAGAGAGAGAGAGAGAGAGAGAGAGCTGGTTGTGGAGTTGCTTGTCTTGTGTAGCTCCCCCTTGCTGCCCCCCTTCCAACCTCCTTGCTAAAAGCTAAAAAACCTAGCAAGAAAACTACTTTTTTTATTCTAACCCCCCTCCCTTTGACTTTTCAAAATCTTTTTTTAAATTTAATTGGGCTCTCAAATTGCACACACACAACCCAGCGCATGGGAGAGGAAACGGACCCAGCTGTATGGTCGGGTCAAATCAACTTATTTTATTTATTTATTATTTTTAATCTTTCTTCCTTTTGTTAACACATAACTAGTTCTAAACTTTTAAGACCAATTTTGACCTAGTAAATATTCGTATCACTCAAAGCTCGAAACACGAAAGTTGTAGAGCTCTTTCTCAGTTTTCCCCAAAATTTTGAATCGTCTCGATCGAAACTCAGACGAGAAAGTTACGCCCAAATTACAAAATAATGCCGAAGCAGTCCATAAAAACAGCATATGGTAACTTCATGTCTGATTTCGATCTTGATACAACCAGTATTTCTCAAAACGCAAAACATGAAAATTGTAGAGTATTTTCTCATCTTGAATCATCGGAATCAGAGGTTGGATAAGAGAGTTACGCACAGATTACTAAGTATCGTCGGTTTTTTTAGCTTTCAATAGTTGCCCTACGATAAAAAAATACCAAAAATTCATAAATTACTCAATAAAACCCAAATATTATAAATAGGACACAATGTTAAAATATTGAGATTAATTAGACATTTAATTAAAAATATAATTCATAATGCATGAATTAAAACACTTAATTACACAATTTAAGCACATAATCACATCCCCCAACTAACGTTTTGCTAGTTTCTAGCAAATAACGGGAATGGATTTCAAGGTGGTATCCATAAATACTAACTCCAATAAACATGAAATGAATGCATATGTGACACAATCATACCATTTGCACATACAGTGATATAACCGAATTTCACACAAGCTCATCATATACAATGCACACAACTTCAAAGTATGTCATTCATGAAAGTTTCATCATTATATAGCATTTAAGAACAGTGTACACACATGAAGTTAACCAGCAATTACAATTCAGAGTTAATGTAACCATATAAATTCGAGTATAAATAAGCAAAATCTTGAGGTATGTCTGAGTTCAGTCTTCTGAGGTGCTTCTGCCAGGTTATGTGTTTCACCATAAATTCTTCAAACGACTGAACTTAATCTTCGGTCTTCTGAAAAAATTCTTCAGACGATTGAACTTATCTTTGGTTTTTTGAAGTTCAATCTTCAGATGACTGAACACTGAGTTCGGTCTTCTGAACTGAACCTTTCCTGAATTTTTTTCTTTTTATTCTCAAAAATCTGTTTTGCTTTCTTTCTTTGCCCTTTTATAAAAACATTTTTAGGGGTTTTGAAAGTATATTTAAGTCCATGAATGTCCCCCTATAATGTTCATGAAATGCATGAGTCCTAAAGTTATTCTAGGATATATGTTGAACCTCAAATCAAATCATATGAAATGTAAATACATTCAGTTCTAAATACCCATTTCCATGACGATCTTGAACTTGTCACTTGCATCTTTATTCTTCTACTCCTTCAGTTCCATGGATTGTGCCAAGTTGAGTATGCTTCAATCTTCATGGCTTTTATGACTTGTTATCCTTCTGTGCATATTAAATATTGTTCCTGTTCACAATCTCAATGCACAGATCAAATACCAAGTGATTTGTCATTATCAAAATCGGATTAGACTCATAGAGTCAACAATCTCCCTTTTTTTTATGATGACAAATACACAAGCAAAAATATAAAATGGGTTACGCCTAACAAGGCTCCCCCTCAAATAATGCATCAAATATTTAATAAATAAAATATTGTCACGCCCTGAACCCGCAGATGGGTCCCAGGTGTGAAAATAGTAACCTAACCTGTCTCTGTATCAATTAAACATACATGATACAATACTGAAAGAGGGTCCGACCCCGTGGGGTATACAGAAGCCCTATAAAACATACACATATACATCCATACTCATCAAATACATAATGAAAAATGTTCAATCTATCCATATAACATAGCATACCAACATCTATACTACACTAGGATATTTGTTCTCATAATTACAAAACATACTCTGGGTGTCTACAAAAACCATCACGACAACCCAATTACAAAACTCTTACCTATCCAGGCACTAACTGTAGCTAAACGACACCCTCGCTTCCGGATGCTAGGATGTTAGTTTCGGCTACCCGAAGAACTTGAAAACATTTGTATATACATTCGGGGTGAGACACCTCTCAGTAAAGAATAAAGCAGGTTATATCAGTGTGTGGCATACCAGTGTTATTTTACGTAAAACATAACACCATACAATACGATACAGTTTCGAAACATTTCCATACAGTTCCAGTATTTTCACAAATCCATTCCAGTACATATGATACCCAAACATATGGTCAGTATCGTCACACTCAAGAAACTAAAACCCTATGATAACTGAAGCCTCACAGCGGTACATCACCAATACGATGTAGCTTACACCCATCGGTGACCAATCAAAACACACTATTGATATTTCACACCCTCGAATATAGAGTCGGATACTCTCGCCCACAGTAATGAACTGGTACATGGCATAGCGTACGATAATTAGCCGCCACATAGCTGCATCAGCGTACGATAATTAGCCACCACTAGCTGATTTCACAAAACCTGGAATCATTTTGGAACTCATGTTCCTATACTCATCAGCGTACGGTAATTAACCGCCACTAGCTGTTTTACAAAATACCTGAAACAATTACATACAACCATATATTCCACACTTGTTTGGTATATCGTAAATCATATCGTTTTCCAATTCAAACATATAGTTTTATAAAAATATGGATATGGTCACCTCAATAATATAGTTTAAACACTACATACAGTTTTCCAATCAAAGCAGAGATGATACCCAAAAATCCATATTTTCCTGAAAACTGTAACCCAAAAATCCCGCATTTTTACCGGATAGATTTTTCCAAATAAGTAGTCTAAACATACATATGATCGTTACCTACAGGTTTACCGGTCTCGATTTTAAAAATAAACTGAAATAAACAAAATCCCTTTACCTTAACCCGAAATCGAACCATGAACTCCATGACTCCCAAAACTACGAACTGAGATACCAAAACCTTAACAACGTAGAACAATACTTCCTTACAACTCGTACTACTACCCATATTTCAAAACAAAAATGAAGATCGAGCCTTACCTCGATTTTTTATCAAAGCCCAAAATTGCTCAAAACGAGATTCCAATCCACTATTCACGAAGAGAATCTTGCCCTAATCTATGCGGTAACGTTGGATTTACGAATTAGGCGACGAACGGCGAAGAAATCTAGAGAGAGAGAGAGAGATCCTCAAGTTCTAGAGAGGGAGAGGATATTTTGAGATTACTTAGCTTGGAAGTAATGGAAACTGATATTTATAGCCCTTGACTCGGCCGTCCTCGTCGACGAGTCATTGAAAACACCTCGTTGGCGAGACGGTGACCTCATCAACGAGCCTGATATCCCTGGTTTCCCGAAATCCCTTGGCTTCTCCTCGTCGACGAGCCTCTAAATTTCATCGAAAAGCAGCACATAGACTTTGTCGACGAACTCTGGCTTCATCGACAAACACTGCTCAATTATCAATTTACCCTTCTTTTATATAATTAATCCATATATCACGGTTCAGGTTCTTACAACCTACCCTCCTTACAAAAATTTCGTCATCAAAATTTGCAATCTCTCATTACAAATTCATTTATACTATTGAATACATACACCCTCTAAGATGAACCGGCGGCCATTTATACGTAGCCTTGTCACAATACATACATACATACATTCCCTCACTTATGGCAGAGGAATACCGTGGTTACATACATACACAGTCTCGATAGCTCATAAAAAAAAAAAAAGGACTCTCCTAGAGACTAACCACACAATACTAACACGATAACAAAGTACTACATACATGCATACATACCCATATCAAACTTGCTATCTAACTACTACTCAAAACAACTATGGATACTTCCGGCGTAATTCTGCTTCTAATTCCCAAGAAGCATCTTCAATCGCGTGATTCTGCCACAAAACCTTCACTAACGTTATCTCCTTGGTACGCAGCTTTTGAACTTTTTAGTCCAGAATCTGAATTGGTACTTCCTCATACGCCAAAGCATCCCCAAGTTCCAAGGACTTGTAACTAATAACATGCGACGGATCTGGCATGTACCTCCTCAACATAGATACGTGAAATACATCATGGATCCTCGAAAGTGCAGGGGGTAGCGCAATCTGGTAGGCCACTGGACCCACTCGTTCTAGAATCTCGAATGGTCCGATATACCTCGGGCTTAGCTTGCCCTTCTTCCCGAATCTCATCACTCATTTTATCGGAGCGATTCTCAGAAATACCTTACCCCCCACCTCGAACTCTAACTCACGACGGCGAACATCTGCATAGCTCTTCTACTGACTCTAAGTTGATTTAATCCTATCCCGAAACAAACCCACCTTCTCAGATGTCTGCTGTACAAGTTCAGGTCCTAACACCTGACATTCACCAACCTCATCCCAATACAAAGGAGATTGACACCTCCGACCATACAACGTCTCGAAAGGTGCTATCCCGATACTAGCCTGGAAGCTATTGTTATAGGCAAACTCCATTAGTTGTAGAAACTGAATCCAACTACCACCGAAGTCCAATACGCAAGCCTGTAACATATCCTCCAAGATCTGTATGGTCCTCTCCGATTGTCCATTAGTTTAGGGGTGGAATGTTGTACTAAAAGTAAGTTTCATTCCTAGTGCTTCCTGCAAGCTCTTCCAGAATCGAGAAGTAAACCTTGGGTCTCGATCAGACCCAATGGACACCGGTACCCCGTGCATCCTCACAATCTCATGCACGTACATGTCTACTAGCCTATTCAAAAGATAACTAACTCTCATCGATATGAAATGAGCAGATTTTGTCAACCTGTCCACGATTACCCAGATAGCATTCTACACATGAAGCGCTGGCAGTAATCCGGTAACAAAGTCCATGGAAATGTACTGCCATTTCCACACTGGAATAGCTAAGGGTTGTAACGGCCCTATCGGCCTTTGATGCTCAGCTTTCACTTGTCGACACGTTAGATACTGCTCCACGAATCGGCCAATATCCCTCTTCATACCACTCCACCAAAAGGACTTGCGCAAATCACGATACATCTTCGTGCTACCTAGATATACCGTATACAAGGAACGATGCCCTTCCTCCAAAATCGTCTTTCTAATCTCATCATCGTTTGGAACACACAGCCTGGTCCCAAACCTTAACACACCTCTCTCAGAGATGTTAAAATCCACAACCAATCCCTGTTGTACTTTCTCTATAGTCTCAACCAACTCTGCATCCCTAACCTGCACGGCTTTAATACACTTAAACAAAGTCGGCTGGATCACCAAGCTAGCAATGAAAGCTTGATGATCACCAACCACCCACTCTATGCCAGGGCTTTCTAGATTCCATCTAATACGATGCTAAGCTATAACTGTAGACATTGCCGCATGCTCTGACTTCCGACTCAATGCGTCAGCTACCACATTAGCTTTCCTCGGGTGATAACTGATCGTGTAATCATAGTCCTTGATCAACTCTAGCCACCACTTTGTCTCATATTCAACTCTTTTTGCGTGAAAAAGTACTTGAGGCTCTTGTGGTCAGTGAAAATCTCATACTGAACATCATACAGGTAGTGACCCAGATCTTTAGTGCATAAACTATAGCGGCCAATTCCAGATCATATGTAGGGTAATTCTTCTCGTATTCGTTAAGTTTTCAAAAAGCATAAACAATTACCTTACCCTGTTAAATAAACACACATCCCAAACCTTTCAGAGACACATCGCTATAAATCACAAAACCGTCCTTACCCGAAGGAATGGTCAAGATCAGAGGAATAACTGTTGACCTTATAGGTCACACCCGGTTTTCATAATGACAAATGCTCTTGTATTTGATGAATATCTAGTTCTTGTGCAGGTCTACATTAGCAGATACATTAACGACACGAAGAGAAAGTGAAGTTGAAGACCAAATCTCCTTTTGTAATGAATTTCATGTCTATTTGGTCTGTAATAGTAATTAAGACATTTGGTTTGTAATAAGCTCACACACATCACATGTAGGATTTATTTTGTAAGCTCAAACCAGATGCGAACTAAAAGTGGCCTTAGAAAGACCTTAGGGTTTTTCAGTCGACTGACACCGGACTTTTTCAGTGTCTTAATTTTGGACCCCAAGTGACCCTAGGACACACAAATTTTCACACATACTTGTTAGACACTTGAATAGGGCTTGTATGCTTCAAAACAGGACCGAAATGTACACTTGGTGCACTTTCGGTCAACCAGCCAAGTTAGTTCATTTTGATCTGGTCGACCGAAACCTCCCTAGGTCAACTGATTGACCAAGGTTCTAGTCGACCGAACCAGAATAGTTCAAAAAGCCCCAGTCGACCGAAACCCTCTCTGGTCAATATTTTGAGCACCTAGTCGACCGAACCAGGTAGTTCAAAAAGCCCTGGTAGACCGAAACCCCCTGGGGTCAAAAGTTTGACCATCTGGTCGATCGAGACAGAAATGAACTCCAACTACCTGGTCGACCGAGGCTCCTCGAGAGAAATCCCAGTGGTCTGATCGACCGAACCAGCCAATTCAAAATGGCCTGGTCGACCGAACCTCGAAAAATTAAGAAATCGCCTTCTCCTAGTCGACTGAGCCCTCAGTTCAAAAGTCCCCTGGTCGACCGAACCATATGAGACTTGGTCAACTGAACCTATTCTGGTCGACCGGACCTTTCGGGTTGTCCTGATTTTTTACCAAAGTTAAAATTTTTAAACAGGGTTAAAATGGGTTAAATGTCATTAAACTTTTCTAACAATCCCTAATAGGTCCCCAACGGTCAAAAATTCTGGTATGTCTATATATACCCTTTCATTTGGGAGAATTAAGCATCTATTAGCAAAAGGATTAAAAAATTTCTCTCTCAAGCAAAAATACTCTCTTTTGATTCCTATTGCTCATACTTTCCCTACAAACACTTCAACTTTCCTTCTCAAGTTGAAAATCATTTGTAAGAGCTTTGAGTGTATATTCAAAAAGGTCTTGCTCTCATTGTTTGAAGTATTTTGAATCGATTTGTTCTAACGAGAGCATAACCTAAGCATTCTTAGGAGACTTTACTAATAAGCCTACCGTAAGAAGGCTTGTGGTGAACTTCCGAGTATTGCATTCTCATTGCAATATCTTTGGAAGTTTATATTTGTTTTTTGTTTGCAAAAACATTTTCAAAATTACTCAAATATCTTGAGGAATCTTTATTGAACTATTTGTGAAAAGATATTAGTGTTTGTTACATTAATCTTTGTGGCAATATCCATTCAATTCTATATCATTTGCTGAAATAAAGAGATTATCTATTTTGCAATCCAAGCATATACATATTCATGTGATTGAGATATTCTACTAATTGGTATTCTTGAGGCTTGCTTGATATTTTGTGTTAACACATTTGATTGAAACATTTTGAAATACACATATTGTTGTTGATACTCTCACGTACTCACTACACTGATAGAAAATATTTTTGAGAGTTGAACTATTTAGACCACACTGAGCTTACATTTTAAATCATCTGTGGTGTTTGTGATTGTGCGCATTTGTGGTTTAAATTTGCTTTACGTGAAAACACCATTATACTGTACCTTTTGATTGTATATCTGAGAGATTCCAAGCGTGGCCTGAGGGGGCGGTAATCCAGCCCGGTAAGGATTGGTGTAAAGGTTGAGGTCAGCCCTATGTTAATTTGACTTGGCTTGTATAGGTGCCGCTCCACCCGTTTAAGTGAGCAAGTTATTGTGATAATCCTTGTGCTGGTTAGCCAAGGCGGGGACGTAGGCAATTGGCCGAGCCTCGATAACATATCTGTGTGTTACCCTGTTCATTACTGCTTTCTGGTGCATGTGTAATTGATTAAACTACTTTAATTAACTTCTGATATTACTTGCACTAGATTGACTATAGGGTTGTGAACATACTGCTATTAGGAGGAACACCTAGGGGATATAAATTTAAAAATACTAATTCACCCCCCCTCTTGGGATCACGGTAAAGCTAACAATAACTAATCGCCGTTTCAGCTCATGGAAACACTGTTCACAATCCTTGGTCCAATCAAACTTCACACCCTTCCTGGTGAATCGTGTTAGAGACTCAAACAACTTAGAGAAACCTTCCACAAACCGACGATAATAACCCGCCAGTTGCAGAAAACTCCTAACCTCCTGCACACTCTTCGGTCTCGTCCAGTCAACCACAGCTTCAATCTTGCTAGGATCAACTGAGATACCACCCTTAGACACCACATGACCTAAGAATGCAACCTGATTCAACCATAACTCATACTTCTTCAGCTCGGCATACAACTTCCTTTCTCATAGAATCTTTAGCACCAACCTCAAATGGATTTCATGCTTTTTCGAACTTCTCGAGTAAACTAGTATGTCATCGATGAACACCACTACGAACTGGTCCAGGTACTCATGGAGAACCCTATTCATCAAATCCATGAACACTTTCGGAGCATTCGTCAGCCCAAAAGGCATGACTAAGAACTCGTAGTGGCTATATTTGGTTCGGAAAGTAGTCTTCGCAACATTCTCAGATCGAACCCTCACCTGATGATACCCTAACCATAGGTCAATTTTCGAAAAGACCTGTGTTCCCCGCAGCTGGTCAAAGAGATCATCAATACGAGGAAACGAGTAATGGTTCTTCATAGTCACCTTGTTAATCTCACAGTGATCAATACATATATGCAACGACCCGTCTTTCTTATTCACAAATAAAAATAAAGCTCCCAGGATGATACACTAGGTCAGATAAAACCCTAGTCCAATAATTCTTGCAACTACTCCTTCAACTCTTGAAGTACTGTTGGAGCCATCCGGTACAAATCTTTAGAGATTGGTGCCTTTCTAGGAAGTAACTCTATCGCAAACTCCCCCTCATAATTTGGAGGTAAACCGGGTAAATCTTCCAAAAACACATCTAAAACTTATTGACCACTCGAATATCCTCGAGCCTCAACTCCTTCTGCGGCGGTTCCTTCATATGAGCTAGGTACCCCTGACATCCGTCCAAGAGTAGCCTCCTCGCCTGTAATATTGATAGAATATGTGGCGTCGAACACACACACGATCCCATGAACTTATACTCCTGCTTCCCAGGAGGTCTGAACAGTACTACCTTCTTATGACAATCAATCACCGCATAACTAGAGAACAACTAGTCCATCCCCAGTATGACGTCGAAACCAGACATGTCGTATACTATAAGATTCACTGGTAGCAGCCTTCCCTGAATTACCACTGGACAGTTTCCTAACATCTTACTGTAGATCGTCACACTCCCAGTTGGTGTCGCCATAAACAACCTCTCATCCATCACTTGAGTTTCAACCCCACACAACCTAACAAAACTAACAGATATAAACGAATGGGTTGCTCCCTAATCAAATAAAATGACAGCTCTATTTGAAAGCAGTAACATGGTTTCTATCACCACGTTCCCAGCGTGTTCTGCGCATCTGCTGGAGTAAATGAATATACCCTCATCAGAGCCATGGTTATCTGGTAGTTTCCCCAAGGCATCTGATTACTCCCACAGTTCTAGCTCTGTGTAGGCGTATCTCTCCTCGGTGCCTGACAGCTCCATGACATGTGGCCTAGCTTGCCATATTTGTAGCAGTTACCCCAAAACGACTGACATTCGCTATCGTGCCATTTACGACACTTGGCGTATGGTGCAGAGGATGGATCCCCCTGAGCACTTTGCCGCTTGGTGTTCTTCTGATAACCTGAACTATAGTTCTTCTTCTTCTTCCACTGTCCCTACTGAGGACCATTCTGAGACCCAGAAGATACTGGCCTCTTCCTCCGTTCTTGCACCACCTTGTCTCCCTAGAGGTCGGTCTCAACTATGGTGGTTTTATCCACCAAAACAAAGAACTCGTGGATCTGCAGCATCCCCACAAGCCGACGAATGTCTTTCCTCAGACCCCTCTTAAACCTCTTAGCCTTCTCGTACTCATTCGAGACCAAGTACAGCGTGAAACGAGATAACTCGATATATCTGGATGCATATCTCTACACCATCAGGGTACCTTGCATTAGGCCTGAGAACTCATCGGCCTTCGCATCACGAGTGGGAGTCGAGAAGTATCTCTCAAAGAATACCTCCTTGAAGTGGCCCCACGTTATACCTGATGGACTAGCTCTCTGCTTCTCAAGCAGACTCACTACAGTCCACCAGCGCCCGACCTCTCCAAACAGTTGGAAAGTAGTGAAAAGGACTCTCCGCCTATCTGTGTAGTGGAGGACTTCCAGAATCCTCTCGGTCTTCGCGACCTAGTCCTCTACTATAATCAGATTGGGTCCTCCTGCAAATGTCAGAGGGTGCATATGTGTGAACCTCTCAATGATACACCCCGCATCAGTAGGAGAGCTTTCGTGTCTCCTAACACTCTGCCAGATCTCTCGCATCACCTGTCTCGTCAAACCTCGTGGCATGGAAGGAGACTCATCACTCACAGTCCCCTCAAAGCCACTATCTAAGTTGTTATCCTTGGGCTCCATTCTAAAAACAGAATAGGAATCGGTTAGAATTCCTATATCGTACACAATTAACACAATCGTTAGAACTAATCATGTCAACTACCACTTTAACGGGTCTAGGTCTATCCTATCACATCGACATGAATCCATCAATGGTTTGTCGTGATCTTTTTGAAATTATTATTCCAGGAAAAACACAGAACACCACCAATGAGTCCTCGTCTAGCAACAACACAAACCTTGACCTACTCTACCCATTTTCTACATCTTATACTTTGGTATGTACACATAAATACACCTAACCAAGTCTACAAGACCTAACAACATGGTTAGATCTGATACCAAGCTATCACTCCCTGAACCCGCAGATGGGTCCCAGGTGTGAAAATAGTAACCTAACCTGTCTTTGTATCAATTAAACATACATGATACAATACTGAAAGAGGGTCCGACCCCATGGGGTATACGAAAGCCCTATAAAACATACACATATACATCCATACTCATCAAATACACAGCGAAAACTGTTCAATCTATCCATATAACATACCATACCAGAGTCTATAAAACACTAGGATATATGTTCTTATAATTACAAAGCATACTCCGGGTGTCTACAAAAACCATCACAACAACCCAGTTACAAAACTCGTATCTATCCAGGCACTAATTGTAGCTAAACAATACCCTCGTTTTCGGATGCTAGGATGTTAGTTTCGGCTACCCGAAGGACCTGAAAACATTTGTATATACATTCGGAGTGAGACACCTCTCAGTAAGAAAGAAAACAAGTTATATTAGTGGGCACAGCATACCAGTGTTATTTTACGTAAAACATAACACCATACAATATGATACAGTTTCGAAACATTTCCATATAGTTCCAGTATTTTCACAAATCCATTCCAGTACATACAATACCCAAACATATGGTTAGTGTCATCACACTGAAGCAACTGAAACCCTATGATAACCGAAGCCTCACAGTGGTATGTCACCAATATGGTGTAGCTCACACCCATCGGTGACCAGACGGAACACACTGGTCATATTTCACACCCTCAGATATAGAGTCAGACACTCTCACCCATGGTAATGAACCGGTACATGGTGCAGCATACGGTAATTAGCCGCCACATAACTATTTCAGCGTACGGTAATTAGCCGCGACTAGCTGTTTTACAAAATACCTGGAACAATTACATACAACTATACATTCCACACTTATTTGGTATATCGTAAATCATATCGTTTTCTAATTCAAGAATACAATTTTATACAAATATGGATACGGTCACGTCAATAATACAGTTTAAACACAACATATAGTTTTCCAATAGATTTTTCCCTAAAACTGTAACCCAAAAATTTCGCATTTTTACCCGATAGATTTTTCCAAATAAGTAGTCAAAACATACATATGATCGTAACTTATAGGTTTGTCGATCTCGATTTTAAAAATAAACTGATATTGATAGAATCCCCTTACCTTAACCCAAAATCGAACCACGAACTCTACAGCTCCCAAAACTACGAACCAAGACACCAAAACCTAAATAACGTAGAACAATACTTCCTTACAACTCGTACTACTACCCATATTTCGAAACAGAAATGAAAATCGAGCCTTACCTCAATTTTTGATCAAAATTCGAAACTGCTCAAAACGAGATTCCAATCCACTATTCACGAAGAGAATCTTGCCCTGATCTATGCAGTAATGTCGGATTTAATAATCAGGCAACAAATGGTGAAGAAATATAGAGAAAGAGAGAGAGAGATCCTCAAGTTTTAGAGAGAGAGGGAGATGATATTTTAAGATTACTTAGCTTGGAAGCAATGGAAACTAATATTTATTGCCCTTGATTCGGCCGTCCTCGTTGACAAAATGGCGTGCTCGTCGACGAGTTACTGAAGACACCTCATCGATGAGACGGTGACTTCGTCAACGAGCTTAAGATTCTCGGTTTCCCAAAATCCCTCAGCTTCTCCTTGTCAATGAGCCTTTGAATTTCGTCGACGAGGAGCACATAGACTTCGTCGACGAACTATGGCTTTGTCGATGAACTCTGCTCAATTATCAATTTGATGAGTCAAATCCCTTCTCCAAAAGGACTAATGAAGATGAAATTGAGATAAACAAGGAATTTGAGAAACTGTCTATTGAAAATGATCAGAAAAGAGAAATGAACCTAAGGATCCATCTGCTGAATCTAATCAAATTGAAAATGAGGTTAATGAACCACCTAGAGAATGGAAGTACATAAAGAATCATCTCATTGATCAAATAATAGGTGAACCTAGCCACTCGATCCTTATTTAGGAATATGATTAGTCATTTTTCCTTTCTATCTCAAGAAGAACCTAGAAATGTAACTGAAGCAATTAAGGATAAATTATGGGTGTTGTCCATGCAAGAAAAGTTAAACAAGTTTGAGGGAAATAAAGTATGGACATTAGTTCCTAGACTTGAGGATAAGACAATCATTGGAACAAAATGAATATATAAGAACAAGAAAGATGAACATGGGATAGTTGTTAGAAATAAGGCAAGACTAGTAGCTCAAGGATATAACTAGGAAGAAGGAATAGATTTTGAAGAAACCTTTGCACCTGTAGCTAGAATGGAAGCCATTTGAATGCTTTTAGCCTATGCTACTTTTAAGGATTTCAAGTTATATAAAATGGATGTCAAAAGCGCATTTTTAAATGGATACATAAGTGAAGAGGTATATGCAAAATAACCCCTGGGTTTTGAAAATCATAAGAATCCAAATCATGTTTATAAACTAACAAAAGTCTTGTACGGTTTAAAGCAAGCTCCTAGAACTTGGTATGAAAGGCTAAGCGGTTTTCTACTAGAAAATGGATTTATCATAGGAAGGATAGATACAACTTTGTTCATAAAGTCTAAGAAAGATGACATTCTCCTAGTTCAAGTATACGCAGATGATATCATATTTGGAGCTACAGATAAAGACTTGTGCAATGAGTTCGCAAGCACTATGCAGAATGAATTTGAGATGAGTATGATGGGTGAACTAAACTTCTTCCTAAGACTTCAGATCAAATAAGAAAATCATGGAATCTTTATAAATCAATCGAAGTACATTAGAGATTTGCTCAAAAAGTTTAATATGGAAGATGGAAAAATACTAGGAACACCTATGAGCCCAACTTTGAAATTAAATAAAGATGAACAAGGAGTACCAGTAGATGTCAAGCTATATCATGGAATGATTGGGAGCTTACTATATCTGACTGCCAGCAGACCTGACATAATGTTTAGCGTATATTTGTGCGCAAGATTTCAGGCAGCACCAAAAGAGTCACATTTTTTAGCTGTCAAATGAATACTTAGATATCTGATAGGAAGCGTTAAACTTAGGTTATGGTATCCTAAGTATACATCTTTTGAGATTATTAGCTATTCAGATGCTGATTTTGCTGGTAGCAAAGTGGATAGGAAGAGCACGAGTGGTACTTGTCATTTCTTAGGACATTCGTTAGTCTCTTAGTTTTCCAAGAAGCAGAATTCAATTGCTCTTTCCACAACTGAGGCAGAATACATAGCGACAAGTAGTTGTTGTGCTCAAACACTATACATAAAGCAACAACTGACGAATTTTGGATTAAGCTATGAAATAATTCCTATAAGATGAGAGAATACGAGTGCAATAAACATCTCAAAGAATCCCATATTACATTCACGAACTAAGCATATAGAAATATGACATTACTTTCTTCATGATCATGTGCAAAAAGGAGATGTGACACTTGAGTTTGTATGCACGGATGAACAATGGGCAAACATATTCACGAACCCACTTGCAGAGGATAGATTTATCCAAATTAGGCATGAATTAGGTCTGATGCATAGTCGAGAGGTTGCCTAGAATTATATTAGATGACCTAATTCAGGGGGAGCGACGTCACTTAATATTCACAATTTGTTAAAAATTTCGTAGTTAGCTCATTTGTTCCCATTTGGTATCACATTAATTAACATTTGGTATCCTCACATAATCTTTGAAATTTGCCACACTGTGTATGTTCACAATGCAAGGGGGAGAAGTAAATTTTTCAAAGCTGATGGTTGAACAATTTTAAAACTTTAAGATTTCAAAGGGGATAAGAACATAAGGTTATATCCACTCATGTATTATTATTATTATTATTATACACATTTTTGTTGATGTCGAAAGTGGGAGAAAAATCAGGGGCAAAAAAAAAAAAATTGTTGGCAAAACTAATTGTGTAAAGGGGGGGAGAAGAAAAGGAATAGCAAAAATTGTTGGCACCATTAGTTGTGTAACGTCGGAAAGAAGAATCAGGTTATAGGAGAAGAATGCAAAATGGTTTGGAAAAACTAATTGTGTATGAGCATGAGCATATCTTATTTGACATGAGCATATTTGTAAGAACCTAAATCGTGATATATAGATTCTATAACGGTTAATATTCATTTATTATATACTCTGTAGGCTTTACTATCTAAGGCATACCCTAGGAAGATACCTTCATTTGATTTCATATCAAACTTTCCTAGATGTTCGTTGTCTCTAAGCACAAAACATTTACAGCCAAGGACATGAAAATATGATATGTTTGGTCTATGATCATTCCATAACTCGTAAGGAGTCTTATTTAAAGATGGTCTAATCAAGACTCTATTTAGAACATAACGAGTGGTATTCACTGCCTCAGTCCAGAAGTACTTAGGTAATTTATGTTCGTTAAGCATAGTTATGACCATTTCTTGTGTAGATCTATTTTTCTTTTAAACTACACCATTCTGTTGTGGTGTTCTAGGAGCCAAAAAATTGTGAGCTATTCCTAGTGAATTGCAGTAGTCTTCCATGCCTTGATTTTTAAATTCTCTACCCCTATCACTTCGAATTTTAGTGATAGTATATCTCTTTTCATTTTGGATTTTCTTGCACAGGTTTATGAACTATTCACACGCTTCATCTTTGTGACCTAAGAATAGTACCCATGTATATTTTGAACAATCATCAACTATGACGAATGCGTATGATTTTCCTCCTAAACTCTGAATTGGGTTAGGACCAAATAGATCTAAGTGTAGCATTTGAAGTGGCCTAGTAGTGGAGATTTATTTCTTCTTCTTAAAGCTCATTCTTGCTTGTTTTCCTAATTGACAAGCACATATTTTATCTTTGACGAATTTTGTCTTAGGCAATCCCTTAACTAAGTTTCCTTTTACTAGTTTAGATATTAAGTCCATGTTTGTGTGTCCTAGTCTCCTATGCCAAATCCAACTAATTTCATTCATAGCAGAGAAGCAAGTCACACTTTGTGAGGTTAGGTTATCAAAACTAGTGGTATAAACGTTTTCATGACGCTCAGCAATGAATAGTATCTTATTATCAGTTTTATTCAACAATGCACTTGTCATGTTCAAAAGACACTCTGTAACCTTTATAACATAGTTGGTTTATACTTAATAAGTTGTCCTTTAAACCATCAATTAGTAAAACATCATCTATTATAAGTGATGAATCGTTACCAACTTTACCTACACCTGTGATCCTTCTCTTAGCATTATTCCCAAAAGTGACAAATCCTCCATCCTTGGGTGTGATGGATGTGAACTTTGTTTTATCCCCGAACAGGTGATGTGAACATCCACTATCCATATACCATCTGTCTTTTGAGGAGGATGATCTTAAGCATATCTACAAGACACAATCAGATAACTACTTTTAGTACCCAGATTTTCTTGGGTCCATGGGGGTTAATACTAGATTCTCCTTTGACTTTTTAGACTTTCTTAATTTTGACATCTTTATTGTTGTAAGGATAGTCAAATTTTATGTGACCCAACCTCTTACATTTAAAACATGTAATATTTTTATGATAGTCCTTAGTTGGAACATATGATTTTGACTCTTTTACAAAATATCTCATGTAAAGATGTCTCTGTTTTAGATTTTCCTTCCCATTAAAACCAAGACCTTCCTTTTCTAAGGAATTTCTTTGAGTTTCTAGGAGTTTTTCAAAATTATTTTGTTCTTTAGTAAATTTACAAATAATCTCAGATTTATCTTTCAAATTCTTTTCTAACTCCTTAATTTTCAAATCCTTGTTTTTCATGAGAGATGCATGAGATTCATTTTAGCGTTCAACTAAACTTGAAAGTTCTTTGACTTTATTTTTCAAATTAGAAATTTTCTTAGTTTTCTTCTCAAGCATTTTAATAGTGTACAAATATTCTTGTTTCAGCTCATTATATGAAAGAATCTCATTCTCATTTTCAGAATCACTAGAATAATAAGAAGATGATGATAATGATGATTGTACCTCAAGGTCATCATGTGCCATTAGACACAGATTGGTAATCTCGTCATCACTGGATTCAGATTCTGAACAACCTGTGTTGAGCGTATCCCAATCGACTTTTAGCGCCTTCTTCTTTTTCTTGGAGGCCTTTATTAGTTTGGGACACTCAGGCTTGATGTGTCCAACCTCTCTGCAGTTGTAGCAAGTTGGTGGATCTTCCTTCTTTTTCGTCATACATGACTCTCCTCTTTCTAATTTTGAGTTTCAAAATTTTCTGTTGAACTTCTTATTCTTATTCAAGAACTTCCCAAACTTCTTTGTTAGCGAGGCCATGTCGTCTTTTATATCAGAATCACTTTCTTCACTACTGTTGCTTATTGATGCCTTAAGTTTTGTGGCTTTCTTTGTTTTGCTTTGCTCATTCTTCCTCTTATTTATTGCAAGCTCGTAGGTGATGAGAGATCCAATGAGTTCGTCCACAGACATCTCCTTGAAATTTCTCCTTTCTACTATTACTGTAGCTTTAGCTTCCCAAACTGGAGGTAGTCTCCTGAGTATTATCCTGATCAACTCATAAGTAGGGTAAGTTTTTTCAAGTGCATTTAAAGCATTTGTGATGTGTGTGAATCTAGTGTACATGGATTGAATAGTTTTATCAGCAGTTATTTTAAATGCTTCATATTCACTGGTGAGCATGTCTATCCTACTGTCTTTTACTTCCTTAGTGCCTTCATATGTAACTTCTAATTTTTCCTAAATTTCTTTAGCAGAGTTACATGTCATTGCCCTATTAAATTCATTTACATCTAATGAGCATAAAAGCAAGTTCATCACAGTAGCATTTATTTGCACTGATTTCCAGTCCTCTTATGTATACTCATTTTCATTTTTAGGTACATTTACCTTATCAACTACTTTCATGGGAACATGATTTTCCTTAATAACTATTTTCCATACCTTCCAATCTACATTTAACAGGTATATGCTCATCCTACGTTTCCAATAGGTGTAATTTACACTACAGAAAATTCGTGGTCTAGTGGATGAGTGTCCCTCACCAAATGGAGTTACACCGATGTGTGCTATGTGATCTTTTTACAAAGGAATAATTACGTATATGTAAACCCGCTCTGATACCAAATGTTGATTTAGGTGTAATCTCAAGAGGGGGGAGGGGGGTGAATTGTGTATTTTAAAATCTTTCAAACTTATTTACCACTTAATCCCGATTTCTATGCTTAACAAATTAAATGCAAAAATTTTAGGTTGATTTAAATTTATTTTATCAATGAATTCTTTTTACCCAATTAAGTGCGTGTGAGGATATTCAAACATACACATATGAAATACGAGTAATGGGATGCAATGCAGAAAATAAAAAGATAAGGAAAGAGAGAAGGCAAACAAGATTTTACGAGGTTCAGCCAATCCGGCCTACGTCCTCGCCTTAAGCAACCCACTCAAGGATTCCACTAAAATCTCCGCTCCTTAAATTGGGACGGAGCTTCTCTTACATCTGCTGCTTACAATAGGTACAACTTCCTCCTAATCCGCTGTTTACAAGAGATACAACTATCTCCTCAAACCTGATTCACAACCCGAACTGTGAATACAATATTATATCAAATCTGCAAAACACTCAATGTTCGCTTCTAACAAAGCTAGTGAGTACAATGGAAATTCCTAACACATAATCATATGATCAAACTTAAAACTCAATATGTATGTAACGATATAATCGTTATATGCAAGAATATAATTCAAGAATATGATTCACTAAATTTTCCTTTTATCAAATCTCCCAAAAATATTTATATACGTCAATGCTTTGAAGAACTTAGGTTAAATCTTGGAATACATAAAAAGCTTTGAGGATTGCAAAGATTTGAAACACACTTTGTCATAACAAGATTTCTCTCAAGTGTATATAGATAACCTTTAGACTTTTCAATCAAGTAGATTTTGGAATAACTAAAATATTGAGTCTTTGAATGAAAATAAGAATTTGAAGATCACCAAAGATTCAATGTTTAGAAAAACTTTTCGCAAATAATTTTTTTATGAAACAACACAAAGATTCTTCTACTCTTTCAGTTCCATGGATTGTGCCAAGTTGAGTATGCTTCAATCTTCATGGCTTCCATGACTTGTTATCCTTTCGTGCATACTAAATATTGTTCTTGTTCACAATCTCAATGCACAGATCAAATACCAAGTGATTTGTCATTATCAAAACCGGAGTGGACTCATAGAGTCAACAGAGAGATTAGTAAAAGATGAGATTCTTCCAAACCTTGATTTTACTAATTTCGATGTATGTGTGAATTGCATTAAAGGAAAGCAAACCAAACATACAAAGAAAGGAGCCACAATAAGGGGAAAACTTCTAGAGATTGTCCATACTGATATTTGTGGACCTTTTGACTCACCGTCTTTTGGTGGAGAAAAATATTTTATCACTTTTATTGATGATTTTTTACGTTATGGTTATATTTATTTGTTGCTTGAAAAGTCACAAGCATTATATGCTTTAAAAACATATGTTGCTGAAGTTGAATGAAAATTAGATAGAAAGGTAAAAATCATTTGATCTGACAAAGGTGGTGAGTATTGTGGAAGGTATGATGGAACAAGACAATGTCTAGGACCATTTGTTAAATTCCTAGAAAAGCATGGTATTTGTGCACAATACACAATTCCTGGTATGCCTTAGCAAAATGGTATGGTTGAAAGGTGTAATCATACTCTTAAGGAAATGGTTAGAAGTATGTTAGGTAACTCCTCAATACCCATTTCATTGTGGATGGAGGCCCTTGAGACAGCTATTTATGTGCTTAATCGTGTTCCTAGTAAAGCAGTTCAAAAGACTCCTTTTGAATTGTGGAGGGGAAGGAAACTGAGTTCAAGGCACTTTTATGTCTGGGGTTGTTATGCAGAGGCTAGGATCTATAATCCACATGAAAGGAAGTTGGATTCTAGAACTGTAAGCGGGTATTTTGTTGATTACCTAGAGAAGTCCAAAGGGTATATATACATTTTATTGTCCTAACCATAGTATGAGAATTGTTGAAACTAGAATTGTCAGGTTCCTTAAGAATGGTGAAATTAGTGGGAGTGATGTATCATGTAATGTGGTCATTAAAGAAATTTGGGTTCCAATCCTGATATCTAGACCTTTACCAGAAATTGTTGTTTCTCCAGTTATTGAACAATATGATAACATTGAGCAACAAATTAGTGATTAGTCATTTCGTAATGAAAATATCACCAATGAACTAGTTGTAGAAAAATCACAAGAAATAACATTAAGGAGATCTCAAAGAGAAAGGAGATTAACTATTTCATATGATTATTTGCTATATCTGCAAGAATCTGATTATGTTTTAGGGACAAGTAAGGATTCAGTTACATTTTCACAAGCCATTGAAAGTAATAATTTTGAAAAGTGGATCAATGCCATAAATGATGAGTTGAAGTTTATGGAGCAAAATAAATTTTGGGACGTCGTTGATTTTCTTGAAGGTTTTAAAACAGCTGGGTATAAATGGGTCTTTAAGACAAAACACAACTACAATGGCATTATTGAATGATGTAAAGATAGACTTGTTGCAAAAAGTTTCACTCAAAAGGAAGGTGTTGTTTACAAAGAGACGTTCTCTCTTGTATCGAAAAATGACTCTTTTAGGATCATAATGGCTCTGGTGGCTCATTTTGATTTGGAGTTACACCAAATGGATGTGAAAACTGCTTTTCTGAATGGAAATTTAGATGAAGATGTTTATATGGATTTACCTGAAGGTTTCTCGATTAACGAAAAGGAGCATACGATATGCAAATTAAGGAAGTCAATTTATGGACTTAAACAAGCTTCCAGACAATGGTATCTTAAGTTTAACGATACTATCACAAACTTTGGATTTAAGGAAAATACCGTTGATAAGTGTATATATCTAAATGTCCATAGGAGCAAGTTTATTTTCTTGATTCTGTATGTTGACGATATATTACTTACCAGTAATGATCTTGGTTTACTGATTGCCACCAAGAATTTTCTTTCGTTGAACTTTGAAATAAAAGATATGGGCGAGGCAACTTACATAATAGGAATTGAAATATTTCATGATAAATCACGTGGATTATTAGGGTTGTCTTAGAAGGGATATATCAATAAAGTCCTAGAAAGATTTAATATGGCTGAATGTAAGGCCACTTCTGCTTCTATTTGTAAAGGGGACAAGTTTAGTGAAAAGGAATGTCCACATAATGCATTAGAAAATAAAAGAATGGAATTTTCTTATGCAACTGTTGTTGGAAGCTTGATCTATGGGCATACTTGTACGAGACCGGATATTAGCTTTGCAGTTGGGATGCTTGGGAGATACCAAAGTAATCCCAGAATAGAGCATTGGAAAGCTGTAAAAAAGGTTTTGAGATATTTAAAAGGAACAAGACACTATATGCTCACATATAGAAGGTCAGATCAGCTGGAGGTGATTGGTTACTCCAGCTCAGATTTTGATGGTTGTGTTGATAGTCGAAAGTCAACTTTTGGTCATTTGTTCCTATTAGCTGGAGGAGCAATATCATGGAAAAGTGGAAAATAGACTATTATAGCAACATCTACTATGGAAGTTGAATTTGTGGCATGCTTTGGGGCCACAATTCATGCTTTGTGGTTGCGGAATTTTATCTCGGGACTTGGAATTGTCGATTGTGATAATTTCGCAACATTCTTTTTCTCTAAGAACGACAAATATTCTAATGGTGCTGAGCACATGGAGCTCAAATATTTGGTCGTTAAGGAGGAAGTTCAGAAACAAACAGTGCTTATAGAACATATAAGGACTGAGCTCATGATAGTAGATCCTTTAACTAAAGGGTTAGGACCAAAGACATTTAAGGAACATGCTGATTACATGAGTCTTTGTTGTAATCCTCGATGTATGATTGTGGATCTTTATGTTTTGTTCTACAACATTTGTAATGGCATCAATAATGGTGTTTCTCAACATTTTTCATGTTTACCATCAATTTTGTAATTATGGAGATGGATTATTGTTGACAGGAATTGTCTTTGACAAAGACATTACGAGGACATTATGGTTACTTCCTAATATGGATTATAATTAAGTAATTTGCTAGCATTTGTAATACATGGAAGGGAAGATGTTTCTTTATTGATATTTACCATCATGACTCGTGTTAGTGAGTTATTTAATTATGATATTATTGTAATCTCACTAAAGTATGGATAAGCTAATGTTATGCACATATTATAGCTATGTTGTTAATTCGAATTAATGTCATTTATATGGGCCAAGTGGGAGAATGTAAGGATATGTCCCACATGAAGGATATATGTCCCATATGACAAGGGTAATGAATGGTTACATTATGGATTAACTAAAGAGATTGGCTTTGAAAATAATGTGAGACTTAATAGCTGGAAGTTGAAGGGTTTTCCTATATATCTACTGTTATGGGGAGTAGCTTATGACAATCTAATGGTAATGAAAGATAAGAGATATAGGAAATTGTCCTCTCTCTACCTTTGCTCTCTTTTCATCAGCCTTCTCCCATAAAAAATTTGGTGAAGTATAGAAAGAGATCAAGGTGAAGCGAGAGAAACGATTTCTCCAAGTGCTCTTCTCTATTAGTTAACAATATGAATGATCTCGGTATGTGATAATTATGGTTTCTTTTAATTTTCCGCATAAAGGTAATATATGTGAAATTATCATGATAATTAAACATCCTAGTTTTAGCAAATAATAGCTGAATATTAGAATAAAATTCTTACAATATAATTATCAAATCATCACAACAAATCAGCACTTCACAAAATTTTCATTATATTTCAAAGGGTGGCAAAAGATTCGCATAAAATATAATCACACATTTTAGGGAAACATATGTTTAAAAACAATCTTAATCCCTTATTTTAGATGAAACTTCGAGCGAAAACAATTTTTTTTGAAAGAGCTAAAATATTTGAAAAAAACCTAAGTTTCATTTTTCAAGGAAAATCATTTTCAATTAAGTCCCAAATTTAAGGTTATTAAAAAGTCATTTTGAAAATTTTCATTAAAGTAGAAGGAGCTTACCTTATTTTTGTCCTCAATAGTCATGAGGCAAAGATTTTTCATTTCTTTGCTATAGTCCGAATTGAAGTTGCTATCTTTCCATATGACATTGAAATTTTTCTTTTTGAACCTCCTTTTTTCCTTCTTGAGATATGGACATTCGGTTCGAAGATGTCCTGTAGCAATTAACCTTTGCTTGTTTGCTTGCTTCTTCATTCTTTTCATCCTTCTTCTTTTTGAGAAATCTTTTGAACTTTTTGGTAATTGGTACAATTTCTTCATCACTATCTTCTTCTTCCTCCTTTTCTTTCATTGAGGTGAGTGCTAATGTTTTCTTCTTGTCTCTTAAATCCATCATTCTCTTTGCTTCCATTTCATGCGCAAGAAAAAACCTAAGCAATTCTTTAAGTGGAAGTTCTTGTAGGTCCTTTAACTCCACTTTTGCATTCTTCTTGGTCTTACACTTTTTTGGCAAGCACTTAATTATTCTTTGTACAAAGTCAAAATTAGTGTAATTCTTGCCAAGATATTTTAAAGCATTAATGATATTTTTAAACCTTGTAAACGTATTATTAATTTTCTCATTTTGATACATTTCAAACATTTCATATTCTATGATAAGCATATTTATCCTAGACAGTTCTACCTTAGAGATTCCCTTATGGGTCATATGAAGTGTGTGCGAAACTTGATGAGTGGAGGTACATCCAATAATGCAATTAAATTATTTATAGTTTAATGCACAATGAAAAATATTCATAACTTTAGATTTTATTTGGTGTATATGTTTTTCATTTTCATTCCACAAATTTCTAGGTTTTGGTTTGGTCTCATCGTTCTCTATAATTGTTGGGGGAGTGTATTCATCTTATATAACATCCCAAATTTTAAAATCAAGGGAGTTTAGAAAAATGTTCATCCTATTTTTTCAATAGACAATATCTTTTCTATTAGCCTAAGTGGCTACATGATCCTAATTGTCATATTTTGATGATAACAACCCATTAGTGGTTCTTAGTTAAACTAATCTTTGCATACTAAGTTGTGGCAGGTATAAGTGGCAAAATCACACAGATACAAATTTTTTGCAAAGATCAAGTGAACATTCTCATAGGCAAAGATCAAGTGGACAAACAAATAGGCAAAGATCAAGAGGACACTCAATCGAAATGACTAAGCACAACCATCAAAGCAAATGTAAAGTCATATGTATAATGGGGAGTGTTTGAGGTAGTGTTTATTGTAACTCTTGTAGTTATGATTCGAGCAAGTTTATTTAACAAGAGTTGAGCAAATTGCATGTGCATACTAATTCGTAAGAGTACATAGGATATCACCAAGTCATAAGTTCAGTACTTATGAGTTTTCAAAGTCAAAACAAGAGTTTTATAAAAATATCCCTTACTCAAATGTTTTTTTATATAGGACAAGTTTTAAATCATATTAGTGTTATAATCTTTTAAAGACTTGGTCCTGGTTGGGTTTAAAATCTCATTTATGCACCACTCAAATTCCTTTCTCAAATTTTTCGGAACACTCGTCAGTATTTGGAGCATAACTTTTGCTAGAGAACTCCAAAAAGGGTGATCTTGGTATCTATGGAAAGCAAAGCACAAATTCCACAACTTTTTTGTTGAAGATTTTCACAGATGATAAGGTTTAGATAATGAACAAATAGGGTAAACCGTCGACGGTTTGTGTTGGGTTCTGAACCCCAACGACCATAAAATAGTTAGTTTTCAAAGTAAACAAATATTTTATTAAGTCAATGACCATATAATGGCTAGTAGTCCAATTTTCCTATAAATACAAGTCCAAAGACTTGTTTAAAGATTGATATTAGTTATTAACATCTTTAGAATATCATTCACTAGCACTTTGCATTTAGTTCATCATCTCAAGTGCTCAAAATATCTCTTGCTCTCTAATCTTGTGTTGATTCATTACTTGAGAGATTTGTGTGAGGTTTGTGATTTATCAAATATCTGCTCATTCAAGGAGCTTTGTTTGTAATTCTTTTTCATTTTGTAAGGGTTCTTGGTGAACCTTGCTGAAAGGCTCTAAGTAAGCAACGTGTAAAGGCTTCTCCACCAGTGAAGGAGGTTGATAGTGGATTAAGAATCCTTAAGTGTGTCTCAAGGTGTGGACGTAGGCAAGGGGCCGAACCACGTTAATATCGTTTGTCAAGCTTTCTGTTCCCTATATTCTTTAATTTACATCTTGTGCATGACTTATATCCTTTATATTGTGATATAATTGCTTGTATCTTGACAAGATTTATTATTTTGTACAGGAAAACCTAAATACGAAAAAGAGTCCATTCACCCCCCTAGACTCGACTCTAGGGCCAACATTCTCCAATAAAGAAGGTGCTTTAACAATTAGAATCCCTTAATGCCAATGTTTGTAGTTGCCATGGATCACTCATATACTATTTAGTCAAAAATTAAAAGAAAAGTCTTCGCTCTGATACCAATTGTTAACCCAAGTGGCAACTTAAGAGTAGGGGTGAATTGGGTGTAATGAAAATTAAATGTTAGATACAATATTTAAAGCAAATTAAACAAGCCAACTAAGTCACAAAAAATTAAAGCAATTTAAAGAGAGAAGGAAGAGAAATTACAAACTCTATTATAATGATTTTGTTATCCCTGCTTACGTTCACTCTCTCAGGGCCAACTACTTTGCGGTTTCACTAATCTCCTTACTTTCACGATGGCAAAGACTTCAATTACACCTCTCGATTTTAAGAGACCAAGGAAACCAAATTACAATCCCTTGTTTTTCAAAGACAAGGAAACCAATACAATAAATCTAAAACACAAATTCCTTGCAAGAAAGATATACAATTTTGAAGCTCACTCAAAATTAACTCTCAAAGAATAATCAAATGAAGCTTAAAAGTTTTCTCTCAAAGAGGAGCAATTTAGAGCACAAGATAGATTAAGAGAGATTTGAAAGTAAGAGCATTTGAATATTTAGTATGGAAATTTTCTCTAACATTCTTAAGGCTTTGGAAAGCGTATATATAGAGATTGGGGAAAAATTAGCCATTTTCTGCCTATTTAAGCTTTTTTACTTGTTAGACTAGTAGGTTGTTTAGTGCATCCGGTCAATTGCATACTAGTCATTAGAGAGAAGTAAAAAGACCGTTGCAGGAAAAACTTGTTAGGTCGGTCGATTGCCTTCAGGGGTCAATAAATCACCTCTAGCCTCTGCCTGGACCAGTTGACCACCCTAGCTTTAAGGCTTAGTTCGGTCATCCGTTAATTCCATTTTATAGTTTTAGCTCATTTATGTTATGCCTTATATATTTTTAGAGTTTTACAAGCTAAAACACAATACAATTGAGAGAGTAAAAAATACAAGTAAATAAAACATTAACTATTCAAATGTTCTCTTAATTCTTCAACTTCAATGACTCAATCCTATAAAAAACAATTTAAACATTAAGTCATTAGTCCATAATAGTTTATTATTATTAAAATCAAGTTAATGAAACCTTGAAACTAACACTTCAAATTGAATCAGAACCAAAAAATATAGTTAATTGATTTTTCGGTTTGGTTTGGTTTGGTTTTTGGTTTTTCATGCCCACCCTTATAAATAGCAACACTGTTTATTTAAAATTAAGAGGCATTTGTAGAAATTAGAGTAGTTTTTTTTTAACAAAATTAATGCCTCAGGAGAATTAAATATAAAAAATAAAAATAGTAGCCAAAAATATTTTCTTTTAATACAAATGTAGTAAAACATAAAATATTATTTAATAATAAAAAAATAAACATATAATAGCAATAGTCACAGATTGATAATAAATAAAAGCATATCATCTATCACAAGATATCATAAAATACTGTTGTAATGACCAACTCTTCCCTTAAAATTTAGACAAGAAAAATTAGCATAAAAACTTTATTTTTTGTATTAATTAAGTGAGAGTACAATCTCTAAATATATTTACACCAAAAAAGTAAAAATCTTTTAATTTGATCTCCTTGAAAGAGGATTTGCGAACTTGAGGGCTCGTTAATGTATTATTGATTGAAGCGACGCTAGATCTTTCAAATAATAAAAATGATGATAGTTGGAAGATAACTGCATGTTTGATCTTCATAGGCATGATCATGAAGAATAGTTTTTTAAATGAAGAGCGGATCGTAAAAGAACAACCAAAGAATTTGATGTTTTTCTCTTAATTTGTTGATCTTCACGATGTAAGCGACTCCTCACATTTGATATGTGTCTATTCTCCAAGTCTCGATTCTCTTTTTACTTTTTTTTTTTGGAAATCCTTTTTTTGAGAAGTCAACTAGGGTTTTTATAGGCCAAGTCTAGAGTGGGTTAAGTTCTAAAAGCTCCCATGTCCTGTTACATACCCTTGTTTATGGAGCTTACGCCAATGGACTAGCTAACCACATTTTAATTAGTTAAACTAATTTTTTTATTAAGCCCATAATCCTTTTTCTTTAAACAAGACCTAATATTGATGAGTACATTAAAATATTAATAAAATAAATCTGCATTTATTTTGACTAATATTAATTTTAGGCATTCATATATTTTTAATGTTTATAAATGTCCCCACATCAAAACTATTTTAATGAAACAAATTTATGATATTTTGGCTAATATTAATTTTAGGAATTTATATATTTTTAATATTTATATATGTCCCCACATCAAGACTTGTCAATGTGTGGGTTTGCCATGCAACAAAGATGAGACTTGAAGAAAAACTTTCTGTAGTGCTAATACCGATAAATAAAGCTGCATACGAATCGAACCGCTAATGAGTGGTTTAGGAGCTTGACTCGATAAGAGTTCGTTTAAGCTCATTTATTATCTATACGAGCAATTCCCAAGCCCAATTTTTAGGCTTGCTTAATGAATAAGCTGAGCTTGAACACAGTTGGGCTTAGCTCGTTTAGACTTGTGCGTAGCTCGATTAAGCTTGAAATGAGCTTAATCTTAAATTTAATACTTAAAATATTTTATTTTATTTATTTAAGTTAATAGAGTAACTATTGATTCAAAAAAATCTACTAAACATTAATAAAACCCAAAAAGCATTTGGCTACTCAGCAACTTATAAAAGCCTCGCCAAGCTTCCTCTTTTCGTCCATCTTCTCACAAGTTAGCAAGGTTTAGTAATGTAAAATCCATGTGGGCCTAAATTTTTGTGGTCTTCCTAATGTTTTTGTAATTGTAGCTGGCCATTAATGGCCTTTGAAGTTATAAATAAGAAATTGGCTGGCCTTGGATATTTTTTGGGTTTATGGTCTAGACTAAGGCGAGCTTGAGTTGAGCCCGAGCCTATAATTAAAATTTTGAGTTCAGCTCGAGCTGAGCTGATCTTCTTTCAAGCCAAGGTTGAACATGTTAAAGCTTGGCTTGGTTCGACTCATTTACAGCACATCGACAAGTATACAAATTTGTTCATATGAATTGCTCCATGTATGATATTATTGTGGGCCATTAGTTGCATGAGCCTAAAACAAAATTAAAAGTGAAGGATTTATTTGGTGTTGTTGTTGCTTTTTATTTTTCACTTTTTCACTTTTGCACAATAAAAAAATAGTTTATAAAAGCACATTTATTTATGTTGCTATTTTTCTATTTTTATTGTTAGTTTTCGGTTATTTGCAAAGAAAAATGAAAATAAAATTTTACGATTTTTAATTATTTTGATAACTTATTATTAGAAAATTATCAAATTCTTTTTTTTGGTTTATAAACACTTTTAAATTAAAATTTAAATAAAATAATGAGATAAATTTAAATAAAATTAAAATTAAATATTCATAAAATTTGAAAAATAAAATTAAATTACATCCAAAAGTAAAGAGTGTTATGAAAGATGCCGAAAATAAATAGAAAAATTAAATAAGATGAGACAAAGATTTTATGTAATTCGAATATACCTACTCCACGGGTGGATTGGATCAAAACTTCACAATTTCGGGAGGAATTACAATAATATATGGATTTAACCTTACATAAAATATCTCTCCTTATTTCTTTTATATCTCTCATCTCTCTTTCTACTTCTTTCTTTCTCTCTTCTTCTTTTTCTACTATTCTTTTCGTCCTACACTAGCCATGTGAGATGAGGTATTTATAACATTCACAAGCTATCTAATGTTAACTTTATTAGTACAAACATTTAGGGCATGTTCACATAGGGACATAATTAGTGCAGACATATGAGGCAAGTTCATGGGGACATGAATTAGTGTAGACATATGGGGCAAGTTCATGAGGACATGAAGATGTGGACAAGATATGGATGAATGATAGCCACCCTCATCCATTCATAACACTCCTTAGGGTTCACTCATATATTAACTCATTTTGTTAAGATCTTTAAGATGCTTCATTCCGATAAGATAAACTAATTTCTTGAATGTTGTAGTAGGTAAAACTTTAGTGAATAAATCTGTTAGATTATTATTTGATTGGATCTGCTCAACATCTATATCACCATTTTTCTTAAGTTCATGTGTATAAAAGAATTTTGGAGAGATATGCTTTGTTCAGTCACTCTTTATGTATCTTAATTGAGGTATACATCCAACATTGTCTTCACATAAAACTATTGGAATATCCTTAATTGATTGAAGACCACAATTTACTTGGATATGAGAAATCATTGATCTAAGCCACACACATTCTCTACTAGCTTCATGGATAGCTAGTATTTCAGAATAATTGGAAGATGTTGTTGTAATCGTCTGCTTTACAGATTTTGAAGATATAATAGTTTTTTCCTAAAGAAATACATATCCAGTATAAGATTTAACATTGTGAGGATGAGATAGATATCCAACATCTGCATATCCTACTAGTTGAGATTTGGAATTAAATGAGTAGAATAGACCCAAATCAGATGTACCTCTCAAATAGCGTAGAATGTGCTTAATTCCATTTCAGTGTCGTCGAGTAAGAGTAGAGCTGTATCTTGCTAGTAGATTTACAGCAAATACAATGTCGGGTCTTGTACAATTGACTAGATACATTAGAAAATCGATAACACTTAGATATAGTACTTTAGGACCAAGTAATTCCTCCCCCTTATCATGAGGTCAAAATGGATCTTTCTTAACATCAAGTGATCGCACCATCATTGGAGATCCCAAATGATGAACTTTGTCCATATAGAATTTTCTTAATACCTTTCTAGTATATTTAGATTGATGAACAAGAATTCCGCCATTTACATGTTTAATTTGTAGGCCAAGACAATATTTTGTCTTTCCTAAATCTTTCATCTCAAATTCCGCCATTAAATAATTAGCAGCTTTAGTGAACTCTTCAGGAGTCCCAACTAAATTCAAATCATCAACATAAACATCAATTATAGCAAATTCAGATTCTGATTTTTTAATAAAAATGCATGGACAAATTAGATCATTTATGAATCATTCTTTCATAAGGTACTCACTTAATCGATTGCACCACATGCGTCCATATTGCTTTAATCCATATAAAGAATATTAGAGTTTAGTTGAATATAAATTTCTAGTTTCAGACAATTTAAATCTTTTAGGGATTTTCATATAAATTTCATTATCCAATGATCCATATACATATGTTGTTACTATGTCCATAAGATGCATGCTCGGTTGTTTAGCAACTACTAGTGCAATTAAGAATCTCAAAGTGATTCTGTCCATTACGAGAGAATATGTGTTAGCCTAACAAGACTTATAATCTTATTTTAATGATAACAAATCAAAGAAACTTAACATATTTGGTCAAATGAAGTTTCAGGACTCAAGTGGTCAAGTGATTCAAGTGTTTTAGATCAAAATCAAGTGCTTGACAAGTCTTTTGAAAGCTTGAACTCAAAGATAGAAGACATGATGAAGTTAAAGACTATTTAAGCTTGATGTCAAGATAAACATGAAGACTTAGTGATTAGAAAAGTC
Source organism: Malania oleifera (assembly GCF_029873635.1). Lineage (NCBI taxonomy): Eukaryota > Viridiplantae > Streptophyta > Magnoliopsida > Santalales > Ximeniaceae > Malania > Malania oleifera. The sequence goes on along the minus strand of NC_080419.1, from coordinate 78,664,806 downwards.
ATAGTCTTAAGAAGTTTCATATAAGTACTTCATAATTTTCAATATAAATGGTTGAAGCTCTTAGGAACCATCATTGACTTAGAGACCAATTTTTGAAAACCTTGGAAAATGTTTTATTTAAGTTTTTCCAAGATTAAAAGGATAAAGTGTTAAAAATCAAAGAATTTTTGAAAGTTGTAAGTTTAGGTGACTAACCTTGTTAGATCAATTGACTGACATTTTTATATGTTTTTAACTATGCAAACAAAACTGCATCAGGTGACTAACCATTAAGGCTCAAGCGACTGACCCAGTATTGACTTTCAGAATACGCTGTAATTTCAAGGCACAGGTGACTGACCTTCGTGTTTTTAAATTTTAAAAAAAGCGAGGGAAGTTTCCAAATTTGATTACTTGGCTCCAAAACTTTGTGAAAACTTGAGAAACACTCTAAGAAACTTGGGAAATACGAAAATTAACTTTATTTATCTATAAATACATGGTAAACCTAAAGATCAAATATACCTACAAGTAGCAATCAATCTAAGTTCTTTATACTCTTTTCTTGCTCAAATATTTTCTGAAGTCTTGTTGTGTTTGTACTGATATAACTCACGGTTTCTGATCGTTCCCTATTGAGATTTTCAAATCAAATTAGAACCTCGATGATAATAATATGAGCTTCACTCTTTTATATTGATTATTGATTGAAGTATTTTGATTTTAAATTGTACTAATCTTCTATTGTTGAGAGAGTTCTACTTATACTCAAAATTGTTTCTTGTTTTGTTGTTGTTTGACAATTCAGGGTTGTTGAATCGTTGGGCTAACGAGAAGGGGTATTCTTGTTAGAGAGGAATCTCCAACTGATATGGAGAGGTTTTAACTTGGCCTGTAAAGAAGTTGGAAAGGAAAATCCTCATAACGGTTGCTTGGGGCAAGGACGTAGGCCGTTGGCCGATCCTTGTAAAAAAATACGGTCTTTAGCTCTTCTCCTTACTCGTTTTAATTTTTTGCAAACATATAACTTGAGTGTATGATTGTTTAACACTTGCTAAATATTGAGAGTTGCCGAAGTTTCTTACTTTGATCCATATTTGAAATCAACATACTATATTGATTGATTGATTGAAAAATCAGATTATCAAATTTTGAGCTCACTGAATTACTAATTTGTTTCATATTTAAAACCAAGAAACATATTGGTTATCATTATTTGGTTGTTAAGTGGTTTGACAAATTCAGAAGTAATCTTGAATATTGATTTTACTACACTGCTGAAGTTAATCTTGCTCTATTAATTAAAGGAAATTTTTAGGTCTTGTAAAATTAAATCTCTAGAAATTATTTATTCTAACTGTTGATTGATTGAAAGAAAATTCAGATTTTGAATACTCTAATATTTTTTTCAAACTGATCTTGATCATCATTCATTCATCAAAGGATTGAACTTGGATTAGTTGTTGACTTAACTTAAAAGGATTGTTGGCTATGCTTGCAAGGTTTCAAATCAACATCAATATGATTGTGTGATTGCTGAATATTAATTTGTTAGGTTAATTCTTAAATCAAGGAATTTTTAAAACAAAAGTTTTAAAGAAATTTTAATAAACCCAATTCACCCCCCTCTTGGGATTACACCTTACTTTTCAATTGGTATCATAGCCCTAGGTTGTAGTAAATCTTAATCTAGAAGCTACATAAAGATCACTATGACACATCTAGGTGTATCTCCCTTTACCGAAGGCCAATCCTCTTCTAGACCACTTATTTAATGTGGCGTTAGTTACACCTTCTGGAAACAGCGAATGAGAATCTACTTGCAAACTATGGATTGGAATGCTTGGAAGTTAGTCACACATGGTGATCTCATCCCTACTAAAAACGTAGACAACAAGGGCATACCTAAGGAAGAAAAAGAGACGATTCATAATGACCTAAAGATGCTGCAAATAAATTCTAGTGCAATGAATGCACTATATTGTGCCCTTGATGTAAATGAATTCAATAGGGGCATGACATGTAAATCAACTAAAGAAATCTGGGATAAACTTGAAGTAACTTATGAAGGAACGATTGACGTAAGGGATCGTAGAACTAATATGCTCACTAGCGAGTATGAAGCATTTAGAATGAACCCTGAAGAAACCATCACTAGTATGTACACTAGGTTTATCCATATTATAAACTCTCTTAATGCATTAGGGAAAAACTACTCTACCTATGAAATGATTCGAAAAATTCTTAGAGGACTTACACTTATTTGGGAACCTAAAGCCACTGCAATAATGGAAGGAAGGAGCTTGAAAAATACCTCCCTAGATGAATTAATAGGATCACTCCTCACATACGAGATGACAATCAATGAAAGAAATTCTAAAAACAAGAAATCAATAGCCCTTAAGGCTGCAAAAAAAAGTTATAGTGAAGAGGAAGATAACGAACTAGATGACGATGATGTAGCCTTAGTTACAAGAAGACTTGGAAAATTCTTCAAGAATAACAAGAAATTTACTAGAAAATTTAGAGGCTCGAAAATTGAAAGCAAAAACTAGTAAGAAAGAAACAAAGAATGAATCTTCTATATGCTATAACTGCAAGAAAGCTGGGCGTATAAAACCTAATTGTCCACCTCTTAAGAAAGACGCCAAGAAGAAAAAAAAAGAAGGCGATGAAAGCTACTACATGGGATGACACAAGTTCAAGTGAATTAGAAAATGAATCAAGTGATCAAGATGTTGCAAACCTTTGCTTCATGGCAAGAGATGCTGAGGTAAATTCCTACACTAGCTCATCTGAAGAATCTAGTGATGAATCATGTAGTGACTCGTGTAAAAGCATGCCTTCATATAGATAAATTCGAGCTGAACTATTTACTTTGCATAATAGGTTCATAAAAGTAACCAAAAGAAACTTAGCTTTGAAAGAGCAAAATGAAATACTCAAGAACCAACTTGAGACCTCAAGATCTGCTAAAAAAGAAAAGAACTCACACATTGATGATCTTATGGAAAAATTAAATAAGATGTCTCAAGACTTAGCAAAACTGCAAGTAAATGGTGAAAGTAAAAAGGATTTAGAAATAAGTAACCTTAAAAGTAAAATTGAGGATAAAGACAAAATCATCTACAATTTCACAAAAGGAAAAGAAAATTTTGAAAAGCTGATTAGAACACAAAGAATGTCATTAGATAAAGAAGGAATTGGATACAATAGAGTTGAAAGTAAGAAGAAAAAGAATTTTAATATGGGATACTTCGTAAAAGAATCAAGACATTATGCTAGCACATCTTCTACAAATGCTTATGAACACACTACTTGCTTCTTGTGCAAGGAAAAAAGACATATAAAGTTTGAATGTCCATTTAAAAGGAAAAATATTAAAATCAAGAAGTATGGAGAGTCAAAACTGAAAATAAACCTCAAATAAAAAGACCTAAGAAGGTTTGGGCACCAAAAGTAACACCTTGAAACCCTCCTTGTAGGTGTGCTTTAGGACTACTCCATCAAAAGACAAATGGTACTTGGACAACGGGTGTTCATGACCATGACTGGTGACAAATAAAAAATTACCACACTAATGCAAAAAGATGGTGGATATGTCACCTTCGGCGACAATACTAAAGGTAAAATTATCGGTATCAAAAAAGTAGGTAAAGAACCCTCCTTAACCATTGATGATGTTTTACTAGTAGATGTGTTAAAACATAATCTACTTAGTATAAGTCAATTAAGTGACAAAGGCTTTGACATAATCTTCAAACAAGACAAATGCATAGTTGAAAATTGAGAAAAAACATGATGTTTTATTCACCGCTAATAGGGTTGATAATGTGTATTGTATATGATTACGCATCAAAGTTGTATAATTAGACATTTAAATTCATGTATTAAAGACTATAATTTTAATTAAATGCCTGATTATGTCCCATATTTTAACATTGAGCTCTATTCATAATATTTGGGGTCATTATTTGATAATTTACGAATTTTTGGTATTTTGTATTTGCAGGACAATTTTGAAAATTAAAATTGAAATTAAAAATGTGACCATAAGCCATGCACGTGATAAGGAGACTCCGCATGTACATGAAGAAGGGAAGTGTGCCAATCAAAATGGAAGTGAGAGGTCGGTTCGTGTGCATGGCATAATAGAAAAAGAAACCCATGTGGTGATGTGACCACGTGGGAAGAGCATGCATGCACTGGGTTCAAAATTGAATGGGCATATGGAGCTGTGATGGAAGCCTTGAGTTGTGGAAGACCCGTGGGCTGCTGTGTGCATTGTAGAAGGCTGTGCATGTTCATGGGCTTGGAGAGCTTCAACATGCGTATAGGCCGTGCTCTGAAATTAGAGGAGCAGCTGGGAGTAGCTGATTCAAGAGAAAGCAAAGAAAAAGAGGGCATGGAAATGAAATTACAAAAAAAAGGTGTGGCCTGGGTCCTTGATGTGACCTGGCCATGCAAACTAAAACAAATGGCCTTGTGTGTGTGTGTTGGAGGGAAGCGTGTGTTGTGTTGGCTAGAAGAAGAATGCGCTGGGTGCACAAGGGAGTAGGTGCTGGCTGAGTGTGTGCTGGCAGTGTGGCAGAAAAGAAAAAAAGGATAAAGAAGAATGAAAAGGAAAAAAGGGGAGGGGGGCATTGTAGCTAGGGTTTTTTTGGGAGGTTTCTATTCTTAGGTGTTGTGTGTGGGAAAGGGGAGCAAGGAACCTGGGGAGCAGCGCCGCTGCTGCTATTCTGCAGCTCAACCCGAGAGGGTCCAACCCTCCCTTCATGGCAGTCTTCAGCCATTTCTCTCTCCCTCTCTCTCTCTCTCTCTCTCTCTCTCTCTCTCTCTCTCTCTCTCTCTTATTAATTAGTTATTATTATTTGTTTTCAGTTTGTCATTCAACACATGTTTTAACATTTAGTTTTGATTAATCATACATTGAGTATTCTTCCTTGGAGTTAATGTTGAATTTAAATTCTTGTTTAAGTTAGTTTGTGCATTGATTTATTTTGTTGTTAAAAAATCTTTTAGTTTACTCTCTCTCTCTCTCTCTCTCTCTCTCTCTCTCTCTTTGTGCTATTTTAATATTTGTTTAACTTTTGTTGGGGTTATTTAGAGTGGTTGCTTTTATTCTCCCTTTTTGTTTTGAATCTTAAATATTTGTTGGAATGGGTTGTTTTTATTATTAAAGTTAGTTTGTTTTTATTTTTAATTAAAGTCATTAAGTCTAGTTTAAGTGATACTTTGTGTTGAGTTTGCTTGCTACATCTATTTAAAATTAGCGTTGGATTTAAATATATGTTCAAGTAGTGTGTTTAGGTTATTTTATTGTTGAAGGACTTTTGTTTAGGTTAGCTTAGTTAGTTTAGGTTGATTTTGTTAAAGTTTGTTAAGATGGTTGAATGGATTGTACTAGGTTAGCTTAGTTAGTTTATTTGCTTAATTGCATGTTAGTTATTCTCCTGTTTATGCACGTTACGTTCTTGTTTTAGGTTTTAATTTGTTTCAATATCACCACAAAATTTCAAAACCCCCAAAATTTTGAATTTGAACCATGTTCAGTAAAATTTGTTTTCTTATTTTTTTCTCCTATTTCGCGCTTGTTTAAAACTGATTTGCATTCCCTAGGGAGACGATCTGGCTTGTTTGGGCTAATTATTACACGACGTAACTTCTATACTTGGGATAGCCGTTGTGCTACTCATTTTTAGAAGTGAGTCAAATTTTTGGCGCCGTTGCCAGGGAGTGCCAAAATTAGTTTCAAACTAGTGTTTCTCCATTTATTTTGATTTTTCTAATAATTTTAAAACACAAATATATATATATATATATATATATAATATTTTCAAAAAAAAATGAAGAAAAAATTTTGATCATGCTTGTCTACTGCTATGTTGGTGACTATCTACTGTTTGGGTTGATGTTTGATGCCTTGGGTTAAAGACATTTCACATAAGCTATACAAACTGTCACCTAATATAGGTAGTAGGTTTCCTGTTTCTGTTGTAAGTGAGGACATTGAAATTGATTTGAGTGATATTTTTGAAGAGAATTTTGAGGAAACTAAGGTTGAACATTCACCTGCACCTCCACTTGCACCATGCACTTTGAAAGACTTTTTGCAGCCTACACGTACCACCACACCATCCTGTATTGCTTTGCCAAATAAAGCACCGAATTTCACAATTAAGCATGGTATATTGTCAGTAATACCTCAGTTCCATGGGATGAATTCTGAGAGTCCTTATCAGCATTTGACAGATTTTGAGTTGGCACGTACTACCTTCATTACTAGAGCAGGAACTAATGAATACATTAAACTTTGTTTATTTCCTTTTTCCTTGAAGGATAAAGTGAAGATCTGGTTTAATTCTCTAAGACCTAACTCTATTTTTGATTGGACTAACCAGCAACGTGAGTTCTTACATAAATTTTTTTCCTTTTCAGAGAACCCACTTCCTATAGGAGCAAATCAGTCAGTTTATGTAGAGAGGTGATGAGACTTTCCAGGTTTGTTGGGAAAGGTTCAAAGAGCTGATAAATATTTGTCCGCATCAAGGGTTTGAGTCTTGGAGGCTGGTAAATTATTTCTACACCGCCCTCACTCCTGATTGTAAGCAGTTTTTTCAAACTATGTGTAATGGGGAGTTCTTCAGCAAGGAACCAGATGAAGCACTAGCATTCTTTGATTACTTAGATGAAAGGGCACAATAGTAGAATACACGGTCTGATTGGGCACCAATGGCAGTGCAACCTCTCAAGGCAATTGGTGGTGGAGGTAAATATATGCTAAAGGAGGAAACTAATATCCAGACTTGTATTGGTGCATTAGCTAGGAGGGTAGAGGTTATGGAGTTAGAGAAGGTGAAAGTGGAGAAATCAGTTGAGGTGTGTTCTTTATGCTCCGACTCTAGCTATAAGGCCCAGGATTGTTCAATCATGATTGTAGTACAGAAGAGTAGGTCTGATCAAATTCAGTCAGCAAATTGGGTTAACAAAACTCCTAGTCAGCCTTTCTCAAACACTTACAATTCGGGATGGAGGAATCACCCGAATTTTTCATGGAGGAATGATTAGTCTAGTCAAACCTCTTCACAATTTCAACAGCCTCCGCATTCTTGTGCACCACCGCCTCAGCACCCATATCAGCCACATCCGATTTCTTAGCACTACTCACCTCCAGGATTTTCATCTAATGTTGCACCCGTTCCACCAAAAAGGTCTCTTGAGGATACTCTGTAGCAGTTCATGCAAATTTAGGCCACAACTAATAATGAACTACGAGGTGCCATTAATAAGATAAGTACACAGTTGAGTACCTTAGAGAAAGGAAAATTTCCAACACAACCTCAGCCTAATCCTCAGGTATATCGGCAACAACAGTAGCTAGTGCATAATGTTTTAGGGGATTCTATTTTTACCATCATCTCTCACAAAATTTTACATATACATTTTTTAGAGGAATCATATAATCTCTACTGAGTTTTCACTTATATCATACAAGAGTGCATTTGAGCTTAACTTTGTACATCATCTGCTTATTGTAGAAGAAAGTTTATTTGTTCGCAAATCCTTTGATATTATTGTATTCCAGGCATGGCCTGAAGAGGGTGTGCTCTGCCCTGTGAAGGAGTGGTTGTATAGGTTGGGCTCATCCCTTAATGTGAGCTGGGGTATTCCTCACCCTGTAAGGAGAGGTTGTATTGGTTGAGTTCAGCCCAGGTTATTTGAGCTAGGGTATTCCTCGCCTCGTAAGGAGAGGGTATAAACGGTGTCACTCCACCCGGTAAGTGAGCAAAGGTTGTCAATCCTCTAAGCGATTTTTTCTTGAGGCGGGGACGTAGGCACGGTTGCCGCAACCTCGATAACATATCATGTGTCACTCCTTTCCTTGCACTTTTTACATTCTAGTATGTGCTTGTTTATACTCATCTGTTGATATTATTGCTTGTGGAATTTAGATATTTATCTTTTTCTGATTGGGATATATTGGAACTGTAATAACTTTGTAATTTATTTATACGCTGATATATCTGCTGATTTAATACTTGATCAAGAAAGATCTTAGGTTGTGGTATACTGATTGTGAATCTTAAAATTGAGTTAAATTAACTTAGGAAGTTTTTAAATTTCCATTCACCCCCCCCCACCTCTTGGGAATACACCAATTACATCAACTTAAATTTAATATGGTCTTTCTTCTAACATTTAAAACATGTGGCATGCATATAGAAATCTTTAGAGGCAATATAAGATTTTGATTCCCTCATGAAATAGCCCATGTAAATTAAGATGTTTTTGTTTCATATTTTCTTTTCTATTAAAGCCAAGTCCTTCATTGTCTAAAGATTTTCTTTTAGCACCAAGGTCAGAAGTAAGGTGTAATCCTAAGAGGGAGGTGAATTGGGTTTATTAAAATTTCTTTACAACTTTTGTTCTACAAATTCCTTGATTTAAAAATTAACCCAATGAATTAACATTCAACAATCACACAATCACAATGATATTGATTTGCAACCCTTCAAGCACAGCCAACAATCCTTTTAAGTTAAGTCAATGACTAATCCAAGTTCAATCCTTTAATGAATGAATGATGATAAAGATCAGTTTAAATAAAATCTTAGAATATTCAAAATCTGAATTTTCTTTCAATCAATGAATAGTTAGAATAAATAATTTTTAGAGATTTGATTTTACAAGACCTAAAAATTTCCTTTATTTAATAGAGCAAGATTAACATTAACAATGTAGTAAAATCAATATTCAAGATTACTTCTGAATTTTTCAAACCACTTAAACAACCAAATAATGATAACCAATATGTTTCTTGGTTTTAAATATGAAACAAATTCAGTAATTCAGTGAGCTTTAAAATTTGATAATATGATTTTTCAATCAATCAATCAATCAATCAATATAGTATGCGCATTTAAAATATGGATCAAAGTAAGAAACTTCAGCAACTCTCAATATTTAGCAAGTGTTAAATAATCAAACACGCAAGTTATATGTTTGCTGAAAATTAAAGAGAGTAGGGAGAATAGCTGAAAACTGTATTTTTTACAAGGTTTGACCAACAGCCTATATCCTTGCCCCAAGCAACCACTATGAGGATTTTCCTTTCCAATTTCTTTACATGCCAAGTTACAACCTCTCCGTATTTTGTGGAGATCCCTCTCTAACAAGAATACTCCTTCTCGTTAGCCAAGGATTCAACAACCCTGAATCGCCAAACAACAACAAAACAAGAAACAATTTTGTGTACAAGTAGAACTCTCTCAACAAGAGCAGATTAGTACAATTTAAAATCAAAATACTTCAATCAATAATCAATATAAAAGAGTGAAGCTCAGATTATTATCATTGGGGTTTGATTTGATTGGAAAACCTTAGTAGAGAATGATCATAAATCGTGAGTTAGATCAACACAAACACTGCAATACTTCCAAAAATATTTAAGCAAGAAAGTTTTGAAGAATAGAAAGAATTTAGATTGATTGCTGCTTGTAGGTATGTTTGATCTTTAGGTTTACCATGTACTTATAGATAGAAAAAGTTAATTTTTGTATTTCCCAAGTTTCTTACAGTGTTTCTCAAGTTTTCACAAAGTTTGGGGGCCAAGTAATCAAATTTGGAAATTTCCCTCACTGTTTTAAAATTTAAAAACACGAAGGTCAGTCGCCTGTGCCTTGAAATTACAACGTATTCTGAAAGTCAGTACTAGGTCAAACGCCTGAGCCTTAATGGTTAGTCGTCTGATGTCGTTTTGTTTGCATACTTAACAACACATAAAAATGTCAATCAATTGATCTAACAAGGTCAATCGTCTGAACTTACAACTTTCAAAAAAATCTTTGATTTTTATCACTTTATCCCTTTGATCTTGGAAAAACTTAAATAAAACATTTTCCAAGATTTTCAAAAATTGGTCTCTAAGTTAATAATGGTTCCTAAGAGTTTCAACCATTTATATTGAAATTTATGAAGTACTTACATAAGACTTCTTAAGACTGACTTTTCTAATCAAGAAGTCTTTATGTGTATCTTGACATCTAGCTTCAATAGTCTTTAGCTTCACCATGTCTTCTATCTTTGAGTTCAAGCTTTCAAAAGACTTGTAAACACATGAATCACTTGATCACTTGAGTGTTGAAACTTCACTTAATTAAATATGTTAAGTTCTTTGATTTGTTATCATCAAAATAAGATTATAAGCCTTATTAGGCCAACAATCTCCCTTTTTTTGATGATAACAAATAAGGAGCAAAAATAAGTAAGCTTTTATAAGACTCCCCTTTACAATAAGCATCAACTTAACAATATTTGTAAGGTATGTTAGTATTTAAACATATATGTCATGAATGCGTACTAGCTCAATTTATATGTCAAAGATCAATTGCAATATTATACTCATATATCAAGATTACTACCAATATTCGGAATTATGCGCAATGATATCTTGCTCAATACATATCATACAGAATTATGCTTAATGATATCATGCTCCATGCTCAATTTTTGCCTAAAAATTCTCCCCCTTTTGACATCAATCAAAAAGAGTAAGATATGAAAAAAAATATAAAAGTTAAGGCAAAGAGCAAAAAAAAAAAAAGCAGGAATATGATGGAGCATGCATAAATAGATAAGTAATAAATCCAAAGAGCAAGTAAAAAAAATAATACAACGCTGGTTTGCAATACAAACATAGAATGTTCAGAGAAAAGTAAATATAAGCAGTTCCAGTATCTGCATCATCATCATCTTCTTCTTCATCGTCATCTTTTCCTTCTTCTTCATCTCCTTATTCAACATCATCTTCTTTATTTTCTTCATCTTCAATTCCTGCTTCACTTATCTCCATTGGGTCCTTTCCTCGTGAGGAACCAGCCATATATTGTTCAATACAACCAAGTTGTTGATCCAGTGAAGAGTAGTTAACTTGAAGAGATGCAAAATTATCTTGAAGTGCGCTAAGTGCATATCGCATTTCTCCACAAAAAAACTAGTAAATTGCTAATTATAAGCAAGGAACCATGAAGGTGCTTCATCAACCAGAGGAGCTAGTTGCTGAGCTGGTTGCAAAACTTGTTGTTGTTGGTCCTGAGCCTATAGTCATCTATGATTGTACTTAGGAAACCAACCTTGATCAAGTTTCTCATAACCCATTTTCTTAAGTGTAGTGGATGAAAAGAGATCATAATGGGTTCGCTTAATGAAGAGTTCAAATAGAGAAGTGATGTTCATATGAGCAAATATGAGATTCAGAATGCCACCATATGGAAGAATTACTCTGCGGGCTTCTATTCTAGAGATCATCCATTTGAGAATTAAGCTTGGTAAATCAAGATTTTTCCCTTTGAGTAAGAACCACATAACAAAACAATCTAAATATGAAATGTAGTCGTGTGATCCTACTTGAGGTAAAATAGTGTACGTAATCAGCTCCTGTAGGATTTGTGCTTGAAGATTGAGTTGTTTGTATAATGGAGGGTGACCAAAATAGACAGGTTCCTCAATTATGACCAGTGGTAGAAATTCTTCAGGTGTGAAATCTTATGCCATAATCCAGGACTATCCAAAAGATGGACATTCAAACTCACCTTGTCGAATATTAAAAGTTGTTTCCAAGGTCTGTGGAGTAAGGGCAATTGCTTTTCCCTTGACCTCGGTAGTAGTTACTATGTCTCCTTTAACCATATTTGCATAAAAAAGTTTGACAAAGTTCGAATATAGTCCTTTAGCCTGATAAGTAATAAACTTTTTCCATCCTAAGGTTCTAAACATGGGTAAAATGTTGGGAAATTCTTCTTCAAAGAAAGTCGTGTCTAGGACCTTATATAGCCGCTTCATGTGTGGAGCTACAAGCCATTTCTCAATAGTGTAATTGTCATCCTTCCTCGAAGTAAAACCTTTTGATGCTATATTTTTCATTCTTGGCATGACGATTTCAGAAAATATGAATAGTGAAATCCTTTAAAATCTGATGAGAATGAAGTAGGATTATGTTCTTTAGAGATTAAACAAAGGATTTTGAGTGAAGGAGCACTTAGGATCGAAGGTGAACAGGTGGAGGTGAAGAGAAAAACAGGGTCAGGTGCCTGGGGTTTTTAAAAGTTAGGGTGTTGCGCACTTTTGGAATTTAAATCATCGCCAGTCAGTCGACTGATATTGATGGTCAGTCACTTGACAATTTTAGTACGTTTTAATTTTACCCAGACAGTAGCGAGTCAGTCGACTGAGGCTCAAAGGGTCAATCACTTGACCTCACTTGCCTTTCAATATATTCTTCGCTACACATCCTATTTTCTCTTTAAACAACCTCTCTACTATGCAATAAGCCTAGTTCTCCTCTGGAAGAGGTTTTGTAAATATATCAGCCCATTGATCACTTGTAGTTACAAATTCAAGAAATATGTATTCTTTTTTCACATGATCTCTTAAGAAGTGATGCCTTATGTCTATATGCTTGGTTCTTGAGTGTGATATGAGATTTTTGAAAATATTTATGGCACTGGTGTTATCATACTTTTAGGTGTAGCTGATTATTCCAAATTGAAATCTTTAAATTGTTGCTTTATGTAGAGAGTTTGTGCACAACAATTACCTACTGCCACATATTCAGCTTCAGCAATAGATAGGGCTACAAAATTTTGTTTTTTGGAGAACCAAAACACAAGAGATCTTCCTAGAAAGTGGCACGTACTAGTTGTGCTTTTTCTATCTATAATGACTCGGGAATTTAAATAAGTAGAAAATATGATAAATAAAATGGATTAACAGATAATGAAGGAAAAAGGAAAGAAATTAGAAGGAAAAGTAGGCCTCGTCAACGAATGTCCTGTATTCGTCGACGAGTGTCCTTCTAAGATCATCAACGAAGTCTACTTCTTGTCAACGAAGGAATCCCGAGATAAAATTTTGGAAACCCTGAATTTCGTTGATGAAGGTATCTTCTCGTCGACGAAGACTCTATAGTGCCTCGTTGATGAATTGACGTGTCTTGTCAACGAAGTCTTGCATATAAAAAGGGGTTTTCTTCATTTTCAGTGTGAAATCTCACGAACTCTCTCTCCTCGCTCTATCTAAAACGAAGCTCCAGCCTTCTCTCTTTGATTTTGGGCCGATTTTGACCCAGTTTGACAATCCGAAACCGCCAAGAGGTTCGTGGGATCATTCTCTTCAAGGCTGTAGGAACTAATCGTTGGGTTGTGAGGTTTGGGAAACATCCCAAAATTAGGGTAAGTTAGTTATTTTGGGTTTTCCTTAACAAATAATGTTGTATGGAGCCTAGAAAGTAGTAAATAAGCATTTTTCATAAGATTCAAGTTAACTGGAATTTATTTTAATTAAGTTAGGATTTTTAAATTCAGGGTCCAGGTGAACGCCGTGTGGGTATTAGTTCGGGGATCCTACAGTCGTAGTCTGAAAGTCAGGTAAGGGGGAAATTTATATATTAAATCAGGTTTTTCATGAATTAAAAATAGATTATATGTTATTTAAGTATATATGTTTATAAGTGGGCTTAAAATGCCAACCATGAAATTTATGTTTTCTGAGCCTAGGATTGTTTATATAGTTATGCATATGTGAAAATAAATGAATGAAAGTGAAAAGGTATTTTTCTAAGGAAGTAAGTAAGGAATGAAATGTATTTTTGGTATATAAATGTTAATTATGAGTTGACTTATTTTGTAAGAGATGTATATGAATTTTACTGTTAAAATTGTGTGGCATGAGATTCTGTGCAAATATATGTTAGATATATGAGATGCAGGTTAAGTAAGTAAAGCTTATAAATAAAATATGATATGGACAATGATGCTTGTGTATGTTAAATGCAACCATGTAAATGTAAGACAACTTAAAGACAGCCATGTTGCAGATCTAGCACACTTCTGTGTAGATTAACTGATGACAGCTAAAAGGAGCTGTAGACTAACTGATGATGGCTAAAGACCAGCTGTAGTACGAAGGAATGAAATGAAAATGTTATGCAACGAAATGACAATGGAATGACAATGTAATGAAATGAAATGTGAAATGTGAATGATACGAATGGGAAAAAGTCATGTAAAGTGAAACAAAATACAAAGTTAAGTTATGAACATGAATGAATGTGTATGAATGTATAATGACAGAAAAGAATGATGTATTACAATATTAGAAGTATATATGTACGTAGAACATGTTATGATTGGGCAAGGCGAACTCTTTGCTTGAGGACTTGTTTAGAAAGACAAGTACACTAGTAGTTTCAGATGTGGCAGTAGCTGCATAACGTACTAGGGCAGAGGGAACCTATTTGTATAGGTGGATAGATTTCCCTATCCTTAGGGCCTTTGCCGGTAAACTATTGTTGAATGCGTGAGTACGAGATTAATCTAGCACTTGAGGGCTTACTGAGTAAGGTAAGTGTCCTGGTATGCTTTAGTTGCGATCTTAGAGTTACCTATGTATCATAGCAGAGGGGTGCTACTTGTATGGGCGGGTAATCACCCCTATCCTTAAGTAATCTTGTGAGTTAAATTTCTGCATGTGGTTGTTTAGGTTTAGAAAATGATTTCAGAGTTATGTTAATGATTTCCAAATGTATTTTAAAATGTTGTCTATATACCTCATGTTAGTCACACGCTGTTTTAATATGTATACTTCTTTCCTTACTGAGATGTGTCTCACCTGAATATGAATGTTTCTTTTTCAGGACATCCTCGAGATTGGGCTTAGGGAGCTCGAGGGTATTTAGCATTTTTGAGGACTATAAAAGAAAGGGTATATGTAGATACTATATTGGGGATGTAAATATATAAATGTTTATGTTTTATATCTTTATATTTAAGTTTGTGGAGAAAAGAATGTTTGTGAACATACTGGAATGTTATGGAGTATGTATCTATGGAAATGCAGGTGATGGTTGGTTTTTATGGATTTATAGGTAGAAAATAGAAAACTCTGGTATAACGGTATTATGGTTTACGTTGTATGAAGATTATGTTTATGTTTTCCATTGCGTATGTATGTTATGGATTATGATTTATCAGGATATTATCAGGCATAACGCACCGGACCCGGGTTTAGGGGTTCGGGGCGTTACACTATCAATTTTACATCTAGCACAATCAGCATCCGAATAACTAATCATTTCAAAACTAGTGTACTTAGGTTACCATAAACCCAAGTCAATAGTACCTATTAAATATCTTAAGATTCTTTTGATGACTATTTGGTGAGATTCCTTAGGGGCTGCTTGAAATCGGGCACACATGCATGCACTAAACATAATGTCCAGTCTACTGGTCGTCAAATATAGTAGACTTCCTATCATGCCTTGGTAATATTTCATATCTACCAGTTTTCCTTTTTCATCCTTATCAAGACTTATAGACATACTTGTTGGGGTTTCTATAGGTTTCCTTCCTTCCATATCATACTTATTAAGAATATCTCTTATATATTTTGATTGATTTATGAAGGTTCTATTTTTTGCTTGCTTAATCTAAAGTTTTAGGAAGTAAGTCAATTCTCTTAACATACTCATTTCAAATTCATCTTGCATTTACACTGTGTAAAGTCTTTACATAGATCTTCGTTTGTAGCACCAAAAATGATATCATCCACATAAATTTGAATAATAAGCATATCTTCATTTTTAGATTTTATAAACAATGTACTATCTACTTTTCCCCTAGAAAAGCCATTTTTCAATAAAAATCCACTCAACTGCTCATACCAAGAACTAGGAGCTTGTTTTAGTCCATATAGTGTTTTTTTTTAATCTAAACACATGATTAGGGTTATGAGTATCCTTAAAACCTGGCGGTTGTGCTATGTAGACTTCTTCATTTATAAATCCATTTAAGAATGCACTCTTCACATCCATTTGATAGAGTTTAAATTCTTTGTTAGATGCATAAGCTAATAACATTCTTATGACTTCCATTTTAGCTATGGGAGCAAAGGTCTCATCGAAGCCTATTCCTTCTTCTTGATTGTATCTTTGAGCTACAATTCTAGCTTTGTTACACACTACAATTATGTTTTCATCCTTTTTATTCCTAAATACCCATTTGGATCCTATTACTGAATGGTCATCGGGTCTAGGAACTAAATTCCATACTTCTTTCAAACTGATTCTAATTCCTTCTTGCATAACTATTATCCAAGAGTCATCACTTAAGGCTTCTTCTATATTCTTGGGTTCTTCTTGAGATAGGAACGTGTAATGATTACATAGATTTCTCAATGAGGATCTAGTAGATTCACCACGTGAAGGTTCACCAATGATTTGGTCTTTTTGGTGATTTGTTATAAACTTCCATTCTTTAGGTAGTTTAGATTTATCTGTAAGTCCATCATCTAAGGTTGATTCATTGTTCTCATCTTTTATTTCTTTAATTTCTATTTCTTCTAGTTGTTTTATTATTTCAGCTTCCTCAATATCAATTGTTTTAGCAAGTGGATTTGCCTCATCAAAGGCTACATGTACTGATTCTATGATTGTGAGTGCTCTTTTGTTGTAGATTCTGAATGTTTTACTATTTAATGTATACCCTAGGAAAATTCCTTCGTCTGATTTTGCATCAAATTTTCCTAAGTCTTCTTTATTATTCAATACAAAACACTTACATCCAAATACATGAAAATAAGATATGTTAGGCCTTCTTCCTTTCCATAGTTCATAGGGAGTCTTTCCTAGGATGATCTAAGAGACACTCTATTCATCACATAACAAGCAATATTTATAACTTCAGCCCAAAAGTACTTAGGTAAATTATGTTCATTTAACATAGTCCTAGCCATTTCTTGAAGAGACCTATTCTTTCTTTCAACAACTCCATTTTGTTATGGAGTTTGAGGTGCCGAAAAATTGTGATTTATTCCATGTACATTACAAAATTTATCAACTTCTTTATTTTTAAATTCTCTTCTTTGATCACTTCTGATATTTAGAACTAGATACCCTTTTTCATTTTGGAGTCTTTTGCACAAGTTATTAATTAACATCTTACAAGCTTCATCTTTGGAGGCTAAGAAGAGTACCTAGGTAAACCTGGAGTAGTCATCAACAATGACAAAAGTATATTGCTTTCCTCCTAAACTTTGTGTTCTAATAAGGCCAAATAAATCTAAGTGGATAAGTTATAAGGGCCTACTAGTATAAATGTGTCTCTTCTTTTTAAAACTTGTCTTAGTTTGCTTTCCAAGCTGGCAAGCATCACAAATTTTGTCTTTTATGAACTTTGTGCTAGGTAGACCTTTGACTAAGTTCTTTTTGGCTAATTTAGATAACAAATCCATACTAACGTGTCCAAGTCTTCTATGCCATAGTCAACTAGCTTCATTTGTGGCTGTTAGACATGTGATCTCTTGAGATTTTAGGTTTTCAAAGTTTATACTGACTCACATCTAAAAATGAGTAGCACAACGGCTATCTCAAGTATAAGAGTTACGTCGTGTAATAATTAGCCCAAATAGGTCAGATTGTCTTCTCAGGGAATGCAAATCAATTTTAAACTAGCGCGAAATAGAAGAAGAAAATAAGAAAAAAAATTTTACTGAACATGGTTCAGATTCGAAATTTTGAGGGTTTTGAAATTTTTGTAGTGATATTGAAACAAATTAAAACCTAAAACAAGAACATAACGTGCATAAACAGGAGAATAACTAGCATACAATTAAGCAAATAAACTAAGTAAGTTAATCAAGTACAATCCATTCAACCATCTTAACAAATTATAACAAAATCAACCTAAACTAACTAAGCTAACCTAAATAAAAGTCCTTCAACAATAAAATAACCTAAACACACTACTTGAACAAATATTTAAATCCAAAACTAATTTTAAATAGATGCAGCAAGCAAACTTAACACAAAGTATCACTTAAACTAGATTTAATGACTTTAATTAAAAATAAAAACAAACTGACTTTAATAATAAAAGCAACCCAACAACATTTCATTCTTGCTCTCTGCAGGAAATAGGATTTCCTGAAGGAAAAGATCCTTCAGGATCTTTCCTTTTTTTTAACTTAGATTGTTTATATATATCTTTATTCCAATTAGTTTTTTTTTCATTAATTAATTTAATAATTTTTAATTAATTAATTAATTAATAATCAATCTTAATTATTATTATTTTTTAGGATCACTACATTCTCCCCTCCTTAAGAAATTTTGTCCTCGAAATTTGCTATCTGTACTATACACCATCCTTTAAGGAAAAATGGGCTATTTATTTTATTGCTTACCTTCACTTGTGGCGGAGGAATACCGTGGTTACATTTAAGATTCTGGGAGATTACAAATACATATAAAATAAAATTCTCCCACAACCAAAACACTACCTATTAGTAAAAAATTATTACATTTACTAACTAACCTACACAAAAGAGACTTTACATATTTACCTATATTTTTCCTTGATTACTACTAATCTCCACTGAAGAGATACAGGTATTTCTGTTGTATCTCTTCCTCAAGCTCCCAAGAAGCTTCTTCCACTACATGATTCCTCCGCAGAAACTTTACTAATGGAATTCTCTTACTGCGTAATTCCTGTTCATTCTTGTCCAGAATCTGCACTGGGGCTTCCTTATAAGCCAAAGCACAATTGAATTCTAACTCTGCATAACTGATGACATGGGAAGGATCTGGGATGTATTTCCTTAACATGGAAATATGGAATACGTCGTGAATTTTAAACAAAGCTGGTGGTAAAGCTAATCGATAGGCAACTGACCCTACTCTTTCAAGAATCTCGAAAGGGCCAATAAACCTAGGGCTTAACTTACCCTTCCTCCCAAACCTCATAATCCCTTTCAGTGGCGCTATATTAAAAAACACGTGATCTCCAACTTCAAATTCTAACTTCCAGCAGTGAGTATCGATGTAGGTCTTTTGCCGACTCTGAGCTGTATTGATTCTTTCTTTAATGAGCTGAACTTTATCGTACGCTTGCTACACTATTTTCGGTCCCAAAATTCGCCTCTCACCTATCTCATCCTAGTATAGAGGAGAACGACATCTCCTACCATAGAACGCCTCATACGGTGTCATGCCAATGTTGGCATGATAGCTGTTATTGTATGCAAACTCTACCAGCAACATATACTGGGTCCAACTATCCCCAAAATATAGCACGCACACCTGTAGCATATCTTCTAATATTTGAATCACCCTCTTAGTCTGGTCATCCGTCTGAGGATGAAACGCCATGCTAAAAGATAATTGAGACGCCAGAGCCTCCTGTAAGCTTCTCCAAAAATGTGACATGAAACGTGGGTCTCGGTATGATACAATAGATACTGGCACTCCATGTGATCGCACGATCTCCTGAATATATATCTCTGTCAGTCTGTCCATGAAGTAGTTGACTTTAATGGGAATAAAATGGGTGGTCTTTGTCAATCTATCAATGACCACCCAAATAGTATTCTGCCCTTGTTGCGCTAGTGGTGAACCTGTCACCAAGTCCATAGAAACATGGTCACATTTTCACTCTGGGATGAAAAGAGGCTGCAACTGGTCCGCCGGCCTCTGATGCTCAGCCTTAATCTGCTGACACGTCATGCACTGCTACACAAACTTGGCAATTTCTCTCTTCATGCCGCTCCACCAGAAGGACTCCCATAGATCTCGATACATTTTAGTGCTATCGGGATGAACTGTATATAGGAACCTATGAGTCTCCTCAAGGATCGTCCTCCTGATATCAACATTTGTAGGCACACATAATCTAGAATGGAACCACAAAGCTCCATTATCTGAAATACTGAACTCCTCCTCCAGTCCATCCTACACTTTCTTGATAAATTCCTCCAACTCCATGTCATTCTTCTGGGCTGCCTTAATCCTTTCATACATTGTAGCCTGCACCACCAGGTTGGAAACAAAAGCTTGGTGATCACACTCAACCAACTCCATGTCAAATATCTCCAGATCCATCAGGATCGGATGCTGAATTACTGCTGCTAACTGTGCTGCACCCCTTGTTTTATGGCTCAATGCATCAGCTACCATATTTGCTTTACCTGGATGGTAGCTAATGGTGCAATCATAGTCCTTGATAAGTTCCAACCATTTTATTTGCCACATATTCAATTCCTTCTGCGTAAAGAAGTACTTTAGACTTTTGTGGTCGGAGAATATCTCACATCTTTCACTATACAAGTAATGCCTCAAAATCTTTAGCACGTGTACTACTGCAGCCGATTCAAGATTGTGGGTAGGGTAATTATTTTCATACTCTTTTAGCTTCCTGGAAGCATACGCTACGACCCTGCCTCACTACATCAATACACAACCAAGTCCTTTCAAGGATGCATCACTGTAGATAACATAACCATCACCCCCTGATGGGATGATCAGCACTGGTGCAGTGTCAAGCATCTACTTCAGTTCCTAGAAACTCTGCTCATAGCTGTCATCCCATTCAAACCTAACATTCTTTATGGTCAGTCATGTCAGAGGCCCTGATAATGCTGAGAACCCCTCAACAAATCGACGGTAATAACTTGCCTGCCCCAAGAAACTCTTGATTTCCTGAACATTCTTCAGCCTAGCCCACTTCACAACTGCATTAATCTTGCTGGGATCCACTAAAATTCCATCACCTGAGATAACGTGCCCTAGAAATGCCACCTTCTCTAACCAAAATTTGCATTTATTGAACTTAGCATACAAACTCTTTTCCCTGAGCATCTGGAATACCAATAATAAGTGTGCCTCATGCTCCTCAAAACTCCTCAAGTAGACTAGTATGTCATCAATGAAAACCACTACAAACTAGTCTAAATACTGTTGAAAGATTCTTTTCATCAAATCCATGAATAATGCAGAAGCATTCATCAGACCAAAATGCATAACAAGAAATTCATAATGCCTATACTTGGTCCTAAAAGCTATCTTTGAGACGTCTTCTGCTTTTACCTTCACCTGATGATAACCTGATCTGAGGTCAATCTTAGAATAAACCCATGTACCCTAGATCTGATCAAATAAGTCATCTATACGGAGTAAAGGATATCTGTTCTTAATGGTTACCTTGTTTATCTCCCTGTAGTCTATACCCATTCTCATAGGTTTGTCTTTATTCTTTACAAATAATACTGGAGCTCCCTAAGGAGAAACACTAGGTTTGATAAATCCTCTATTCAATAGGTCTTGTAGCTAGTCCTTTAATTCCCCCAACTCTATTGGAGCCATACAGTAAGGAGCTTTAGAGATCAGTGCTGTACTGGGAAGAAGATCGATAGCAAAATCTACCTCGCGACCGGGAGGCGATCTTGACAATTCTTTTGGAAAAACATCTAAAAACTCCTTAACCACTGGTCTATTGTCAAGCTTCATTTCATTTTCTAACACCTCCTTTACATAAGCTATAAACTCCTGACATCCCTCCAGGAGTGATCTTCTCGCTTGCATAACTGATACTAACTGAGGCGGGAAATGCACTTGTGACCCCATAAATATAAATTCTTGTTTGCCTGGTGGTTTGAAAATCACCTCTTTAAAATGACAGTCAATATTAGCATAGTTAGTTGCCAGTCAATCCATACCCAGTATTATATCAAACCCATGCATATCTAACACAATCAGGTCAGCTAGTAACACTCTCCCTTAAATTTCTATCGGATAGTCCCTGAGCACTCTACGACACCTCACCATTGACCCTGATGGTGTAGCTACAGATAATTCTACCTCCAATGATGGGGTCTCACTACCAGACAATTTAATATAATTTGCAGACACAAAAGAATGGGTAGCACCCAAATCAAATAAAATAATAGCATGGAATGATTATATAGTAAGGGTACCTGTTACTACGTCTACTATAGTCTCAGCGTCTCCTGGCATCATAGCATAAACCCTTGCCGGGGCTATGTTCCTCTGGTGGCCTTTATAGGGTGCCTAGTAACCTCCCCTGAATTTCCTGGGAGTAGGAGTTGTACCGGCTGGTGTTGGAATATCTCGTGCCATATGCCCCGATTCGCCGCAGCGATAGCATACGCCTCTCCCTGCTCGACACTCTCCCAAATGTCTTTTTCCACATGTCTAACATACAGGGTAGGTCTGCACACCTTAAACCTCATGACCCCCAGACTCCTGCCTCTGACCCCTACCATAATTTCCTCTCCTCCACTAGCCCCGACCAGAACCCTACTAAAAGCTTAAAGGTGTGGACCTCTTCTTCTGTCCCCCCTCCTCAACACCCATCCGCTCACTGGCCTCAGCCAAAGTGGCTCTATTTACCAACTTAGCAAAATCCTGTATTTTCAATACCATAACTTGTTTCTAGATCTCACGCCTCAACCCTCTTTCAAACTGTCTCGCCTTCCCTGCTTCATCAGGTATAATAAATAGGGCAAAGCGAGACAATTCTATAAACCTCGCCACATATTACTGGACTGACTACTGTCTCTGCTTCAGATTCAGGAACTCCTCCATTTTGACTTCTCTGATAGTGGCTGGAAATTATTTGTTAAAGAAAAATTCTCTAAATCAGTCCTATGTCGTAGCTATCAGCGTCGTCCTTTACTGTTCCAGGAGTTTCACAGTAGTCCACCAGGGCTTTGCCTCTCCTGTCAATTTATAAGTAATGAACAGAATTGGCTGCTCCTTAGTACATTGCAACACTGCCATAACCTTCTCTATTTCCTACATCCAATTCTTGACGAATATAGGATCAACCCCTCCTAAGAATGTCAGAGGATTCATCTTAGTGAATTTCTCAATTGTACACCCAGGGCCTGCAAATGGGCCTCCCTACTCCCTGGAGCCCCTAGTGATCTCAGCCATAACTTGCTAAGTTTCATTGCATAATACGACATCTGGATCACCTCCTCCTCCACCTGAGGGCCCTGCTCCATCACTGCCACTCGCATGGCCATTACTATCACTAGGGTTCATCCTGAAAAGACAAAAACATAGTTTAGGGACCTCGTCCTTATAATTTACGTATCTAACCCAAAAATCATATTATCCCCCTATCTTGACATTCCTATCTTAATTCAAGATTCAGCCTTACACTTTAGAAACACAACCCGACAATAGTTTACTATGACTTTTCTGAAATCATCACCCTAGGAAAGACATAGAAACCACCACGGAAGTCCTGCCCCTAAACTGCAAAACAAAACCTCAAATCCTTTTCCTATACTCTGGTATTGTTTCCGTTACACTCTAGAGTCTACAGAACCTAGCAACCTAGGCTCTGATACCAAACTGTAATGACCTGCCTATTTTACCATATATTTTTTTTCACATGAAAACATAACATCATTCATAATTACCTTGTTTCCCTATTATACTGATATAAACATGGTCCACCCAGACCCATGGGTACTGGGGACATACATGTCAAACAAATTTGAAACCTAAGCAGCAAGAAACGTAATTTACATACAACCATCCAATCAATCACAATACCAGAGTTCTATTAAATCCACTAATTATATATATACAATCATCCACCAAAATATTGAAATTTATCCTAGGGCCAATTCCCAAAGTAAATCTGACCCTAGCACAACAACTCACCCTTTTAACAGGGTAGCACAGTCCAACTCTACCGTCGTGGAGCTCTATCTGCTCCTCTACCCAGATTTCCTGAAACGTTTTATTGTTGGGGTGAGACACCTCTCAGTAAGGGAAATAAACTAGTATCAGTGCGTGGCAACATGAGTATTTTTGTGTTGTACATATAAATAATACATAAAACATAACTAGAAAAGTTTGACTATACTAAACTGAGTAAAACATAATTTGTCAATTCATAATATAACATACTGCATACTGTACATGGAAAACATCTTATATAATTGTACTATACTAAAATAACACTCAAGATGGATAGCTAGCTGATGTCATGTCTTACCCCACATAACTAGGTTGTGCAGCCTGAAGGCGGGACCTAGCAATGGCTGGCTGACCATGCTAGATCAAATGTAACTCTGTAAGTACGATGGGCCTGCCCCTCCTGGTCCTGGACTACCAGGGGGACAACTCCACTCTACATTGAAGCCACATCGATTGCCATCTCCCACACTACTGGTTATGTGGTAGCACTATTATAATTTTGAACATATAGCTATGGTACCGTGCTCCTGAAAACTGAACTATACAATACCATCTGGGTTTTGATAACATATAATATGTTTTATATACTGAACATAACTATTTTATGTTTCATGATAATATTTGACATGATAATATTTCATTAATTCTGTAATATTATACATGAATATGACATCTGCACCAACATGAATCACGTCATTTGCGTTGGTATAACATAGCATGTAATCTCGGCATCTGCGCTGACAAATCATAATATACTGAACATGAATTTCTTGCACTGTTTACATAATATTCATGAAATCATAGTTTCCACACTGTTTTATAATTTTCTTGAAAACTGGAAATACATGATTATTTTTAAATAACATAATATTCCATAGGCATAATTTACATGGTAAATAATACTCATGCCACACAAGATGGTTAACATTCTGGTATAAAATTTATTCTAAAATCATATTTCCTAATAAAACATATTTAAATCATATCCCCGTTCATAGTAGCATTTCCCAAACATAATTCTACAATATACATATTTTCCTGAAATCAAATGCTGTAAAATAAAGAATAATTTTATGAAAATATTGAATTAGTTAATCCCTTTACCTGGTTCCTTGAACTACGCCATTAGGGATCCCAAAAAGATGCCTGCAACGCTTATCTAAACCCTAATTCGATAATCCTAGTTCAATTAAATCAACCATAAATAAAATACAATTTTAACATTTCCTAAGCCCATAAATTCTAAATAAATAATTATATTCTCAAATATAACTAATCTACCTAATTCCTCAAATCCCACTCTCTCTTTAGAGTGGGGCCTAGGAAACCCAAATTGAAAATTTACTCGCGCCAAAATGACGATGATTGTGGCTAGGACCCCGTGGTGGTGCCCGATCATCGATTTAACGGTAGATTTAAGGAGAAATGGAGAAAATAGGGAAAAATTGCCTTACCACAGGAATGGTGCCTATGCTACTCCCACGACAAATCCGCTCGAGTAAAAATGTCGGTGGTGGAGTTAGGAACCCAACGATACCTTCCGTTTTCCGATCAGCCGAATATTTGCTGAGAAATTGAAAAGAGTGGGAGAGAGAATGAAGAGAGATGGAGAGTGAGAGAGAAACGTCTAGGGGAGGGGGCGCTGCTCTCTATAGGAAATAGGATTTCCTGAAGGAAAAGATCCTTTAGGATCTTTCCTTATTTTTTTTTTAACTTAGATTGTTTAAATATATATATATATAACTTATATTATATTAATCTTATATATATATATATATATATATATATATATCTCTTTATTCCAATTAGTTTTTTTTTCTTTCATTAATTAATTTAATAATATTTAATTAATTAATTAATAATTAATCTTAATTTTTTTTTAAGGATCACTACACCCTCCTCTTTTTCCTTTTCTTTCTTCTTCATCCTTTTTTTCTTTTCTGCCACACAGCTAGCACACACTAGGCTAACACCTGCTCCCTTATGCGCCCAATGCATTCTTCTTCTAGCCAACACAACACATGCCTCCCTCCAACACACACACACACACACACACACATGGCCATTTGTTTTAGTTTGCATGGTCGGGTCACATCAAGGACCCAACCCACACCTTTTTGTTTTTTTGTAATTTCATTTCCATGCCCTCTTTTTCTTTGCTTTCTCTTGAATCGGCTACTTTCAGCTGCTCCTCTTATTTCAGAGCATGACTCACACGCATGTTGAAGCCCTCCAAGCCCATGAACATGCACAACCTTCTACAGTGCACACAGCCAACCCACGGGTTTTTCACAACTCAAGGCTTCCATGACGGCTCCATATGGCCATTCAATTTAAACCCAGTGCATGCATGCTCTTCCCACGTGGTTACATCACCAGATGGGTTTCTTTTTCTATTCTACCATGCACATGATCCGACCTCTCACATTCATTTTTCTTGGCACATGTCCCTTCTTCACGTACATGTGGCGTCTCTTTATCACGTGCATGGCTCATGGTCACATTTTTAATTTCAATTTTAATTTTCAAAATTGTCTTGCGAATACAAAATACCAAAAATCCGTAAATTATTAAATAATGATCCAATTATTATAAATGGAGCTCAATGTTAAAATATGGGACATAATCGAGCATTTAATTAAAATTATAGTCTTTAATGCATGAATTTAAATGCCTAATTACGCAACTTTGATATGTAATCACACCCCCCATGTAATGACCCGAATAATAATAATGATATTTAAATAGAAAGGAAGGGAAATGGAAACAGAAACAGAAAGAGACAGCCGACTTCATCGACGAACGCGATGACGTTGTACTTTGGGATGCAATGACCTAAGTAAATTTATCAGGTCCTCGTCGACGAACACAAGGGATTCGACGATGAGGGTACAAGAGTAGGGGTGAGCAAACGGTCGGTTCGACCAATTTTGGTTAATTAACCGAATTAATCAAAATTTTCAGTTAAAGAACACTATTAATCGAACCAATCGAACTGTTGGGCCTCATCGAACCGAACCCGACCGAAT
The DNA here is from genome assembly GCF_029873635.1 of Malania oleifera. Taxonomy (NCBI): domain Eukaryota; kingdom Viridiplantae; phylum Streptophyta; class Magnoliopsida; order Santalales; family Ximeniaceae; genus Malania; species Malania oleifera. The sequence continues at coordinate 78,638,232 of NC_080419.1, read as the reverse complement.
TTCTTTTCGGGTAATTCGGTTAACTGAATTTAACCGAAATTAACCATGCAGACCAAGAGGAGGCAGGTGCGGTATCAGAAGCAGACATTGACAAAATTATTTTCTTCCAAGCTAGTGGGTTCTTTCATTTGGGACCCAAAATTTGAATTTAGCTCATTGAGTTGCATGCACAATTGGAGTGAAGAAGGTTTCAAGAACCCACTGGTGGACAATGATCTCATGTCCAGGAATTGTTTGGGCGCGGCGGTAGAGGAACTTTTGTTGGGCACTGTATTTTCATTTAAAATTTTTATTTTTTCTAAAAAAAAAATTGGCACTTGGCAGGTGAAGGGAGATGATTATGTGTACACATTGTTTATAAGAACAAGGGACATCATGGGGGCTAGAACGAATGCCAAAATCAGCTTGGCGCTCTTCGACGGCAATGGCACGATGGTGGAGATGTCGGATTTGGAGGCGTGGGGCGAGCTGATGGGCCTAAACCACGACTACTTCAAGCGCGGCAACCTCGACATCTTCAGCGGGAGAGGGGAATAGGGATTGCCTCACTGGACGTGCTTGCAAGATGCGCCTGACGTTGGACGGCTCTGGCCTGCTTCCAGGTTGGTATTGCAGTCACTTAGAGGTAACTACCACAAGGAGCAACATCAAGTCATCAACGTCGCGGAGGCAACATTCTGTTTCATCATGGGGATGAAATTCTACTTGTTGCTGGAGGTGGTGCCGTGGTGATGGCGTTCTGGAGCAGAAGAACACCCAGAGGCAGAGCGACGTGGTCCACCAGCTCCGCCTTTTTTCCCTATCCTGCCTACGCCTTTAACAAATTAACATATCTAATTTATATTTAAAATTTAATTAATTATTAAATCAGTTAATCTGTTAACCGAATTAATATTTTCTATTCATTGAACCGAAACCCGATTAATCGAAATGTTGGAAGGCATAACCAAACCGACCGAATCAATTTTTTTAACCGAACCAAACCGACCAATTTCGATCGGTTAATTCGATTTTCCCCGAATTATGCTCACCCCTATATAAGAGGGCGTCATCGACGAAGACAAGTTTCGTAGATGAGAAGACACTGAGAGAGGATTTTTGGAAGTCCGAAATTCATCAACAAGGGTGCAGGTTCATCGATGAACTTTCTACAGGACTCGTCGACGAGGTGACGTGTCTCGTCGACAAATCAGGCCCTATAAATAGCTAAAACTTGGATTTTTATGCAGAAAATTTACAGAAACTCTCTCTCTCTCTCTCTGTCTCTCTCTCACACTCTCTCTCTCTCTCCTCTCTCTACAGACTCTCTCTCCTCTCTCTTCGATTTTGGCTCCGTCGTTCACTAGATCGACGCCACCTCGACGCTTCTGGAGAAGTTCTTGGCATATCTGCCGGAGCAGATCATCGGTGGAACTACGTTGGAATTCATCCCTAAATCAAGGTAAGACTTTTTATTCAGAATTTGGTCTTTCCATAGTTAAAGTAAATGATGTACTTGAACAAATACTGAAGTTTAGTTTTGGGAGTTATCATTTTTAGGGTACTGCTCAGGGTTTCCTACGGGTGTAAGACTAGTATTATAGAGGGGCTTTTTAGTTGTCAGGTAAGGGGATAAATTAAAGTAGTTATTTTTCATTGAAATTACTATTATTTAATAGTAAAATAATATTCAGTAAGCATGTGATTATATATGTGTATAATTGAGTAAATTTAAGTTTGGGAAAATACTGCAATTGTATAGGAAATGTGATTTCAGAATGGAATATATGGTTTCATTCAATTCGTATGGCGTGAATATTATTTTATATATATGTTATACCATGTTAAGTTAGATTTACAAAATAAATCATGTTTACAAATATTTTCAGGAATAACATGATAAACATAGTCAATGATAATTTCAGAATATATGATATGTTAGGCGCAAGACCGTAATTGATGGTTGGCGCAAGGCCACAATTACTCATGTTATTCGGAGCAAGGCTACATTTATTCATGTTTTCAGCGCGAGGCCATAATTATTATGTTAATGTAGGATTCAGAAAATGCTATTATTTGATTTATAATAAACAGTATATGTTTATGTACTATATGTTATCAGAACCCAGATGTTAGTTTAGTTCAGTTTCAGGAGCACGGTTCTATAGCTTATAAATAAAATCTCTATGTTCAGATTGGTGCTAACCACCTCACGAGGGGTTGGGAGATGGATAGTCGATGTGGCTTTTAGTGTAGAGTTGTAGACGTCCACTTGGCAGTCGAACCAGGGTGTGGCGGGCTCATCGTACATATAGACATTTTTGACTCGGCAGTGATCGGCCAGCCATTGTCGGGTCCCGCCTTCGGGCTGCACAACCCGTCATGGGGGGTAATACATGACATCAGTTAGCTATACATCCTGGGTAGTTTTCAGTATTATAGATTATATCAGATAATACATGATTAGAATGATTACTTGGAAGTATGAAATTATATGTTTATCTAACCATATTATGATTTATGTTTTATGGTATGTGAAATGTATGGTATATATATTACAACATTAAATATTCATGTTTACACACAACTGATTTTAATTTATTTATCCTTACTGAGAGGTGTCTCACCTCGAATATTAAACGATTTTTAGGAAACCCGAAGAGACCGGCGGGTCAGGGCCGCCGCTGAGTGAGTTGAGCTTCCCTACTAGAAGTGTAAGTTTTGATCTACGATCAAGAGATTTTTGTTGTAAGATCCTAGGTTTATTTTGATGTTTTGGAGATTGTATATAACTACAGTATCTTTGGGAATATAGTAGACTCTGGTATTATGTAATTTATAGTTGATGAATGTGATTTACATTTATTGCTGCCTAGGTTTCGCTGTGTATGACAGGTGTCCCTGATACCCATGGGTCTGGGTTGACTATTTTATTTATTATGCTTTATTGTATAGTAAGATAAGAAGATCGTTACACCCAAATTAAAGTTTTGTTAGTCCCTAACAAATAACGTGAATGCATTCAAACTAGGGGAAAAGCAACCAAAATTCCAATACTCATGAAAATTACATGCCATGAAATATGTTTGATGAATTTAGGAGCACAGGACACAAATTAATCCAAGTTACGTCTCAACTGAAGGATTTATGTACCATTTAGTAAAACAACCAAGATAATGGAGTGTTACAAAGCTTATGTGTAAAAGAGAGGATCAGAGTTCTAAGATTGACCGTCAAAAAACATTAACGGTTTCAAAAAAACCACTTAATCTAAGACAACCGCATGGTCTTACTTTAATTCAAAACCAATGTATTGGCGGCTTTCACACTATTACACTTTAAAAGACACCCACTTTCTTGATTAGTTAGGACCCCGGTAGTAGGTCATGTTACTACACTTTAAAAGGTACCCACTTTTTTTATTAGTTAGGACCCCGTTAGTAGGTAGCCCTTTCCAATACACAATTGGTCCCCTCATTTTGATTTTTTTTTTCTTTATGCAATTGATCCCTAACTTGTTTCTTGTTTTCATTCGCTTCATTTTTTTTTTATTTTCTTTTTTATTTTCTAAGCCATTAGGATATGGTTCATTAGAGTCTCAAAAAACTGACATGAACATCAACTAGAGATGATCTAAGGTAGTCTTTCTAAGTCTCCTAACATGTGTGTGTAGCAAGACTTTCAACATCCTTCTCTTGGTTACAACTAAGTAAAATGGATAAAACTCTCTTTTGAATCAAACTTTGATTGCACTACATCCTACATGTTCTATATCCTCAAAAAGAAAGAAAAGAATTGGGCATGTAACATTCACAAATAGGGAATTTAGCATGCTCTGAGCTTAATACCTAGTATTTCCCAAATGTGGACCTAACTAACATGAAAACATCACATGCAATTTTTACATTGAAATTCTATCACATGGAAGCACACAATTACACATGCAAATTCTCTCCCCCTAACTAAAATGAGACATTGTCCTCAATGTGAAAGCATGGGGAAATGGAAAAGATAACAAACCAACAAAAAAGAAAAATTGAAAAATAGAGAGTCACAACCAACAAACACAGTAGAAAAGAAAAGAAAGATGCAAACAAGAACAAATAAAACAAAAATAAAAAGAAAAACAATAAAATAGAAAGGTCGGAGGACTTCCCTGGGGTCTTGCAGAAGCAAGATCTCCTCATGTGGATCGAATGAAGTCATGAAGGGCTTTAGACGCTGTCCATTGATTGTGAAGCTATTGTCATTCTTTGGATCTACAATTTCTACCACTCCATGAGAATGTATTTTTTCAACGATGTACAGGTCACCCCATCGGGACTTTAGTTTCCCAGGAAACAGATGCAATATGGAGTTATAGAGAAGCACTTGCTGAGTAGGTAAAAGTAGTTTGTTTTTGATTTTCCTGTCATGTAGCAACTTCATCCCCTCCTTTGCTAAGCGGTCATTGTCGTAAGCTTCCCTCCTAGACTCTTAAAGCTCACATACCTGTAATTTCCTTAGACCTTTGGCATTGTTAAGTGAAAGGTTAATCTATTTTATAGCCCATAGAGCACGATGTTGAATCTCAACAGGTAAATGACATGCCTTACCATAAACTAACCTGTACAGAGACATCCTTAGGTTTGTCTTGAAAGCCATTCGATAGGCCCAGAGTGCATCAACAAGTTTTTCGGACCAGTCTTTTCGATTGGGATGCACCGTTTTCTCAAGTATGATTTTGATCTCTTTACTGGCCAACTCAGCTTGACCATTAATCTGAGGGTGGTATGGAGCAGAGACCTTATGGATACTTTTACATGAGTTTTTCAAAAGGTTTGTTACAAAAGTGCAACCCTCCATCACTAATGATCACCTTGGGCATGCCAAAACATGCAAATAACTCCTTGAGAAAACGGATGACAATCCTATGGTCATTTGTTCTACAAGGTATATCTTCCACCCATTTTGAGACGTAATCCACAACAACTAAAATGTAAGAATGCCCAAAAGAGTTTGGGAATGGTCCTATAAAGTCAATTCCCCAACAGTCAAAAATTTCAAAAGTCAAAATGGGAGACATAGGCATTTCATTCTTTGTTGTGATTTTCCCTAATTTATGACTAGTCTCATAAGTTTTACAAGAACTCTCAACATCTTTGAACATAGTAGGCCAGGAGAGTCCACTTTGAAAAAATTTTGAAACACTTTTCTTTGCAGCAAAGTGGCCTCCACACACTTCACTACTTACCCTGGTTGGCCAGCCAGGATAGGTCCCGCCTACGGGCTGCACAAACCTATCATGAGGGGTTAAATCATGACATACAATTATCCATCCACGTAAGTTTTCGCAGTTATTATACGTATACTCAAATTTACAGAAACAATAAATGTAACTATGAATAATAGAAGTATTATGAATAGAAAACTTATAAAGATAGTTATCTTAAGTAACGTAGGTGTGAGCTATACTGTAGAATATTTATACATGATTCTTTCAGATTTGGTTATCCATGATGTCTCTAAGTCAAATTATTATAAACATGTAACTCATTTGCCACATACTAGCAATAGCATATTTCGTCTTACTAAGCGTTGTCTCATCCCAGTAATTTAATATTTTTCAGGTGATCCAGTTAGGTGAGTAGATCAAGCTCGCAGATAGAGGGGGCTATAGTACTGCCCTATCTGAGGGTGAGTATTTTAGGGAGATTATTATTGTTTGACCCTAGTTTAGTTGGGGGTATTTTGGAGAATAGTCATGTATGTACAGCTTGAGGAATATTCTGACACTCTGGTATTGTAAATATATATGTGGATATGTTTTTATGTATACAACTTCTTGCTGCTTAGGTTATTTGTTGTAGCACAGTTTTCATGGGTCCTATCTGGACCGAGTGCTGGTTGACTTATAACAATAGGTATCAGAGTAATGAAATTTCATAGGATATATGTAAAGAAAAAAAATCTTTATTAAATAAGGTCGTTACACCTAAAATGAGACTGTTCATAGAAAAAGAAGGGGAATATAGAGAATAAAGAGGGTCCATCAAAGTTTGTGAATGTAGTGGGAAAAAAAAAAAAAGCTTAGAGAGCGGTGACGAGGATGTATTTTCTATTTCATTTAGTTCAGATCATCTTATAGATTATTGGATTCTAGATTTGGCATGCTCCTATCACATGACACCCAATAAATATTGGTTTGAAACCTACAAGTTAGTAAATTTTGGTTCTGTTTTGATGGGTAACAAAGCATCATGCACATTTTTTGGAATCAAGAATATCAGAATTAAAATGTTTGATGATGTTGTTAGAACGTTGTGTGATGTTAGACATATACCAGATTTAAGGAAGAATATGATTTCATTGGGCACTTTAAATTGTAATGGGTTTAATTACAAGTCTACAAGTGGGGTAATGATGAGGCCGAGGGTGTGCAATACCATCTATGATTCCGGTTGATCACCGAAGGGTATGAGTTTGTACCATATTTGCACCGGTTGAACGCTATGGGGCTTAGGCTACGCCAAGTTACCGGGGGTGCCGTGTCATGCGGCTGGCTTTGGCTGAAGAGTGTGACGATACTAGACCGAGGTGTTTTGGTGAGATGTATACTAGAACTGTGTTTGTGAAAATACTGGAAGCATGAAATATTTATGTTTTACTGTTGAAATAACACTCATGTGCCACACACTAATATAACCCGTGTCTCTCTTACTGAGAGGTGTCTCACCCCTATCATACTAATATTTTTTAGGTCCTTCGAGTAGCCGACACTAGCGTCCGAGTGTATTAGGAGCGTGGTGGTTGGTTAGCTATGTAGGAGTACTTGTGTAAGTATGATCCTTGGCCGGGTTGTCATTTTGGGTTATGTAGACACCCAAGGTATGTTATGTATTTTTGGAATTAGATCCTATTTTGTATAGAATTTGTTATGGTACTATAAATGTATTAGGTTGAATTATTCCGTTGCGTATGATTGCGTATATGATGATGGATAGGGTATACGTGAACCCTACGGGGTCGAACCCTTATATTGTATTGTATCATGGACATTTGTACGATACAGGGACATGTTAGGTTACCAAATCACACCCTGGGGCCCATTTCTAGGTTTGGGGCATGACATTAGATATTGAAGGGCACCAACAAGAGACCTGTATAAATTGGGATAAGAGAACAAAGGACCATCAATAGACAAATTCTTAAAGACAACCATTGGAGTAGGAATTGATTTGCTGTCAAGCAATTGGGCACGAGTGAGGATATCCCAGGCATATTTGAGCTGACTGAGAAAAAATTCATCAGAAATAGGTGAGGCTTCAAGACCAAGGAAATAGTTGAGAGAACCCAAATATTTGGTGGTGAACTCGGAATGGAGTTTATGAGTAAAGCTGTCAAGAAGAGATTTATTGTTCTAGTAATGATAATGTCATCAACATAAAGAAATAAATAAATAACTGCAGAATTCTTATAAAACACAAATGGGGACGTGTCAGCATGACTGCAAGTAAAACCAAGTCGGAGAAGAAAGGAGCTGAAATGCTGAAAAGCCCGAGGAGCTTGCTTGAGATCATAAAGGGCTTTCTTTAATTGATAGACATGATTAGGGAAACAAGGAATAATGTAACCAAGAGGCTATCCCATACAAACATTTTTAGTGTGAGTGCCATTGAGGAAAGCATTTTTGACATCAACTTGGAAAAGGGGCCATTGGTTGGTTACAGCGGTTGAAAGTACGACATGAATAGTAGTAGCCTTGATAACAGGGTTGAAAGTATCAGCGTAGTCAAAACCTAGGACCTGGGTGTAACCTTTCGCAACAAGATGTGCCTTGTGTCTATCTATGGAACCATCAAGAAGATATTTGGTTTGGAACACCCATTTGGATCCCACAATGTTGGTGTTGGTGGGTCGAGGGACCAAAGTCCAAGTTTGATTATTCTATAGGGCCCAAACTTCTTCATCCATTGCGGCTAGCCAGGTAGGGTTCTTAGCAGCAGATTTGAAACCTTTAGGCTCACTAGATGCAAGTAGAGCTGAAAAAAGGCCAGAGGAATGCAAGACACCAAGATTTGTAGGACGATGAGTCTTAAAAATACCAGCTTTAGCCCGTGTGAACATGGGATGAGAACCGAGCTGGTTGGTTGAAGCAAGAACTGAAGGAATCATCTATGTCTTAGGAGAAGCTAGCTGTGTCGTAGGAGAGAGCGGGCTCGAGATCGTCATGGGCTATAAGGGACTTATAATGGAATATGTATCTTGTAAAGACTTATATTCTAGGTCAGTGCAAATAATACATGGATTGGAGCAGGACTGAGTAATTGGGGAAGACTGAAGTGCAGGAGATTGCAGAGGGGATTCAATATGGGGAAGATTGGGTTCCAAAAAACTGGAATATTGAAGGGAGGTAAGGGACAGAGCTTGAGATGTAGTGTTATAAAGGAAATGTAGTTCATCAAATTGAGCATGGCGGGTGATATAAAGTCTAGATGTAATTGGATCAAAGAAATGGTAGTCTTTATAGGAGGGTCTGTAACCTAGAAAAATGCATGGAAAATTGCGCGAAGAAAATTTATTATGCATATAATCACGCAAATAAGGATAAACATGACGAACAAAGGGGTGAAAATTAGCATAATTGGGATATGAACCATATAAAAGCTCAAAAAGGGACTTACCTCTAAGAAGTGGTGTAGGCAACCAGTTGATGATGTAAGCCATAGTGCTAAAAGCGTCAACCCAGAAACAAGGAGAAAAATGAGAATGGAAAAGGAGGGCGAGACCAGTTTCAGTCACGTGGCGGTGTTTTTGTTCAGCGCAACCATTTTGGGCGAGTGTAAGGGGACATGAGAGTTGATGATGTATGCTGGAGGAAGGAAGATGATCGGTAAAGTAGGTGCTAGTGAATTCAGCCCCACCATCACTCTAAAAAATCTTAATACAGATAGAGTATTGAGTTTCCACAAATTTTTGAAATTGTATGAAAACATTGAAGAAATCAAATTTGAACTTTAAGGCATATAACAAAGTAAAGTGGGAATAATCATCAAGAAAAAGTACATAATACATAAAACCCGAATTTGATTTAACAAGAGAGGGACCCCAAAGATCACAATGTATGAGGTCCAAAACTGAGGAGGACCGACATTCATTACGAGGATAGGGCATGCGACGACTTTTCGCAAGTTGACAAGTGCTACATAATTGAGGAGATGGCAAGATAGATATAAGAGAAATATGACTTTTTTCATTTAATGAGGAGATAACATAATGGTTTACATGTCCAAGGCGAGCATGCCATAAATCATAGGAAGCATGTAATGTTTTATTTTTAAGAGTAGAAATGAAGGCCGAGTTGCCACGTTGTAACACAAATAAGCCACCATCTCTCTTACCGGTTGCTACCACCCTTCCTGTTTGATGGTTTTGAATAGAAAAAAAAATAATTAGTAAAAGTAACAACCAAAGGGAAATAAGATGTTAATTTACTAATTGAAAGTAAATTTTTGGTGATTTGTGGAACAATTAAGACATCCAATAATTTAACATTAGGAGCAAGGGTTAGGCAACCTGTATGAGTAATAGGTAAGGATGCACCATTTCCCACAATTACAAAGTCCTTACCAGTATAGGGTGTGGGCTGATCCAGAATAGAGTGGTCATTAGACATGTGGGCTGAAGCCCCAGTGTCTAAAATCCAGTCAGAGCCTACGTATCACAGATTGAACAAGACCCAGTGAATGCTTTGGTAAGGTGAGCAGTAGAGTCACTGCAGGTATAGCACTGATGGCATCGGTTGGCATAGTGACCTTCAACACGACATATTTGACAATGGGGAGGACGGCGCCTATGATCGGGGGAGGAACGACCACATGAGGAGTGGTTGTGGCCATTGCTGGAGGTGCGGCCAGAGTTCGTGTGGGAAGGAGTCCACTGGTGTTGGTGGGCGGATCTGCGGGAAGAAGCTGTAAACGCAACAGCAGGAGATGCAGTAGGCTCAAGGGACCTTTGAAAGATTTCAAAGCTCTCAGCTTTGGAGACAAGGACAGCAAAGGTGGGCAAGGGGGTGAGAGCCATCTGAACAGAGGAGAAACTTGAGAAATTAGTGCTGAGTCCACGAAGGAACCAGTGCACCTTGTCTATGCCATCAAGAGGATTATCGATGGCATGGAGCTGATCATAGAGGGTTTTGAAGGCATTTAATAATTGACCACCAAGCCTTTCCACAACCGATGTGGGATAACCCCAACAATCTCCCCCACACACATTGGGTTCCAAATCGGCAGCCCCACATACTCGGTATCCTGAGGAGAATGTTGAACCATGGCTCTAATACCAGTGTTAGGTGGTCTTGTGTCTTCTTAACCCCAAAAGTCAGCTCATAGGGTGAGACTTTCCCTTACAGTTAATAATTGATCACCAAGCCTTTCCACAACCGATGTGGGATAACCCCAATAATGGGGATAGAGGGCGACGGAGATGCGAGGGTGGTGGTGGTCGTCGGGGACGAATCGCTGAGAATCAGACATGTTGCAGAGAGGATCTGCGGCAATCGTATTGGTGAGACAGAACAGCAATGAAGGAGGCGTAAGGGAAGGAGGCGTAGATCCAAAAACAGGTCGCAGTGACAATGAACAATGATAGAGAACGAGAGTGGTGACAAAACAATCTTGTTTGAAAACAAAACCACCCTATTTATAATTTGGAAAATAGAGGCAGAACAAGATTATTCTAATCTCAATAAATATCAACTTGTTGTTCTTCTTTCCACCTTCCCTCTTTCTCTATCTCTGCATAGGTCCAGATGGAATCCCATTGAATGGGGAATGGTGGGAGTCATCTCTGTACATTCATGTAGTTTCACTCTTCAGGACAAAAGTCGCTAGATGGTGTAGCGTCTTTTATTTCTTTTACTTAAAATCAAATACTTTTAATTAAAATAAATTTTAATTCGGAAAAAACTCTTCACTAATCCCTACCCTTCACTAGTCTTCGAGATCAAGCCTAATTCTCCAAGTCCAAGCTCCTGGCCGCCGCCCTCCAGCAACGAGGAGCGCCGGCTGCCGGCTCCCCAACGCTCCAGCAACCAGTGCCAGATCAGGTCCTCTGCCGGCGAGTGGCGGTTGCCACTCGAATGCTCAATCCCCTCATATGTATTTTCTCCACAGAAAGGCTGAATTTGGTTTCCTCTCTTATCTGTCTCAAAAAAACGCAGAAAAAATTTATCAATAAAAAACCAGATAGGGAGATCAATTAACCGGAATTTTATGGGCAATTATGTGGAATTTTGTGGGAAAGAAGAGGGTTTCTGGGGTCCTGCAATAATGATGGATGGTGAAAATGAGGCCCTTGCTGTCACTCCTCGAAAGCTGGGCGAATCCTTTGTTCGATGTTATGCTAAGCCATTGTCAAGTAATCAAATTAGGAACGATCATAGATATTTATACTGCCAACAATATCATATGTGGGTATACAAAACGCAAAGACTTAGTTGTTGCTCGCAAGTTGTTCGACGAAATGCCCCACAAAGATACCGTGTCTTGGAACTCAATGATCAGTGGATATGTAAATTGTGGGAATTTCGAGACTGCTTGGGAGTTTTTTAAAGCCATGCAAAGACGTGGGTTTAAGGTTGATGTGTATACTTTTGGAAGCATACTAAAGGGCATTGCTTGTGTTGAACGGCTTGATCTTGGGCAACGGGTACACTCGATTATTGTTAAAATGGGGCATGAGGGAAATATTTATGCAGGAAGTGCTCTTTTGGACATGTATGCGAAGTGCAAGAGAGTTGAGGATGCATTTATGGTGTTTCAGTGCATGCCAGAGCATAACTCTGTCTCGTGGAATGCTTTAATTGCTGGGTATTCACAGCTGGGTGATCGTGAGACTGCGTTTTGGCTTTTAGATAGTATGGAACTGGAGGGAATGAGGCTTGATAATGGTACGTTTGCTCCTCTGATGACATTGCTCGATGATGCTGAATTTTATACAACAACAATGCGGATCCATGCCAAAATTGTAAAACATGGGCTGTTATCTGATACCACTGCCTGCAATGCCACTGTCACGTCATATTCAGAATGTGGGTCTCTAGAAGATGCCGAAAGAGTATTTTATAGCATGGACTGTGCTCCAGATCTGGTGACATGGAATTCTATGCTAGCAGCTTACCTACTGCATAATCAGGAAGTTCTTGCATTTAAACTCTTCCTTGAAATGGAACAGCTTGGGTTTGAACCAGACATCTACACATACACAAGTGTGATAAGCGCTTGTTTTGATAATGCACATCAAAAGCAAGGAAAATCCTTGCATGGGTTGGTATTAAAAAGGGGACTGGAGAACTTGGTAGAAATTTCTAATGCACTGATAACCATGTATCTCAAGGCTAATGGAAGATCCATGGAAGATGCAATTACTATATTTGAATCAATGCAGTTGAAGGACTACGTCTCTTGGAATTCCATTCTAACAGGGCTCTCACAAGGTGGATTGAGTGAGAATGTCCTTAAGTTATTTGTGAATATGCAAACTTTGCAGCAGGGGATTGATCACTATGCCTTCTCTGCTGTTCTTCGATCTTGCTCAGATTTGGCAACCCTCCAACTGGGTCAACAAGTTCACGTCTTGGTACTTAAATCAGGCTTTGAGGCAAATGAATTTGTAGCTAGTTCGTTGATTTTTATGTATTCAAAGTGTGGAATCATTGAAGATGCTAGGAAATCTTTTGAGGCAGCAAACAAGGATAGCACAGTTACTTGGAACTCATTAATTTTTGGGTATGCACAACATGGACAAGGTAAAGTTGCACTTGACCTTTTCTACTTAATGAGAGAGAGAAAGGTGAGGCTGGATCATATAACCTTTGTTGCAATTTTAACTGCTTGTAGCCACAGTGGTTTGATTGAAGAAGGTCGCAAATTTTTAAAATCTATGGAGTCTGATTATGGAATTCCTCTGCACATGGAGCATTATGCTTGTGGGATTGATCTTTATGGGCGTGCTGGACATCTAGATGAGGCAAAGGCCTTGATTGAGTTAATGCCATTTGAGCCTGATGCAATGGTGTGGAAAACTCTAATGGCTGCATGCAGGAGTTGTGGTGATATTGAATTGGCTTGTAAGGTAGCGAGCCATTTGCTAGAGCTAGAACCCAAGGAGCACAGTACATATGTTATTCTCTCTAGCATTTATAGCCATTTTAGAATGTGGGATGACAAAGCTAGCGTAACAAGGCTGATGAGGGAGACGGGAGTGAGAAAAGTCCCTGGTTGGAGTTGGATAGAAGTTAAGAATAAGGTGCATGCATTCAATGCTGAAGATCGATCCCACCCTCATTGCAAAGAGATATATTGGAGATTGGAAGAATTGATGGAGGAAGTCAAGAGGATGGATGATTTGGACCATATGGATGGATACTGATACTGCGAATTAAGATGCTGATGCCTTCTTTAATCATAATGCTAAATATTGTTGGCTGATAAGCATAGATAGCAGGTATTTTTTCCTTGGAAACAGGGGATTGTGTTTTATCATGCAAAAATACAAATTTATTCAAGTTGAAAAGAATTTGTTGATGGAGTATGTACTAAAAATTTTGTTTTAAATGCTTAGAAAAAATTTTAATAGCAATATGAGGAATTGAGTTATTATCATGTATATAGTCAATTTTGCATGGCAGTTAATTTACAATCTTCCCTACAACAACAACAACAACAACAAGCCTTTAGTTCCACTAGGTGGGATCGGTTACATGAATCATTTTCTGCCAATGCACCTGATTGAGAGCATTTACTTCTATTATATTAAGCGCTATTAAATCCTTCCTCATTACCTCATTTTAAGTTATTTTAGGCCTACCCCTACCCTTTTTCATGCCATAAACAATAACTAACTCTTCCTCACAGGTGCTCTACTAGGCATATGTTTTAAATGCTTAAACCATCTAAGCCACCCCTCCCTTATCTTTTCTTCGATCAGTGCTATGCCTAAATAAAAAAGCTAGTTAGTTTGGCATGCATTGAACATAGATATAGGAGTAAACATTCAAAGCACTACAACGCATATGGAATTAATAATTTACTGAATAGTGAACTGTGCTAATAAAATTGCCATTAAAAAAAAAAAAAATTCATTTGCATGAGTTTCGCTGTCATACTTCTGTTGATGAATTGATAAATAAAAGTTTTGTTAGGGCACATGCTTTGCAAAAGACATCATTATGTGTAATTCCATTTCTCATTCTTATTTTAGTATGTATGATATTATCTTTATGTTGTATTTTGAAATAAGTGAAAGATTTCAAAATAGTATTATTGCCCCATTATCTTACATTGGAAAAATATTATCAAATATATTGGTTTACTTACTTTATGATAAAATAGCTTCTGTGGCCTCTGTTTTTGTGCTGATAAAATTGATGAATGTGGATGCACATAACTATTGACAAGTCACAAAGCTGTCACAATAGTTTTGGCCCTTCCATATATGAAGTAGTGTAGGTGTTGCAGTTTGTGGGGTAATGAAATTACCTGGTTGTGAAAACTCCAGTTGTAGTGTTATGAATACCGAGTTTGCCAAATCTGAAGTCCAAGTTTTCCCATTAAGGATTGATGGAAGCTGCGGTATTCCTTTGTGTATAAAGAAACTGAACATCTTCTTTCAGGTTATCAAGATGAAGTTACAAAAGGTAATTAAATTTTACATATGTCCAGCTAGTTTTATATACAAGTGCTGGCTAACGAAAGAAATTAAAATAAAACAATTTCTTGTTAAAAAAAAAAAAACTGTTACAGATATTTTACTAAAGCTACCAATGGTTATGAAAAATATATCACAGGCAGCAGATCTTCATCTTCCATGCTCTGTTCTTGAATCACTGTTTTTCCTTTTACTGAGTTTAACACCCTAGCATTACTGATTGGCTCGTTAAGTTTAACACCCCCCCTCAAGAGCAAAGCTCTTATTGCTTGATCTTTCAGAGTACAATCCGGATATTCAACTTGATGAGCAAAGATATTAATCAAACCCAGCTTCTTGATCATTCTAATATGATTGTCTACACCAAGTGCCTTAATAAAAATATCAGCCAATTGATTTTTAGATGCAACATGAAAAGTTTTGATCATACCATCTAGAACTCTGTTTCTAACAATATGACAATTCACTTCTATATGTTTTGATCATTCATGGAATACTGGATTTGTAGCCATATGCAAAGCTGTCTGGTTGTCACAGTAAAGTAAAAATTGATTTTTCATGTTTAACTTGTAAATTTCTTAGTAAAAATAAAATCCAAGTAATTTCACAGGTAGTGCTTGCCATAAATCTATATTCAGCCTTAGCTGAAGATCTTGATACCATTGATTGCTTCTTTGACCTCCAAGAAATCAAAGCATCTCCAAGAAAAACACAATATCCAGTAAGAAACTTTTTTATATCTGGGCATCCAGCCCAATCAGCATCACAATATGCCTTCAACTGTAAATATGAACTACTAGGAAATAAAATTCCTTGCCCAGGTGTCCCCTTGATGTATTGCAGAGATCTTGTTGCAGCTTGCATATGAGGAACTCTCAGTTTGGCCAAAAACTGACTCAGCCTGTTCACAGCATATGTAATATTTGGTCTGCTGAGTGTTAAATACATCAATTTTCCTATGAGCCTTCTATACTTGCCTGAATCTGATAGAAGTTCACCATTGTCCTTTGACAATTTTAATTGTTGTTCCATTGGAGACTTAGCAGGTTTACTACCCATCATACCTATCTCCATTAAAATGTCTAAAGCAAACTTTCTTTGATTTAAGCTTATTCCCTTTCTTCCTCTAGCAATTTCCAGTCCTAAGAAGAACTTAAGTGATCCAAGATCTTTAATTCCAAATTTAGCATCCAGAACTAACTTTAAATTTGCTACACAAACGGGATCATTTCCTGTTATGATCATGTCATCCACATAAACCAATAAAGCTCTGAATAAGGAACCTTTGGCATGAACAAAAATAGAATTATCAGCAGTCGATTGAACAAAACCAAGTTGCTGAATAACATATGACAATTTCGTATACCATTGTCTTGAAGCTTGTATTAGACCATAAAGAGATTTAAGCAACCTGCAAACAACAGTATTAGATGATTGTGAAGAAGAAGCAGCAATTGAAGGCCCCCCCCCCTTTACTGTGAAAACCAGGAGGCAATGACATATATACCTCTTCATGTAAATCCCCATGTTAAAAAGCATTGTTAATATCTAATTGGTGAAGAGGCTAACACCCGGCAGCTTCTAAAGCAAGAAGTACTCGAACAGTTACTGTCTTAGTAACTGGAGAAAATGTTTCAAGAAAATCAATGCCTTCCTGTTGTGTATACCCTTTAGCCACAAGTCTAGCCTTGTACCTTTCCACTATTCCATCAGAATTCAGTTTAATCTTATATACCCACTTACACCCAATAGGAGTTTTTCTAGGAGGTAATGTGGTAAGTTCCCAAGTTTGATTCTGTTCAAGAGCTTGAATTTCTTTGTCCATTGCTGATCTCCATAAAGGATTTTTAACAGCTTGAAAGAAAAATTGTGGCTCTTGAGGTAAAGAATTAACTACCAGTAGATATGAATGATAGGAAGATTCTAAATGGGAATAAGTGAGTCCATCAGCCACATCATAAGCTGCACCAGAAACATGAGCTGCAGCATAAGCATAATCCTGTAAATATGTTGGTTTAGTAGATTGCCGAGATGATCTTCTGATAGGTGCTGATGGTGATTCATGAGCTGGCGTAGAAACAGGTATTGAAGTGATAGGAATAGAAACTGTAGGCATATGCAAAGAAGGAACTGTAGTAGATACTTCAGAAACCTGAACTGGTGCAGAATTAGGAGCAGAATTTGAACAAGGAATAGACTCATCTTGGATAGGAATAGGAGTGACAAAAAATTCATTTCCTGAGCTGGAAGATGCAAGATTATTAATTTCAGTAACTGAATCAAAAGGATATGAAATTGAAGCTTTACCTTCAATGTAAGGAAATATGTTTTCATGAAAAACCACATCTCTGGATATGAAAACTGAATTTGTGGACAAGTCTAAGACTTTGTAACCTTTTATGCCAAAAGGATAGCCTAGAAAGATACACCTCCTTGCTCTTGCTGCAAATTTAGATCTTTTATGTGCTAATGTAGAAGCATAACAAAGACAACCAAAAATTCTTAGATGATCATAAGAAGGAGGACTACCATAAAGAACCTCATAAGGAGTTTTGTGTGATAGAGGTGCACTGGGAATCCTATTAATCAGATATATAGCAGTTAAAACACAATGCCCCCAAAGATGTAAAGGTAAATGTGAATGGAACATAAGTGACCTAGCTACATTTAAGATATGTTGGTGTTTCCTTTCTACAATTGCATTTTGTTGAGGAGTCTCAACACAGCTTAAATGATGCAAAATGCCTCTTTTAGCAAAAAAAAATCACTCATAATGAATTCAGTTCCATTATCAGTTCAAATTATCTTCACTCTTCTAGAAAATTCAGTTTCAACCATGGCACAAAATTGTTCTAATATGGATTGAGTTTGTGATTTGTGTTTTAATAAGTAAACCCATGTACATCTAGAATAATCATCCACTATAGTGAGGAAATATTTGCAAGAAACAATAGTAGATACAAAAAATGGACCCCACAAATCACAATGAATCAAGTCAAAACAATTCTGGGAAGTATGTAAACTTTTATTGAAAGGCAATCGTTTTTGTTTGGCAAGAGGGCAAACATCACAAAAAAAATCTTCACTTGAATCACAAATCTGTACATTATTTGACTTAAGTAAAGACAGCTTGGTATTGGAAGGATGTCCCAACCTCAAATGCCATATATGTGGCTGAGTTTTATTAACAAAGGAAACTGATGAAATAAAAGAAGAAACAGAATTGCTATCTTCCAGTAGATATAGGCCATTGCACTCTTTACACTGACCAAGTGTGTTCCAGTGAGCAAGGTCCTGGATGAAACACAAATTATCAAAGAACATAAGGCAACAAGAATCAGATTTGGTAATTTTGCTAATTGATATAAGATTGAAGTTAAAAGATGGAACACAAAGAACATCATAAAAGATGAGATTTTCATTGACTTTGACATTTCCAATATGTGTGACAAAAGCTAATTCACCATTTGGAAAATTTACATAAGTATTTATTGTGGCTATTACAGTGGTGAAACAAGACACAGAATGTACCATGTGATCAGTAGTTCCTGTGTCAATGACCTAATCAGTGGTCTTGAAACAAGTTGGATTAACTAGTTTGGCTGAAAAATGGAATGTGTTAAATTTGGATTTAAGATGGGATTAGAAACAACACCTGACATAGTTTCAAGGTAATTATTAGCTTGAGAATGTGGTTTATTAGCCGTCACACCAGCAATAGAAAGATCATCAGTAGATGAACACACATCAACAGCTCCAGAAACCAAATTTTGCAGTCCATTACCAGTACTTATATTGGCTGCATGATAATTCTTACCAGAATTATTCCGAGTATTAAGAAAAGTTAGCAATTGCTCACATTGTGCTTTAGAAATAGGACATTGTACTGACACATTTTCAGTTGCTGTTCCTGGGTTGCAAGTAACTTGATTAACACTTGGTCTTCCTTTTGATTTATATCCCGGTGGATAACCATGTAACTTGTAACTTTTATCAATTGTATGTCCAAGCATGTTGCAGTGAGTGCATAACACACTCTCCCTTTTGTTATTTCCTTTCTTCCAAGAATTTCTAGAATTACTTCCCTTTGAATTGGCATACATTGCTACTGAGTCAGGCTTGGCAGTGTAATATCCTCCATGTTTTACATTCTTGTGAGACTCTTCTTGAAGAACCAGAGCATAAATCTTGCAAATCGAAGGAAAAGGCTCCTGCATCAGAATTTGAGTTCTTATAGTCTCAAAATTCTCATTCAAACCCATCAAAAATCTTATAGCATAAGTCTTGTCATGAGAAGCATTTAAGGTTTTGATTGCTCCACAAGTACACTCTGGTAATGGCTCCAGATTCAGCAATTGATCCCACAATTTCTTGAATCTTGTGAAGTATTCTGTAATCGTCATCTGGTTTTGAGATATATTAGAGATCTCTTTCTGAAGATTGTAAAGTTTGGGACCACCTTGTGAGAAAAGTTTCTGCAATTCAAGCCACATTTCTCTGGCAGTTTGACAATACATCATGCTGCTAGATACATCAATGTGCATGGAATTTGTCATCCATGAAATCACCATCGTGTTACAATTTAACCAATCTTCATAGAAGGGAGATTCTGAATCTGGCTCAACAATTTTGCCATTAATGAAACCTATCTTCTTCTTAGCAGTGAGAGCTAAGATCATAGCCATGGACCAAGAATGATAATTCTTCATTCCAAGCAATGGTTGTGTAACCAAAATGTTGCCTGGATTTTCATTCGAATTGAGAAAATATGAATTTGTAAGATTTGAATAACTGGTTTCAACATTTGGATTACTCGATTCAGGAGATGCCATGAATGACCTTTGAGAATTCAGTTGAAGAAAACAATTAGAAATAAAGAAGAAGAAAAATCAAGAAATGGAAGAGCTTTTCAGCTAGTAGTGCTCTGATACCATATAAAGAAACTGAACATCTTCTTTCGGGTTATCAAGATGAAGTTACAAAAGGTAATTAAATTTTACATATGCCCAGCCAGTTTTATATACAAGTGTTGGCTAACAAAAGAAATTAAAATAAAACAATTTCTTGTTAAAAAAAAACTGCTACAGATATTTTACTAAAGCTACCAATGGTTATGAAAAATATATCACAGGCAGCAGATCTTCATCTTCCATGCTCTGTTCTTGAATCACTGTTTTTCCTTTTACTGAGTTTAACACCTCAGCATTACTGATTGGCTCATTAAGTTTAACACTGTGGTATGCATTGACACATTCCTAGCACACAAGATTGACATATTCATGCTTTCAATAGTTAACTGCAACCAGGATGCATTCAATGACATGCTATTGTTTGATTTGTGTTTATTTATTTTTAAATATCTTTTAGCTGTTTTTATCCCATTTTTCTTTGATTTTGTTCTTAATGATGGATAATCAAATTTACTCACAAGAAACTCCCTCGAATACGTGCCCCACTCTCTTCCTCTCTTTTTCACTCTTACCATATCAACCGATCAATAAACCGCCATAGCCATTTCTATCTCCTATGGTTATAGATAAAATTCTTTGGTTGTTATCTTCATTTCGTTGGTCGAGGAGATTTAAATCTGAAATTCCAAGTTCAAAGGTGATGAATTTTTAGTTTCTTAGAGTTTTTTAAGAACTTGTTGGGACATCCAATTTGGCTGTCATTGATGTAGATTTCTTTAATAAAAATCTTATAATGGGGATGTTGCTGTCATTTTCTTTGCCCATGGTTAGATGCTTTAATCTTATTTGTTCTCATGTAATATCTTTAACATAATACTATTTTTGTTCTAAATTCAATAATAAAAATGAGCAAGGGTGATTTGCTGGTGCCTCTGCTAAGTACTCCAGTGATAAAGATGCTTATGGCTTATGCTTTGCATATTTAATCCCAAATGAATGTTATTTTATTTTACTACATGGTTGTCGGAGAAGATATGCAAAGTTGCGGAGAATTTGCATTCTGATATTGCTTTTGATGGCATCATGTGCTTTCGATTAGAAGAATATGAGAGCATGCAATGATCATATTATTTCCCTGGCTTTGTTGTGGGTGGAGCTGTCCTTTTAGCCTCCATGTGGTTCCACACTCTCAGGTTTTTTAGGGCACTGCCCTATCTTGCCAGGGATTGGCAGGCAGTGCTCTCATTATTGCTTTTGTAAGCTTTTGGCTGTTTTTTCGCTCCTTGGGAGGACCTTTTGTCCACCTTTTTTTATACATTCTAATTCTGGTGTTGATAAAATTCTTGTTCTTATAAGGCAAAAAAAAAAAAAAAAATCCAATGCCAAGTTAATGGTTTTACTTTTTTCTCTCTCCATCCCTCCCTCTCCTCTCTCTCTCTCTCTCTCTCTCTCTCTCTCTCTCTCTCTCTCTCTCTCTCTCTCTCTCTCTCTCTCTCTCTCTTACATACATGCATACATATATAGAAATGCACACACAAATATGTTAAATGTGCTGTAAAGGGTCTGAAAACTTTATATGCTGACCATGTTTGGGAGCATGGAGTTCAAGCTTGGAGTTGGAATTGTGAAGAATTTGGTCGAATTCAAAGCAAACTCCATGCTTCCAAATGCAGTGACAATGTTTACTGCTTTTGTAGATGTTAAACTCGTGCTGATCTAACTCATGCACCTTTGCCTTTCCAGGCAAAGTTTGAAGCTAACCCCATGCTTTGGAATGTGGTGTCAGTGTTTTCTCTTTTTGTACAGATTACTTGAAACTTGAAACATATTGGAGATTTGGGTGCTACTTAGGCCCAGGGTCTTAAATTTTGGTTTCCACTCAAATTTTGAAACTCCAAAATTATGGAAGTTTCGATGAAAGTTTCGATTTAGATTTGAAAAAAATAACGAAAATTAGTAATAAAACATGGAATTCTTTGTGAAACTTTAGAAATGGTTAACAAACATAATAATATAAGTTTTAAGACTAATATATTACAAATTAAATACATCTATGTTTTGTATGAGATGGAAAAGTTGTAAAATATTATGTGTATCAAACATATTTGTAAGATAATGTACATTAACATACTCAGTTAATACAAATGAAATTCATAATTTATTTAAATATTATTTATTATTCAAATAATGATAATTTAAACATGAATGGTTAAACAAAATGTTACCGTAAGTTTATTTTTTAATATAATTTCAAAAGCACTTGTAATAATCTTGTGTCTCAGTAAAATAAATGAAATAAACTAAAAGAGAAATTTCACTTCACTCGTAAATCTCTCATTTAAATTTTGACGAAATTTCATTGTATAGTTAAAATTTTGACAAGTTTTCCTAAAATTTCAAGATTTCGAATGATTCATTGATATTTCGACGGAAATTATGCAAGATGGAAATTGACTATCGTTTTGATTTTGAGGGTGATGGAAATCAGTAATTTCAACGGAAATTTCGACAATTTCACGGAAATTTAAGTCCTTGCTTAGGCCTAATTTTAAATGTTTGGTGGCACTATATATTTTCAAAACTAATTTTTTTATTTTATTCAGCAGTGAAAAACTAGGCTTGAGCTACATCTAAGAAGCAATGTCGGTATAGGTATTGCTAATAATGTCTGACTTTCAGTGGTGTCTACAACTGGATGTTGCTAAAGGTAGAATAGAGGGTTTGAGTTTTTTCCCATTTTAATTTTATTATTTAATAAAATATTAAATAATACTTTGTTTGGGAAAAGATTTCCCATTTTAAGGCTTATGTAACCTCGTTGGAACAAATCTCGCTGGACATCCAGCGTTGAATAACATGTGGCGAGCAAATCTCGCTGGATGGTCCAACGAGTGGACTTGGGGCCGAACAAAAGGTCTTGATTGGAGAGTGGACTTGGGGACAATTTGACGTGGGGTATTTAAGTTGTTCAACTTGGACTCGGGGAAAAAGGCCATCTAGAATATGAAGCATGACACCATGACGAACTACCACAGCCAAAAGCCCATTACTAGCACTTATATCCACTTCACTCACTCCACAAGTTCAAGTACAAGCCCAAAAAAAATACCAATAATCTTTGTGCATGCCTCTTATGAAAAAAATGCTTTTCGCATGTTTAAACTGAACTATGTTGTTTTTTGTCCCACATTGGTAGAATAGTTCCACATTAGTATAAAAAGCTGTTTTGAATTTTTTGTATTATTTGTCCCACATTGGAGAGAAGTGTTTTTTGGACTTGAGGTTGAAGCTATATAAAGAGCTCAACTCTTCATTTGTAAAATACACCTCAAAGTTGTACTTTGTCAAGAAGTAGTGGATTAATCGTCGGCGTCCGAGGACGTATGTTAATTTCTTGTCTTGTTCTTTTTATTGTTTTATTATTAGTTTCCACATTGCTTTAGTTTCTTATATATTCAATAGACATAGTTGTAGTATTAGTGTTTGACACAAGTGGGTTGCCCAGCACAACAATTGGTATCAGAGTTAGGTTGAATAGTGTTGATATGGAGGTGTCCCTCTGTTAGGATTCTTGATTCCACGTTTGATGCCTAAGAAAGGCCTTGTCTAAGCAAATGCTCAGAGACCATTGTGGCTCAGTCACTCCCTGGAGGTCGGCCTGGTCAAAGTGAAGTTTCGTAGGATAAAATAGAGTAGACACAGTTGGTACGTACTATTCATCCTAGGCTTTTTGCTTTGTTGGTTGCTATTGAATATATAGAAGATGGCAGAAACTAGTGCAGCAATTGAAGAAACTCTATCCACACGAACTCCAACCCCTTCAGCTTCGACATCATCATCGAAGACGATAGCTAATGCTTGGTTTGAGGTGAAGAAATTTGATGGGACCAATAATTTTGGTATGTGGCAATGTGAGGTGGTGGACATCTTGTATCAGCAAGAACTAGATATTGCTTTGGATGATAAACCAGTAGATATGGGTGACAGAGATTGGGAAAAGATCAATCGTTAGGCATGTGGTACGATTCGTTTGTGTCTCACTAAAAACTATAAATATTGTGTTATGAGGGAGACATCTGCAAAGAAATTGTGGAAGACATTGGAAGATACATTTATGACCAAGAGTTTGAAAAATCAGCTCTATTTGAAAAATATATTGTTTCGCTTCCAGTATCAACCAGGTATTTCGATTAATGACCACATAAATACTTTCAATAAAATTTTGGCCGATTTGTTAAATTTGGATGAAAAGGTGAAAGATGAGGATAAAACCATATTGTTACTAAATTCTCTGCCTGATGATTATGAACATCTGAGCACCACTTTATTGTATGGGAAAGATAAAGTTACTTATGATGCTATTTGTATTGCATTGATTAGTACTGAATGCAAAAAGAAGGATAAGATGGTCCATAAAGAAACAACAGAAGCACTAACAACAAGGGGATGTTCTCAGAGTCGTATGCCTGGAAGGAAAAGTAAATCTCATGGGAGGAGTAAATCTCATGGGAGACCTGTTAAAGATGAATGCACCTTTTGTCGTGAGAGAGGGCATTGGAAGAAAGATTGCCCTAAATTATAGTAGAAGTATAAGGGCAAAGCACATTCTAATGGCAATATAGCCAATGATGATGGAATTGAGTTAGATTTTTCTCTTGTTGGAACATATTCATCACAATATTTTGGTGAGTGGATTTTGGATTTTGGTTGTTCCTATCACATGTGTCCCAATAGGGAATGGTTTTCTAATTTTGAAGAATTAGATGGTGGGGTTGTTTTTATGATAATACTTGTAAAACAATTGGAATAGGATTAATACAGTTGAAATGTCAAGATGGAACTATTAAGACCTTGACTGATGTTAGGTATGTTCCAAGTCTAAAGAAGAATCTAATTTCATTGGGTGCCTTGGAATCTAAAGGGTTCACTATCACTTTGAAAGATGGAACCTTAAAGATTAAATCAGGTGCGCTGGTGGTGATGAAAGGAATAAGGAAAATTAACTTGTATTATTTACAAGGTAGTACAGTTATTGGCTCAACAAATGTTGTTTTTAAGAAAGATGTAGGTTTAGATACAACCAGGTTATAGCATATATGATTAGCACATGTAGGAGAAAAATATTTGCAACAATTAGTTAAGTGAGATTTGTTAAAGGGTGCAAAGGTGTGCAAACTTGAATTTTGTGAGCGTTGCATTCTGGAAAAATAGACTAGAGTGAAATTTAACACTACAATCCACCAAGCTGAAGGTGTTTTAGACTACATCCATACAGATGTATGGGGGCCCACAAAAACAGCTTCGTTGGGTGGTATGCATTATTTTGTCACTTTTGTTGATGATTTTTCTAGAAGAGTTTGGGTGTATTCTATGAAGCATAAAAATGAAGTGTGTGATATTTTCCTTAAGTGGAAAAAATTAGTTGAAACTCAAACTGACAGAAAGATTAAATGACTCAGATCAGATAATGGTGGTGATTACACGAGTGACCCGTTTATGAAGGTATGTTAGGATGAATGTAATGACCCGAAGAATAATGGTAATTAAATAATAATAAAAGAGGGAGAAAAGGAGATAAAAAGGGGGCTTAGCAAGTCTTTGTCGAAGCGTTCATGGATGACGCAACATATTGGGCTCGTCGACGAGGGTGCTCTTCGTCGATGAGAAAATACCAAGAGGGGGTTTTGAGTGATTTTGAATTTCGTCGACGAGTAGCCTTCTTGACCTCGTCGATGAGGTGACGTGGCTCGTCGACGAAGCCTATAGTTTAATAGTCTAAAACTCGGATTTTTACATAGAGAAAGAAATTCTTTCTCTTTAGATTTTCGTCCCTCCTTCCTTCTCTCTAAGATCTCGGGCTGATCTTTCACCGGTTTGATGATTTGAAGCCACCATGACACTCCTAGGAATGTTCTCTACATATCTGTTAGAGTGGATCATCGGTAGGTTGAGTTTGGAATTCATCCCAAATTCAGGGTAAGGTCTTTGATTCAAAATTTGGCTTTACTATTGTTGTAAGAAATGTTATATATGATGAAATACTGAAGTTTAGTTCTGGGAGATGCTGTTTTCGGGGTGTTGACCAGGGAACCCTGCAGGTGTGGCATTGTTTATTTTATAGGCTCTTTTAGGAATCAGGTAAGGGGATAAACTAAGTTAGTTATTTATATATGCTTTATGTTTGGGAAAAATTGTTGTAAAAGATGATATGTTTAAATATGTAAAAAACCTATTTCGTGTGGCATGAGTAGAATTTATAATGAAATACTGTTTTCTAGGTATATGATAAAGATACGGATTTTTATAATGAAAAACAAGCATACGGGCCGAGAATTTTATATGATTTTTCGGCGTATGAGCCGAGCTATGGATATGATTTGCTAGCGTACGGGCTGAGCTATGGATATGATTTGCTGGCGTATGGGCCGAGCTATGGATATGATTTTTCGGCATATGGGCCAAGCTATGGATATGATTTTCCAGCGTACGGGCCGAGTTATGAATATGATTTGCCGGCATACGGGCCAAGCTATAGATAGTTTTGCCGGCATACAGGCCGAGCTTTGGTAAAATATAAAATGCTGGCGTACGGGTCGAAAATTTTCACAATGTATATATGTATGTAAAATAATGTGATGATATTGATTTGGAAATTAATAGTATGAAATATTCATGTATCACAGTTTGATTATATATTATATATTATCAGAACCTAGTTGGCTTGGTTTAGGCTAGCACTTGTACGGTATAGCTGCTATGTGTTCGTGATCATCACGATATTGTGTCAACACTGCTGTATGGAGTAGCGTGAGGACGGATAGTCAATGTGGTTTTAAGAAGTGTGAGCGCCCCTGGTGTATGGACCAGGTCTGGCAGACCCATCAGACTTACAGACTGTACTTTTGACTTGGCAATGGTCAGCCAACCATTGTCAGGTCTCGCTTTTGGGCCACACAACCCAGTCATGTGGGGGTAATATATGACAATAGCCAGCTAACCTACCAGGGTTGTTTTCTTATTATTATTATTATTATTATATGAGATGGATTATGCTTAAAGAAATCCTGTATGCTCTGCTATGCTATGATTATACATGTTTTTCTCAGAAATAATACATACTGTTTTACTAGTTATGCTTATGTATATGATTATTTGTATAACAAAGAAATGCTCATGTTGTCACCCACTAGTGTTAGTTTATTTCCCTTACTGAGAGGTGTCTCACCCCGAATTACATGAAATTTTCAGGAGCCCCTGATAGGAGAGCGGAAAAAGCTCCTCTGAGATAATGCTGTGGATCTGCCCTCTTTGAAGGTAAGTTTTGGTTGGGGACAGATGAATTTTTTTTGGAAATGTCCCTAGGACTTTCTTTTTGGGATGTATATACCTAAATACAATGGATGTAGTAACTCTGGTATTGAGATGAATGGTTTTGTGTTTATGATATTATGATTTTATGTTTCTTGCTGCTTAGGCTTCCGTTTTGTGTGTCTATTATATCCATGGTACCCACAGGTTCAGGTTGATCATGATTTGCTGGATGTGTTATACTGGTTTTATTGTATTATAAAAAAAATAATATATGTGGATATTAAGCAGGTCGTTACAATGAAGGTATTGCTCGATACACCACAACAGAATGGGGCGACAGAGTGCATGAATCAGACTTTGCTGGAGAAAGTTCGATGTATGTTGTCTAGTGCTGGCTTAGACAAAAGGTTTTGGGCTGAGGCTGTTAGATATGCGTGTCATCTCATCAATCGACTACCATAATCTACAATAGGGGAAAAACACCCTATGAGGTATGGTCTGGAAAGCCTACTAGTGATTATGATTCTTTACATGTATTTGGTACTATGACTTATTATCATGTTGAAGAATCTAAGTTGGATCCAAGAGTCAAGAAAGCAATACTCTTGGGGATAAGTGCAGGAGTCAAAGGATACCGTCTTTGGTATCTAGAGACGAAAAAAATTATTTTAAGCAAGGATGTGACTTTTGATGAATTTGCGATGATAAAGAAAACAATACGCAAGGAGTCACGAGTTGAAGAGAAGACCAGTGGTACTTAACAACAGGTGGAGGTTGAGACAATTTTGGGAAATATAGTGAGAAATGAGACTACACAAGGTAACTCTCCAGTTACGGTGGGGAATAGTGTACAAGAAGAGGAGATTTCAATTCGAGAATCTTCATAACAATAAGAATCAATTGTTTCTTAGAGGACAATATGAGAATTCGAAAACCTGATCGGTATACTGATATGGTGGCCTATGCACTTCCAGTTGTGGATGATAATGTTCCTTACACTTTCAAAGAAGCAATGAGGAACTCTGAATCAGACAAGTGGAAAAGAGCGGTGGATGAAGAAATGCAGTCTCTTCATCAAAATCAGACTTGGGAGTTAGCCTAGCTGCCCAAGAGTAAGAAAGCAATTGGTTGCAAATGGGTTTATGTAAAGAAAGAAGGATTTCCATATGCAAATAGTGTTCGCTTGAAAGTTAGATTTGTAGCTAAGGGCTACACATAGAAGGAAGGCATTGATTATAATGAGGTATTTTCTCTAGTTGTTAAATATTCTTCCATTCGAATTTTGTTGACTTTGGTAGCACAATTTGATTTTGAATTAGTTCAGCTCGATGTAAAAACTACATTTTTACATGGTGATTTGGAAGAGGAAATCTATATGACTTAACCGAATGGATTTCAGGTTGCTAGAAAATAAAATTGGGTATGTAAACTGGGTAAATCATTGTATGGTTTAAAACAGTCTCCAAGACAGTGGTACAAACGATTTCATCAATTTATGATGGGTTAGAAGTACATTAGAAATAAACATGATCATTGTGTTTATTTTCGTAAATTACAAAATGGATCTTTTATATATCTACTCTTGTATGTTGATGATATGTTAATAATTTCAAAGAATAGGGAAGAAATTAGAAAATTTAAAAGTTAGTTAAATCAAGAGTTTGAGATGAAAGATCTTGGTGAAGCAAAGAAGATACTTGTCATGAACATTTGCTGAGATAGAATGAGAGGATGAGTTAGTTTGTCTCAAAAACAGTATTTGAAGAAGGTAGTACAGAGTTTTGGCATGTCTGAGCAGTCAAAACTAGTAAGCACTCCTTTTACTCCTCATTTCAAACTTAGTGCGGCTTTATCTCCTAAATTAGATGAGGAACGTAAGTATATGTCACGGGTTCCTTATGCAAGTGTTGTTGGTAGTCTGATGTATGCAATGGTTTGTACTAGACTTGATATTTCACAAACTGTTAGTATGGTGAGCAGGTATATGCATGATTCGGGTAAAGGACATTGGCAAGCTGTGAAATGGATTTTGAGATATATTATGAATACGATTGATGTTGGTATAGTATTTGAGAAAAATAATACTATTGATCAACGTATTGTTGGATATGTGGATTCTGATTTTGCAGGTGATTTGGATAAATGTCGATCAACTACTGGATATGTTTTTACATTTGTTAAAGGTCTAGTGAGTTGCAGGTCTACCTTACAGTCTACCATTGCCTTATTAACAACAGAAGAAGAGTACATGGCTATAGTGACCCAGAGACATTATAATATTTAAATAATAAAAGAGGGAGAAAAGGAAATTAAAGGGGGGCACAGTAGGTCTTAAGCGTTCGCCGACGACGCGAGATATTGGGCTTGTTGACGAGGGTGCTCTTCGTCGACGAGAAAATACCGAGAGGGGGTTTGGGTGATTCTGAATTTCATCGACGAGGAGAGAGTTCATTGACGATTTGTCTTCATGACCTCGTTGACAAGGTGACGTGACTCGTCGACGAGGGCCAGTGTATAAATAGTGTTAAATTCCATTTTTTAGCAGAATTTCTTGCGTAAAACCTTTCTCTCTTTCCCATTTCGGTTTCCATCCCTTCTCTCTTAATTTTTGGGTCTGTTCTTTGTCAGATTGACGATCCGAAGCCACCACGACACTCTTGGGGAAGTTCTCTACATATCCGCTGGAGTGGATCGTCGGTGGGTTGAGTTTGGAAATTCACCCCAAATTCAGGGTAAGGCTTTCTACTTAGTATTTGACTTCTTGATAGTTGTAAAAAGCCTAGTATGTGTAGAAATACTGAAATTTAGTTATGAAAAATATCATTTTCAGGGTGTTGAATGGGGAATCCTACGGGTGCAAGACTGTTTATCTTAGAGGTTTTCAAGAATCAGGTAAGAGGATAAACTAAGCAAGTTATTTTATGCAAATTATAAGTAAAATTGTATAGCACTTGATTTCAGGAAAATATATGTGTATAAATATATATATGAGTATTATGTTGGGAAAATACTGCTGAAAATGATGATATGTTCTGGATATGTATATAATACCTATTTTGGGTGGCATGAGTAGATTTTATGATAAATTACCATTTTCTGGAAACATGATAATATTATGGATATGTTTTGCTGGTGTACGGGTTGTGCTATGGATATGTTTTGCCGGCGTATGGGTCGAGCTATATTAAAATATAAAATGCCGGCGTATAGGCTGATAATTTTCATGATGTATCTACATCTACAAAATGATGTGATGTTATTAACCTGGAAAATATTAGTATGAAGTATTCATGTACCATAGTTTGATTATATGTTATATGTTATCAGAACCTAGTTAGCTTGGTTTAGGCTAGCACTTGCACGGTACCGCTGCTATGTATTCATGATCATCATGATATTGTGTTAACGCTGCTGTACGGAGTAGCATGCGGACGGATAGTCGATGTGGTTTTAAGAAGTGTGAGCGCCCTTAGTGTACAGACCAGGTCTGGCAGACCCATCAGATTTATAGACTGTACTTTTGACTTGGTAGTGGTTGGCAAACCATTGTCAGGTCCCACCTTTGGGCCACACAACCCAGTCATGTGGAAGTAATATATGACAACAGTCAGCTAACCTACCAAGATTGTTTTTGTATTATTATTATGATATAAGATGAATTATGCTTGTAGAAATCCAGTATGTTCTGCTATGCTATGAATAAATATGTTTTTCCTAGAAATGATTAATACAGTTACTGAATATGTTTACGTATATTATTCTATATATAATACATATTTACTCATGTTGTCACACACTAGTATTAGTTTATTTCCCTTACTAAGAGGTGTCTCATCCCGAATTACATGAAATTTTTAGGAGCCCTTGATAGGAGAGCAGATAAAGCTCCGTTGGGATAGATTCAGATGACCTGCCCTTTTTGAAGGGTAAGTATTTTGTTAGGACCAGATGGTTTTGGCGAGAAGTGGCTTTAGAATCCTTTTTGGGATGTATATATAAACACAATGAATGTAGTAACTCTGGTACTAAAATGAATGGTGTAGTGTTTATGATATTAAGATTTTATGTTTCCTACTGCTTAGGCTTCTGTATTGTATTTTTGGTATGTCCTTGGTACCCACAGGTTTAGGTTGATTATAATCTACTGGATTTGATATGTTGGTATTGTATTTTGTTATTTAAAAGGAAAATAAAATATGTGGAAATTAAGGAGGTCGTTACAGTTCGATATCAGAGCCTAGGTTGTTATGTTTTGTAGACTTTAGAATGCAGCGGAAACAATACCAGAGTATAGGAAATGATTCAAGGTTTTGTTATACAGTCTAGAGGCAAGACTTCCGTGGTGGTTTCTATGTTTTTCTTGGGGTGATGATCTTAAGAAAACCATAGTAAATTGTTGTCGGGTTACGTTCCTAAAATGTAGGACTGAAGTTAAAAATAAGTTGAGAGTGTAGAAATAGGAAGCTAAGTTTAGCGGGTAAATTATAAGGATAGGATTATTGAGTTGCATTTTTTGTTTTTCATGATGGATCTAGGAGGAGGTAGTGCCCATGCGAGTGGCAGTGATGGGGCAGGGCCCTCAAGTGTAGGTGGGGTAGACTCTGACGCAGTATTACATAGTATGGCTCAGCAGGTTATGGCTGAAATTGCTAGGAGCTCTAAGGAGCAGGGTGGTCCTTCTGTAGGCCATGGATGCACTATCGAGAAGTTTACGAAGATGAATCCTCTAGCATTTTTAGAAGGGGCCGATCCTGCAGCCGCTGAGAATTGGATGTAGGAGATCGAGAAATTCTTGACCATGTTGTAGTGTATGGAGGAATAGAAGGTCCTTTTTGCCACCTATAAATTGACAGGGGAGGTCGAGAGGTGGTGGGTGGCTGTGAGATTGCTGGAGCAGCAAAGGACGATGCCGATAGTCATGACTTGGGATCGGTTTAAAGAGTTTTTCTTCGATAGATATTTCCCAGCTATTGTTAAGGATGCTAAAGTGGAGGAGTTTTTGAGTCTGAAGCAGGGACAATTATTAGTCTAGCAGTATGCGACGCGTTTTATTGAGCTCTCTCGCTTCGCTCCATATATTGTACCTGATGAGGTGAAAAAGGAGAGATAGTTTGAGAGAGGTTTGAGGCGAAGCATATTCAAGCAAGTGGTAGTACTGCGGATCCAGGATTTTACTGAGTTAGTCGACAGAGCAGCCCTGGTAGAGGTTGGTGAGTGTCTGGATGTAGAGGAGCAGGGACATAAGAAAAGATCCGCATCTACGGGCTACCAGCAGGGTCCTAGACAAAATCAGGGGAGGAGAGGAAACCATGGTAGAGTATGGAGGCAGAAGACTCAAGGTCATGAGGTATAGGAAGTGCAGGGTCCTTTAGTCTTCCAGACTTGTAGGAGGAGACACTAGGGAGAGTATCGAGCAGGTGGAGTTGTCTACTACAGCTATGGTAGGCAGAGTCATATGGTGCGAAATTGTCCTACACCACCAGATGCAACTCTTGCTCCCAAACCATACAGAGGAGGTTATTAGGCCCCACGGGGGGGGGGGGGGCCAGTAGAGGAATACAGCTCCAGCTAGAGTGTTCACTCTAACGCCGGGTGATGCTGAGATAGCCAGCGACGTGGTGACATGTATGGTTAGTATGCTTTCTTTTAAAGTTATTGCATTATTTGATTCAGGAGCTACACGCTCGTTTGTGTCTTCGAAGTGCACTAGATTTTGTGGGGCAACAACACAATTGTTAGATACTGAACTGTTGGTATCTACACCGACTGGGTCAGCAGTGAGATGTAGTAGAGTGCTTTGGGGTTGTTCAGTTAATATTCAGGGGAAAATTTTGTCTACCGATTTAATAGTGCTGGATATGCACGTGCTCGATGTGATCTTCGACATGGATTTTCCAGTAGCTAATTTGGCTAGCATAGAGTGCCATTCACGAGAAGTGATATTTAGACCTCCGGGGTGAGCAGAATTCAAGTTCATAGGGTCACGAGTGCAATCCCTGCCTCAGTTAGTTTCAGCTATCCGGGCTAGAAGACTACTGCTGAGTGGTTGTCAGGGGTTTGTAGCAGTTGTGAAGGAGATGTTAAAGAATGAAATGAAACTTGCTAGCACGCCTGTAGTAAAAGAGTTTACAGATGTTTTCCCAGAGGAGTTACCAGGTTTACCTCCTAATCATGAGGTAGATTTTCCTATTGATCTACTTCCAGGTACAACGTTGATTTCTAAAGTACCTTCTCGTATGGCACCAGTAGAGTTGGCAAAATTGAAAAATCAGCTACAGGATTTGCTTGATAAGGTCTTTATACGACCTAGTGTATCTTCGTGGGGAGCTCCAGTTCTATTTGTGAAGAAGAAAGATGGGACTATAAGGATGTGTATCGATTATAAGGAGATTAATAAGGTGACAATCAAGAACAAATATCCTCTACCTCGTATAGATGATTTGTTTTACCAGCTCTAGGGTAGAGGGGTATATTCGAAGATTGACCTCATATTTGGCTATCATAAGGTAAAAGTGAAAGCAGAAGATGTCTCGAAGACGACCTTCAGGACTAGGTACAGGCATTACGAGTTTCTTGTTATGCCATTTGGTCTGACGAATGCTCCTGCTATTTTTATGTATTTGATGAATAGGATTTTTCATTTATATTTAGATCAGTTCGTTGTTGTTTTTATTGATATGTATTGGTTTATTCGAGGAGCTATGAGAAACATGAGACACACTTGAGGCAAGTTCTACAGATGCTTAGAGAAAAGAAGTTGTACGCCAAATTCAGTAAATGTGACTTCTAGCTTGAGAAGGTCGTGTTTTTAGGGCATGTTATTTTTGGAGATGGAATTTCTGTGGATCCTAGTAAGATTGAGGTGGTTTTGAATTGGGCTAGACCAAAGAATGTCTAGGATATCAGGAGTTTCTTAGGGCTAGCTGGGTATTACCATCATTTCGTTGAGGGATTCTCAACATTATCAGGACCTCTGACACAATTGACTAGGAAGAATGTTAGATTTGAGTGAGACGACAGTTGTGAGTAGAGTTTTCAGGAAATGAAGCAGAGGCTAGTCACAACACTAATATTTATCATCCTATCAGGGGGTGAAGGTTATGTCATTTACAGCAATGTGTCCTTGAAAAGACTTGACTGTGTATTGATGCAACATGATAGGGTGGTGGCGTAAGCTTCCAGATAGTTGAAAGAATATGAAAAGAACTACCCTACCCATGATCTTGAATTGGCTACAGTAGTACACACATTGAAGATTTGGAGGCATTACCTGTATGGAGAGCGGTGTGAGATCTTTTCTGACCATGAGAGTTTGAAGTACTTTTTCACGCAAAAGGAATTGAATATGAGGCAAAGAAGGTGGTTGGAGCTAATTAAGGATTTTGATTGTACCATCAGCTATCACCCAGGGAAAGCAAACGTGGTAGCTGATGCGTTGAGCAGGAAATCTAGGGAATCAGTGTTGGCGGCTATGGATATCCAGTATTCGATCATGATGGATCTGGAGATACTCGACATTGAATTAGTTGAAAGTGGTTCTCAGGCTCACATTGCCAGTTTAGTAGTGTAACCTACTTTGCAGGAAAGAATTAAAGTTGCTCATAAAAAAGACCCAGAGTTACTAGAGGTGATGGATGGTCAGGGGGAGGAATTTAGTGTTGCAGACGACGGAGCTTCGTGGTTCCGTTCCAGATTATGCATTCCTGCTGATACCAAGATCATGAAGAATATTTTAGAGGAGGCTCACAGATCTTTGTACACAGTTCATCTGGGTAGTATGAAAATGTATAGGGATCTACGAGAGTCATATTGGTGGAGTTGTATGAAGAAAGAGATTGTTGAATATGTAGCCCAATGTTTGACGTGCCAGTAGGTAAAAGCTAAGCACCAAAGGCCGGCAGCGCAGTTACAGCCATTATTTATCCCAGAATGGAAGTTAGATCATATATCTATGGATTTTGTATTAGGACTGCCGACGGCATTGTACGACTAGAATGCCATCTAGGTAACTGTTGACCGTTTGACTAAGACCGCCCACTTCTTGCCTATCAAGATCAGCTACTCCCTCTATCGGTTAGCGGAGATTTATATTCAGAAGATAGTGCATGCTCATGGGGTGCCAGTATCTATTATATCAGATCGAGACTCGCGTTTCACGTCACGTTTTTGGAATAATTTGCAGGAAGCACTAGGGTCTTAGTTGTCTTTTAGCACAATATTCCATCCTCAATCGGACGGACAGACTGAGAGGACGATACATATATTGGAAGATATGCTTTGAGCATGCATATTAGATTTTGGGGGTAGTTGGACTTAGTTCATGCCGCTGGTGGAATTTGTGTGTAATAATAATTATCAGATCGGCATTGGCATGACACCGTTTGAGGCTTTATATGGTAGGAGATGTCGTTCTCCTTTATTTTGGGATGAAATGGGTGAGCGGCGAGCAGTGGGACCAGAGCTTGTTCAACAAGCACGTAATAAGGTTCAACTCATGAGAGAGAGAATTAGTGCAGCTCAGAGCTGACAGAAGAGTTACGCTGATAATCGCCGCAGGAATTTGGAATTTGATGTTAGTAATCATGTATTTTTAAGATAGCTTCGTTGAAAGGGCTTGTGAGGTTCGGGAGGAAGGGTAAACTTAGCCCTAGGTTTATTGGTCCATTTGAGATCCTAGAGAAAGTGAGGCCGGTGGCCTGCACGCTAGCTTTGCCACCTGTGTTATCCAAATTCACGACGTATTCCACATATCTATGTTGAGAAAATACGTTGCAGCTTCTCATATTATCAGTTATGGTGAATTAGAGCTCAGTGATTCACTTGTGTATGAGGAGGTGCCAGTACAAATTCTAGATAAGAAAGTGCAGGAGTTACGTAACAAGAAGATTCCTTTGGTAAAAGTTTTGTGGAGGAATCATGCAGTGGAAGAAGCTTCTTAGGAGTCTGAGGAGCAGATGAAGTAGAAATATCCGCAGCTATTTTAAGAGATTTGACAAGTAAAATGTAAATAATTAGGTAATATTTCTTTTGCAGGTACATGTAATAATTTAATTAGTAGAGATATTTTAGTTTTGGGAGAATTTTATTTTGTTTATATCTCCCAGGACTCGAAATGTAACCATGGTATTCCTCTGCCATAAATGAGAGTAAGTAATAAAATAAGTAGACCATTTTTTCTTAAGGGATGATGAGCTACGTGAATAGCAAATTTCGAGGATGAAATTTTATAAGGAGGGGAGAATGTAGCGACTCAGAGAAATTATAATATTTAAATAATAAAAGAGGGAGAAAAGGAAATTAAAAGGGGGGCATAGTAGGTCTGAAGCGTTCGTCGACGACGTGACATATTGGGCTCGTCGACGAGGGTGCTCTTCATCGACGAGAAAATACCGAGAGGGGGTTTTGGGTGATTCTGAATTTCGTCGACGAGGAGAGAGCTGGTCGATGATTTGCCTTCATGACCTTGTTGACGAGGTGACGTGGCTCGTCGACAAGGGCCAGTGTATAAATATTGTTAAACTCCATTTTTCAACAGAATTTCTTGCGTAAAACCTCTCTCTCTCTCTCTCTCTCTCTCTCTCTCTCTCTCTCTCTCTCTCTCTCTCCTATTTCGGTTTCCATCCCTTCTCTCTTAATTTCTGGGTCCGTTCTACGCCGGATCGATGATCCGAAGCCACCACGACACTCTTGGGGAAGTTCTCTGCATATCTGTTGGAGTGGATCGTCGGTGGGTCGAGTTTGGAAATTCACTCGAAATTCAGGGTAAGGCTTTCTACTCAGTATTTGACTTCTTGACAGTTGCAGAAAGTGTAGTACGTGTAGAAATACTGAAGTTTAGTTATGAGAAATATCATTTTCAATGTATTGAACGGGGAATCCTGCGGGTGCAAGACTGTTTATTTTAGGGGCTTTTCTAGAATCAGGTAAGAGGATAAACTAAACTAATTGTTTTATGAAAATTATAAGTAAAATTTTATGGCATTTGTTTTCAGGAAAATATATGTGTATAAATATATATATATATATATATATATATATATATATGAGTATTATGTTGGGAAAATACTGTTGAAAATGATGATATGTTATGGATATATATATAATACCTATTTTGTGTGGCATGAGTAGATTTTATGATAAATTACCGTTTTTTGGGAACATGATAATATTATGGATATGTTTTGCCGGCGTACGGGTCGTGCTATGGATATGATTTGCCGACGTACGAGTTGAATTATGTTAAAATATAAAATGCCAGCGTATGGGCTAATGATTTTCATGATGTATCTACATATACAAAATGATGTGATGTTATTAACTTGACAAATATTAGTATGAAATATTCACGTACCACAGTTTGATTATATGCTATATGTTATCAGAACCTGGTTGGCTTAGTTTAGGCTAGCGCTTGCACGGTACCGCTGCTATGTGTTCATAATCATCATGATATTGTGTTAACGCTGCTGTACGGAGTAGCGTGAGGACGGATAGTCGATGTGGTTTTAAGAAGTGTGAGCACCCTTGGTGTACGGACCAGGTCTGGCGGACTCATCGGACTTACAGACTATACTTTTGACTTGGCAATGGTCGGCCAAACATTCTCAGGTCTCGCCTTCGGGCCACACAACCCAGTCATGTGGGAGTAGTACATGACAACAACCAACTAACCTACCAGGGTTGTTTTCGTATTATTATTATGATATGAGATGACTTATGCTTGTAGAAATCCAGTATGTTCTACTATGCTATGATTAAATATGTTTTTCCCAGAAATGATCAATAGAGTTACTGAATATGTTTACGTATATGATTCTATGTATAATATAGAATTACTTATGTTGTCACACACTAGTATTAGTTTATTTCTCTTACTGAGAGGTGTCTTACCCCGAATTACATGAAATTTTCAGGAGCCCCTGATAGGAGAGCGGATAAAGCTCCACTGGGATAGATTCAGCTGACTTGCTCTTTTTGAAGGGTAAGTATTTTGTTAGGACTAGATGGTTTTGGTGAGAAGTGGCTCTAGAATTCTTTTTGGGATGTATATATAAACACAATGGACGTAGTAACTCTGGTACTGAAATGAATGGTGTTATGTTTATGATATTAAGAGTTTATGTTTCTTACTGCTTAGTTTTCCGTATTGCATTTTTGGTATGTCCCTAGTACCCACGGGTTCAGGTTGATTATGACCTACTGGATTTGATATGTTGGAATTGTAGTTTATTATTTAAAAGGAAAAAAAATATGTGGAAATTAAGGAGGTTGTTACAATGGTAGCTTCAGAGGCTGTTAAGGAAGCTGTTTGGTTGCGGGGTTTACTTGAAAATTTGGGAGTTGTTCAGAAGCACATTGTTGTGTTCTATGATAGTCAGAGTGCTATTCATTTGGCAAAGAACCAAGTCTATCATGTACGAACGAAACACATCGACATTCGATTTCATTTTATGCGGGATATTATTAATGGAGGCAAGATACTTCTTCAGAAGCTTGCTACAACTGAAAATCCCGCAGTTATGTTGACCAAGATCGTGACAACAATCAAGTTCAAACATTGTTTGAACTTGATCAATATCCTGCAAGTCTGAATATTTTTTTAAGGTGCCGATGATGTGGAACTCTAGAAAATGTTGGTGACTGAAAAATTTGTTGAATTTATCATCAAGGTGGAGATTTATTGTTTTTTATCTCACATTGGTAGAATAGTTTCACATTAGTATAAAAAGTTGTTTTGAATTTTTTGTATTATTTGTCCCACATTGGAGAGAAGTATTTTTTGGACTTGAGATTAAAGTTATATAAAGAGTTCAACTCTTCATTTGTAAACTACATCTCAAAGTTGTATTTTGTCAAGAAGTAGTGGATTGATGCTCAAGTACTTAGCTAATTCTATACCGAATCTCATTAATTTCTTATCTTATTTTTTTTACTGTTTTATTATTAATTTTTGCATTACTTTAGTTTCTTATATATTCAATAGTAATAGTTGTAATATTTATATTTGACACAAGTGATGTGTTGGCACAACAAACTATAGTTGCTGCCAAGTTTTGGATGCCATCTCACATCGATGCATGCTTTGGGAGAAACAAGTTTGGGTTTTATCCGCTGGAAATTCTTGGGTTTTTCCTTTTAATGGCGGGTTTTTTAGTGCCAGTGAGCCTGACCAACTTAGCAGCAGTCTGCGCAGGTGCAACAGCAGCTTCAACAGTGACAGCAGCAGCAACTGCCACGACTACTCCATCCTTGTCCTAATCTTCAAGTTTGACATTCCACTTTTATGACATCCCAGAACCTACGAGTTGGACAAGGCTGGATATGAAACTTAGGGGACTCTAAAATCATTTCCTTTTCCAGCCGTGCTCTGCACTACATTGCAGAGAGGAATCTTCTGTCCATCAGGGATGCGACACAGATCAATTTTTGGATATATAAAAAAAAAGATCTGTTGAAATATTGCATATACACTCTTTGGTGAGTGGATGGGAGAATGATCCATACGAAATAAGGATTTTCATTAAATTTTCTGTAGGATATTTTATTGATTATTCTTGTACATGGCATGAGTTTGCTTTGCTCCGAATTGCCATAAAACAAGTTTATGTCTGACCTAAATGACCAAAAAAGAACATTTGCTTAGAATTCTTCCCTTGCATAAAATATACAGGAACTATTGATAGGAAGACTATAACAACTGGCTGACAAATTGTCAAGTTGAAGCAATGAATCATGAGTGACAAAAGCATGAGATTGACCCCCTTACAGCTAAAACATGACACCACCACCAACTGCCACGCCCAAAAGCCCACCAATAGCAACCTGAGTGTTTTTAAAAAATTAAGCGGAGCATTGCCTGGTTATAAATAGATAAGCATGCCAATATTGATGCATATTCTGGTAGTATCTATAAGTTAGCAGATATTAAAGAAGATAGCCTTCTTGCATCTAGAACTACCAAGACGATACTCTTTAGAGACCCGAAAAATAATAAGAATAAAAATAAATAGGAAAGGAGGAAATTTGGTTTGACACAGGCCAAATCGTCGATGGTTTTGGATGAGCTCAGAAAATCATCGACGATTTTGTGTTACCGCAACCAGTAAGGGTAAAGCAGTTAAATTTTGGATTTGGTTAAAAATTAAACCGTCAGCGGTTTTGCTCTGAGACAGAACTTTATAAATAAATCCAAGCCCATTTTATTTGAAGGAAAAATTTAATCTCTCTTTCTCTCCTTGGTTGTGGAATTCCTTTCCTCTCTCTTGATTTTCTCACCCAAATCTTCCCCAAATTGACAATCAGACACCACAACAAAGTCTTAGGTTCGATCTTCACCACTTTAACGAGGGCAGATTTGTGTTTTAAGGACCCAAGACACCACTTAGTAAGGAAAATGGTTTATGGCTATTGTTTTTAAAATTTAATTGGTTAACGAGAGTGTGTGAGCCTAGGAATGTTAGGATTATAAATATTCTGGGATTTAGCTGATTGAACTGAAATATGTGGTTATAGGATTTGTGCTTTGAATGTCGTAGGTGTCGTTTTAGAATCCTTATAAACATAGTTTCAATAAACAGGCAAGTGGAATAAATTATGTCAGACATTTTGGAAATCAGTGATTAGTTTAAAGCATGAGAAAAT
Source organism: Malania oleifera (assembly GCF_029873635.1). NCBI lineage: Eukaryota > Viridiplantae > Streptophyta > Magnoliopsida > Santalales > Ximeniaceae > Malania > Malania oleifera. The sequence continues at coordinate 78,597,703 of NC_080419.1, read as the reverse complement.
GATGATAATTAATGTAAAAGTATTTCTAATGTACTCGACTTTTGAAAATACTAGTTTTAGAATATCATACATTTATTTGGGCAAATTCTAATTTATGAAATATTACTTAAAATTTGTGTGGCATGAGTATTGGTTTTGTTATCATATATTTATCACGTGGGAATATTTTATGATAGAATGTAATTTATGCTGGCTTATGGGAATTATTGAAAATACCGATATGATATTTTGATAATGGAAATGTGTTTTATACAGACATGATAGTTTGATACTAAGAAATGTGATATATATATATATGAAATTAGGAATAGCTTCCCAAGAAGGGGGGGGGGGGTGAATTGGCTTTTAAAACTTTTGTTTTTAGTTCTTTTTAAAGTCCTTAACTTCTTTTAATATTTAACCAATTCTTTTACTTGTTTATCTATTTTGTCAATCAAACAAGAACTAAGTAAACATTCAATCTTCAACCACAACACTTATTGCTTAACCAAACAAATAATCAACTTTTCAACCAAACCAATCAATTTACCATGATGATCAAACCAAACAATCATAAGAATTCTCAGCTTGTGTGTAGCTCTATTCTTAATATGAATTTGAACCAAGCCCTGTATATATGAATTTGTTCCTTCAATATAATATTCAATGTATCATCCAATCACTCTTTCCAAATATTCAGAATCCAAATAAACTTTGAGTTAATTTATCTTTGAGTGTTTAATCAAGTAACGTACTTCCGTATAGTTTCCACAAAAAATGGTTCAACCAACGTACTCCCTTTCAGTTTCCGCAACTCATATCAAAATTAAACCTTAAGTTTGTTTGATTTCCAAATATACGTAGTTTATATGATTTTCAAATTTAAACCATCCACGCAATTTAAATATGCACTGAAAATAAAGAATAGGGAAAGAGAGAGTGAAACGGAGATTTTTACGAGGTTCGACTTCAACACAGCCTACGTCCTCGCCTTTGGCAAACCACCAAAGGATTCACTAAACTTGTTCCGTTGATGGGTGGAACAAAACCTTTACAACACTCCTTTGTTAAGGCTAGAGCCCGCCTTCTCCAAACGATATTCCCTCGTTCGGTCACTCCTTACATAGGCTAGAGCCCGCCTCTCTAAGCAATATCCTCTTGCTTAGCCAATGATCCAAACAATCTTTGGAATCATCAATCTATAAGAAAAACAAAAAGAATAGCTGTGTACAAGAAACACTCTCTAAAAAGAGCAAGTTAGTACAAGTTCAACACTATATACTTCAATGTAAAATATCAATATGAAATAGAATGAAACTTAAGTGTAGAATTCATCAATATCCTTTTTAGAAGAGGATTAATAGTAGCAATTTAGAGGATGAAGGATTAGCACTTCAGAATATCTTAGAAAAAGAGTTTTGCAATGAGTGAGCAAGAGAACTTGTAAGAACAAGAGTGCTTTCAGCTTCACAAATAGATTTTTCAATTCTTGGTGTGTTTTGATTTGCAAAACCATGTATTTATAGGTTTTCAAACAAGTTTCTTGTTACTAAAGTTTCCTTAGATAATTTCCCAAGTTTTTAGAAAGTTTGGAGCACAAGAAACTAATGTTTAAAAATAAATTTTGAAAATTTTTTGCCCATTAGCAATGTTCAGATGATTGAACTTTCGGGTTCAGTCGTTTGAGGTGGTTCTGCCTAAAAAAAAAAAATAATTCAGCAATAAATCTTTAGATGACTGAACTTAATCTTTGGTCATCTGAAGTTATTCTTTAGACGTCTGAAGTTACACTTCGGTCGTCTGAAGTGGTTCTGTGTGCTGTTCAGTCAGCTGAAGTTTCTCCCATGAACAGTGTTCGGTTAGCTGACAAATGTGACCCCGCTTCAGTATTTTGGTCGTAACTTTTTTTGTATAACCCCAAATTAGGTGTTCTTGATGTCAAAAGAAATATAAGAGAAAATAATACAACTTTAATGTTGAACACATTTTAAAATAAGGAGTTTTTGATAAATAAAAAGTCACCTCAATGCAGATGTATAAAAATTGACAGCATTTGGAAAAACTCTTTTTGGTGCTTTTCATTCCAAAAATGATTCTAACTTTTTTAAAATAATTTTTCACTTTGTAAAAATATTTTTCAAGTATTTTATAAGGTATCTAGGTTCAAGAAGTTAACCTAAGAGTTTCAAAGTATTTCAAACGATATTTTAAACATTAAAGCACTTACATGAGACTTCTAAGACATTAACATTCTAAACGCTCAAGTCTTCATGCTTGCTTTGGCGCTTTCTTGGTCTTCAAGCTTTAATATTCTTTGAGCTCTCTCACTTTGCTTTTTTTTTGGCTCTTTTAACTTTAAACATTCCTTGGCTTTCAACAAATCATGCATGACCTCATATTCTTCAAGGTTTAATATATCATCTTTAAATCCATGCTTTGACTCATTTAAGCTTCATTTGATCCTTGTGAGCACATTGACCTTACTTTCTCATATGTGAGCCCTGAAATAACATTACTCACACAAATATTTTAAATTCCACTTGTTTGTTATCATCAAAACAAGATAACAAAATTTTAAGCCTTGTAAGGCCAACAATATATATATATATATATATATGATTTTTGACATTGAGAAATGAAATGACAGAAATGATAACTGTTATAATGAAATTACTATGGAATTGTGAAAATGAGAACCCTAATGGACCAGTGATGTGTATGAGAGCATGGTACCGTTGTTGGGATATGAGTCAGTGCAATCACACTTCTCAAGGAGAGTGTTGGTATTGGCAGTTGATTGGGCATGCAGAGAGATATTGATCGCCCTTGGATTCGAACCAGGCTGCGGTGGGCTAATCGTACTACAGATGAGAATTGTTTTGATTTAGCCTAATAGGCTTGTCATGGTTTAAGTCCCGCCTTCGGGCTGCACAACCCAATCATGTGGGGTGATTACATGAAGGTGATATATAATTGTTCTCAGGGTGGTTCATCATTATAGACATGATAAATCTACGTTTACAGACATGTTGGGTTTTGAATCCCAGGAAAGCGTATTGATCAAGTTCATATTTTTGAGAAAAATATATGGTTGCAAATGTAGATGTATGTATATGGATATGATTACTCAGTTAAACTATCTATTAAATAAATGTGTTATAATACGTTAAAACTCATGTCGCCACACACTGACAATAATTTTTTTCATCTTACTGGGAGGTGTCTCACTCCTTAATATTTAACGTTTCAGGGAATCAAGAGAAACGAGCTTAGAGGGCTACGTGCAAGATTAGTGTTTTTGGGGATTAAAGTTGAGTAGGTGAGACACTAGTATGTATATGTATATGGAAACATTTTGTATTACCTTGGGCTGTAGTATTATTTTGGTTTTTGGGCAGATATGTGTATATATGATATGATGGTTCTAGTTCTCTTGCATTGTATTTGGAGTTTATGTATATGTTTCGTTGCATGTTTTATTTGGGATATGGATAGGTCAGCCCGGTACCCACATGGGGTTCGGGTGGTTTTTTTTATATATGGTATCAGAGTTTGATGTTTTTTTTTTTTAAAAAAAAATGGTAGAAAAATCAGGGCGTTACATATTCTATCCTCACGTTGATACTTTTGTATATGGTATCCTTAAGACCAATAAAGTTGAAAAGTATGTTTGTAGAATAAGGATGTTGAGATGAATGAGCATCAATAATAAGAATTTGTAGAATAAGAAATGTTTACATTTAGGAGAGATTAGGGCACCAATAAGTTTCTGATTTAGAACTTGCAGTATTTCTCTTAAAGAAGTGCCATGATACAAATGCAGTGTCATCTTTGCAACAAGAAAGTATAGGAGAGATGGAAGCAAAATGTATGATTCGTCTGTGGCTTTCTATGCTTGCATTGGTCCTATTTGATCTCTTTTCTGCGGATTCTAGCATTGCCAACAACAATAGTCTTAATGAACTTGAGCCACACTTCGTAGGGTTTTCTAAATATTACCTTTCAAGTGCGCTATCCACCCAAAAGTTGCATTGTTGTTGTCCTAACATTTAACACGTCCTAATATTCTAAAGGATTTTTATTAGCTTCATTGAATACGCATGAGGTTTTATCTTTCGCCACCGATAATTTCATGAATCATTTTTTATCACTCGGTGCTGTGCAAACTCTGGCCACCATTTTCAAGGCTGGTAGTCAAAAAGGGTTGCTTGATGTTTTTTCCATTGTTAGAAATGACACATCGACATTGATCTAGTCTGGTGCTGGATCTCAAAGTTCTTCACTTTAGAAGTATCTAGTGAAGTTAACACAATGGATTGGGCTGGCTTGCCTCCTCCATTGTTTGCTGCCTTGATGCTGTATGAGTAACTTGGAGAGAATATTTCACTAGAAAAATTAGTCATGAATCAAGATAAAAATATAGGGCTCTTCAAAATAGAGCAGCGTCCAAGTTGTGTACAAGAAAAGTGTCATGACGTTCCCGAACGCAAATTTGGGACAACTAAATGATATGAAGTGTGTGGATTTTGAAAATGTGATTTTCGTGGAAAACAAAGTGTATGGAGTGTATGGAGTCGCCACTGACCTTTTAGTGTGGTTAATGTTGAAATAGTAAACTTGACGGTGGACAGTGGCAGCAATGGTTGACAACGGCTGCCGACCAGCTGCTTCGGTTAAACGACAGTCACCAACCTCACCTACCAGCTGCATTTGTTGATTATTGTGGTTTTGTGTCTGCTATAAATAGTTATGTGTGTGTGCAATGTAACATGGTGTGTTGAGAGTGTAAAACCAGTGAGCGAGAGAGTGAGAGCTGTCCTTTGAAATTCCTCTGTATTTTTTTTTTTTTTCAGATTGAAATATATTATTATTGCATTTATTCTCACTAAGTTTCAGTCACAACCAGTGACTGAGCGTTCGTCTCTACCCATCAGTGGTATCAGAGAGTCCAGGTATGCCCAAATCCTCCAAACAGAGACGAAGATAGGAGAAATTCAAATTTTTTCCCAGATTTTAAGTTGTTCAAAATCTAAAATTGAGCCCACCAATGTGAAATTCGCGTCGAGACGATTCCAATGGTGAAAACCAAATCTCAAATGGACTCTGGGAAACGCCGTACGTGCTCACATGCACCTCTAACAATTTCAATGTTTTTCCCATGCGCCGCATGCGCCGACAAAAAGTCTGGCTGCCGGTGACATGGGCTCCAAGCGCCCCGCACATTTCCTCGACCGGTTGTGAAATCTGACCCGGCCGCCCGATCTGACCTGGGAACTCGATTTGTGAGCTGACTCAGCAACCCGCAACCTGCAACCCGGCTCTGTCCCCAAGACCTAACCTGCCTTCCAACCCACGTCTAGCCGCCTGCAGGTGGCATGCGCAGAAGCTACCACATGGCCCAATGGTAAGTGCTAACGTTGTTTAAACGGCCTTTAAGTTAAACCGGACCAGTTTTAAACCAACATAACTTCTTGTAGTCGGTTCAATGATTTTTGGACCGATTCTTTGCAATCCAAAACTGTTCCCAATGGTTTTTCAACCTTTTGAACACATTGGTGGCATTAGATTTTCCAAAATCAAGTCCCATCCCTCTGTTTTTGTATATTAAACTCAATGGCGAATGGTGCAACCCAAGCAGTCATTCCAAAATTGACTCGAGAGAAATATGACAACTGGTTTATTCAAATGAGAGCCCTTCTAGGTGCTCAGGATGTCATGGATATTATTGAAGATGAGTACAGAGAAAGCCCATCAAAAGAAGCCAAAGCAGCTATGTCTGATGCTCAAAGAACGACCTTGCGAGTCGATCGAAAGAAGGATTGCAAGGTGAAGTCCATAATCTACCAAGGTCTTGATGAGGCCACATTTGAAATCATCATCTCCTCCAAGGCATCCAAAGAAATTTGGGACTCTCTTCATCGAACACACAAAGGTGCAGACAAAGTGAAGAAGATTCGTCTCCAAACATTGCGAGTTGAGTTCGAATCTTTAAAAATGAAATCTATTGAATCTATTATTGACTACTATACACGAGTTATGCTAGTATCAAATCAATTGAGAAAAAATGGAGAGACTCTCAATGACGAGAGAATTTGTGAGAAAATTTTGCGATCTCTAGATTCAAAATATGATTATATAGTTGTGACCCTGGAAGAAACAAAAGATTTGGAAACCATGTCTGTTGAAGAACTTGTGGGCTCACTCCAAGCCCATAAGTAGAAAGTCAACAGACCAAGCGATGATAAAGCACTAGAGCAAGCCCTCCAAACAAATTTGTCCCTTACTACAGATAGATACGATAAAGGGGGGACGTCACAGCAAGGAAGAAGACAAGGCCGAGGATCCCATGGAAGAAATTGTGGAAACTTTGACTCCAGAAGAGGTGGCAGAGGTGAAAAAGGTCCCACTAGAGAATCACACAATCAACAGAACTATGTCCCACGAGGAAGAGGACAAAGAAGAAGAGGGGGATACAATAACCGCCTGAACGTAGACAAAAGAAACGTTCAATGCTACAATTGTCATAAGTACGGACACTATAGCAATAAGTGTTGGGGGTGACAATAAGAAAAAGGTTAGTGAGGAGGCTAACCTTGCCAAAACTAAACATGCAGATGGAGAGTCATTGATGCTGATGACACACGATTCAACTCCTCAAGACCAAAGTGTTTGGTACCTTGATTTTGGAGCCAACAACTATATGACTAGCAGAAAGAACCTATTCTTTGAGCTTGATGAGAAAGTTTAGGGGGAGATCACTTTTGGAGACAATTCTAAAATCTCAGTCTGAGGGAGAGGAGATGTTTTGATCAAACAGAAGTCTGAAGATCATGCTTACATCTCTAATGTCTTATTCGTGCCAGATATGAAGACTAACATATTGAGTCTCGGATAGCTCGTGGAGAGAGGCTACTGAATTAGCCTTAGTGATAAGCAGATGGTGATAATAGATGCTCGAGGAAATCTTGTTACTCAAGTTCAAATGGCAAAGAATCGAATGTTTTCACTGACCATCCAACATGATATGCCAAGGTATTTGAGCGCTATCATTAGAGACAAAGACTGGTTATGACATCTAAGGTATGGACATCTAAATTTTGAATGTTTGAAACAATTGGGAAGCAAGAAGATGGTGAAAGGCTTAACAAATTTCCACCATCCAAATGTGATATGTGAAAACTGTGTTCTGAGCAAGCAACATAGAAACAGCTTTGGAAAGCAAGCTGACTAGAGATCAACCATGCCACTCCAACTAGTACACACAGATGTGTGTGGTCCACTAAGACCATTTTCAAATGGACATAATCGATAATTGTTAGCTTTACCGTGATCCCAAGAGGGGGGGTGAATTGGTATTTTTAAATTTTATCTCCTAGGTATTCCTCCTAACAGCAGTATGTTCACAAGCCTAGGGTCAATCTAGTGCAAGTAATGTAAAAGTACCAGGAATTTAGTAAAGCAATCTAAACAACCATACAAGCACCAGAAAGCAGTAAAGAGCAAATGACACGCAGATATGTTATCGAGGTTCGGCCAACTGCCTACGTCCCCGCCTTGGCTAACTAGCACAAGGATTATCACAATAACTTGCTTACTTAAACGGGTGGAGCGGCACCTATACAAACCAGGTCAAATTACCACAGGGCTGACCTCAACCTTTACACCAATCCTTACCGGGCTGGATTACCGTCCCCTCAGGCCACGCCTGGAATCACTCAGATATACAATCAAAGGTACAATACAAGAGTGCTTTCACATAAAGCAAATTTGTACCACAAAATGCGCACAAACACAAACACCACAGATGATTTAATAATGTAAGCTCAATGTGGTCTAAGCAGATTAACTCTCAAAAATGTTTTCTATCAATGTAGTGAGTACGTGAGAGTGTCAATAAAAATCCGCGTATCTTAGAGTGTTCAATCAAACGCCTTCACACAGAGTATTAAACAAGCCTCAATAATATCACTCAATAGAATGTGTCAATCATATGAATGTGTATATGCTTAGATGGCAAAATAAATAATCTTTGTTTTTGGCAAATGATGTATATACTTGTATAAATAATACCACAAAGATTAATATATCACACACACGAATATCTTTTCACAAATATATCAATATGAACTCCACAAGATATTCGAATATGTTTGAAAGTGTTTTTGCAATCCCCAAACAAAAACGAACTTCCTAAGATATTGCAATAAGAATGCAATACTTGGGATGTCACCACAAGTCTTTCTTAGGGTAGGCTTATTGGCAAAGCCTCCTAAGAAAACTTAGGTTATGCTCTCAAAAGATCGATTCAATTATGCAACAATATGGAGAGCAAACCTCTAGATAACAATACTCAATACACTTACAAATAATATGGATTGATGAAGAAGGTAAGCTTGAGTTGGTTTTCAAAGATGTAAGCAATGAGGAGTAAGATAGAATAATTTTTGCTTGAGAGAGGATTTCTTAATCTTTTTGTTAATCGCTACTTAATCCACCAAATGAAGGAGTATATATAGACATACTAAAAATTTTGACCGTTGGGGACTTATTAGGGATTATTGGAAAAGTTTAATTACACTTAAGACAATTTAGCCCTGTTTAAAAAATTATTAACCGCGGTAAAAATAGGACCAACCCGAGAGGTTCGATCGACCAGGACTCAAGTAGCTCGGTCGACTAGGACAATTTTGAACTGAGTGGCTCGGTCGACCGGAGAGGGCGATTTGCCAAATTTTCGAGGTTTGGTCGACCGAGGCCTTTTTGAACTACAGGGCTCGGTCGACCAGGTCGTTGGGAATTCTCCCAAGACCCCTCGGTCGACCAGGTAGTTGGAGTACAAATCTGGTCGGTCGACCAGGAGGTCAAAGAGTTGACTCCCAGGAGGTTCGGTCGACCGAGGTCAAATGACCTATAAGGGCTCGGTCGACCGGGCCTAGGTCAAACAGTTGACCCGGACCGGTTTCGGTTGACCAGGCCAAGAATGAACTGTTTTGGCCGGTCGACTGAAAGTGCACCAAGTGTGCATTTCGGTCCCTTTTTGCAACATATAAACCCTATTCAAGTGCCTATTGCATACAAGTGCAAAGGTGAGTGTCCTAAGGTCACTTGGGGTCCAATTTGAAATCACCAAAAAAGTCCGGTATTGGTCGACCGAAGGTTCACCCTAAGGTCTTTCTATGGTTCGGTTTGAGCTTACAAATTAAATCATGCATGTGATGTGTGTGAGCTTATTATAAACTGAAAACCCTAATTACTATTACAGACAAATTTCATTTAAAAACTATTACAATTAAGAGTATGAAATTGTCTTCAAGTCTTTGAGCTTTTCACATGCCACTGAAGATATGCTAATATGAATCTGCACATGAACTAGATATTTATTAAATACAATTGTATTTGTCATTATCAAAACCAGGGTGTGACCTATATGGTCAACATTCTCCCCCTTTTTGATGATGACAAACCCGATTGGCAAAACTATAGGGGTTAAGCCCTAAGAAGGCTCCCCCTCACAAGATGCATCGAATTTGCCTCTCTTTCCATCTCCCCCTTTTGGCAACGGAAAAAAGGGTCATCGGAATTAAAGGTCTAGGCATGGGTTGTTAAGTACATTTATACGAGAATAATTTTGGAAATGGATTTTGAAAAATTTCGGCAGAGTGCCGTTTGTAACTAGGACCTTCCAAAAGTAAACCTGTATAAGTGTAACCTGTTTTGAGTTTATATTTCCTAACAGTTTATCCACAACTACTCAAACAGTTCAGTATGGTCCAATACAATAAATAAACTGTCAAAATGGCCATGAATTGGACAATGATGCAATCATAGATAATAGTCAATATGAACATGCAATAAATGAACGTATGACATAAGCACCCAATCAACAACCAATTTTCACAATATCTCAAGAAAAAAGATAAATCAACAATAAGATCAGTTGCTAAGACTTGAAAAGTTCGCATAAGAGGGCTCCCCCTAAAATTATGCAAGTTATGAGGCATTTTAGTTTAGGAAGCTTCTCTACTATGCATTAAGCCTAACTCACGTCTAATTTGTATGAATCTATCCTCAGGTAGTGGCTTAGTGAATATATCAGCCCACTGTTCATTTGTGCATACAAACTCAAGAGCCACATCTCCTTTTTGCACATTATCACGAAGAAAATGATGTCTAATCTCAATGTGTTTAGTTCGTGAATGTGAGATAGAATTTTTGGAGATGTTGATTGCACTAGTATTATCACATTTAATCGGTATTGTTTCATAGTGCAATCCAAAATCCACAAGTTGTTGTTTCATATAAAGAGTTTGGGCACAACAACTTCCAACTGCAATATATTCAGCTTCGGCGGTGGATAAGGCAACTGAGTTTTGTTTCTTAGAAAACCAAGAAACAAGAGATTGTCCTAAGTAATGACAAGTGCCGCTAGTGCTTTTTCTATCAACCTTACTACCGGCAAAGTCAGCATCAGTGTAACTAACAATCTCAAAGATAGTATGCTTAGGGTACCAGAGTCCTAACTCTATAGTTCCAACTAGATACCTAAGAATTCGTTTAACAGCTTTCAGATGGGATTCCTTAGGGTCAGCCTGAAATCTAGCACACATGCACACACTAAACATAATGTCAGGCCTACTAGCAGTGAGATATAGGAGACTTCCAATCATGCCACGATATAATTTTACATCAACAGGGATTCCTTGCTCATCTTTATCAAGCTTTATGGAAGAGTTCATAGGTGTGCCAAGGATTTTACAATCTTCCATATTAAATTTCTTTAGCAAGTCCCTAATGTATTTAGATTGGCATATGAAAGTTCCATGATTAGCTTGCTTAATTTGTAGACCTAAGAAGAAACTAAGTTCACCCATCATGCTCATTTCAAACTCACTTTGCATGCATTTGGCAAACTCATTACACAACTCATCATTGGTTGCTCCAAAAATAATATCGTCCACATAGATTTGAACAATGAGCATATCATCATTTTTGGACTTGATGAAAAGTGTAGTGTCAATTTTGCCACGGGTAAACTCATTTTCTAATAGGAAACCACTAAGCCTCTCATACCAAGCTCTAGGAGCTTGTTTCAATCCATACAGGGCTTTAGACAACCGGTAAACATGATCGGGATATTTATGATTCTCAAAACCGGGTGGTTGTTCTACATATACCTCTTCATTGATGTAGCCATTTAGAAATGCGCTTTTAACATCCATTTGAAACAATTTAAAATTTTTAAAAGCGGCAAAGGCAAGTAGCATACGAATGGCTTCTAATCTAGCAACAGGAGCATATGTTTCATCAAAATCAATCCCTTCCTATTGGTTATACCCTTGGGCAACTAGTCTAGCTTTGTTCCTAGTTACTACCCCATTTTCATCTTTCTTATTTCTATACACCCATTTAGTTCAATGATGGTGTGCTCATTAGACCTTGGAACTAAGGTCCACACTTTGCTTCTTTCAAATTGATTAAGTTCTTCTTGCATGGACATTACCCAAGATTCATCTTCTATGGCTTCTTTAATATTTTTAGGTTCTTTTTGGGATAAGAAAGCGGAGTGATTTACTATATTTCTCAATGATGATCTTGTGGCTACTCCACGGGATGGTTCGCCTATGATTTGATCTTTAGGATGACTTCTAATGTATTTCCAATCTCTAGGCAACTCTTGATTTCCATTTTCATTATCTTCAAGTGATTTTTCGTTTGCTTCTTGATTTTCACTTGCATTATTTTCAATGGACATTTTGTCTAAGCATTTTCTAACATCAATATAATCTTCATCATCTTTATTAGAAAATGGATTAGACTCATCAAATACAACATGAATAGATTCAATCATAGTAAAAGTTCTTTTATTGAAAACCCTATATGCTTTACTATTAAGTGCATAACCTAGGAAGATGCCTTCATCAGATTTAGAGTCAAATTTTCCTAGATGCTCATTATCTCTAAGCACAAAGCATTTACAACCAAACACATGAAAATAGGAAATATTAGGCTTATGGTTGTTCCACAATTCGTAAGGGGTTTTATTAATTGATGGTCTAATTAACACCCTATTCATAACATAGCATGCAGTATTAATAGCCTCGGCCCAAAAATATTTAGGTAAGTTATGCTCATTCAACATAGTTCTTCCCATTTCTTGTAGTGATCTATTCTTTCTTTCAACTACACTATTTTGTTGAGGCATCCTAGGTGCAGAAAAATTATGAGATATGCCTTCTAAGTCACAATATTTTTCTATGCTTTCATTTTTGAATTCCGTGCCTCTATCACTTCTTATGTGAGTGATTTTATATCCTTTTTCATTCTGAATTCTCCTGCAAAGTTTGGTGAAATGTTCACATGATTCATTTTTATGTGCAAGAAATAACACCCATGTGAATCTAGAAAAAATCATCCACAATTACAAAAGCATAAGATTTACCACCAAGACTTTGCACAGAATTAGGCCCAAATAAATCTAGGTGAAGCAACTCCAATGGTCTAATAGTATATATGAATTTCTTTTTCTTAAAACTAGACTTTGTTTGCTTACCCATTTGACATGCATCACAAATTTTGTCCCTCACAAAAGACATTTTAGGCAAACCTTTAACCAATTCTTTTCTAACAAGTTTAGACAACAAGTCCATGCTAGCATGCCCCAAACGCCTATGCCACAACCAACTAGCTTCATTTATAGCAGAAAAACATGTTACTTGTTGTGAAGCTAAATTATCAAGAGATGTAGTATAAACATTTTCATGTCTCTCAGCAATAAAAAGCACTTTGTGGTCCGTTTTATTTTCTACTATGCATTTGTCATTTTCAAATGATACTTTATATCCTATATCACACAATTGACTTATGCTAAGTAGATTATGTTTCAATCCATCAACCAACATAACATTATCAATAGTAGGAGAGGAATCCTTACCAAACTTACCTACCCCGATGATGCGTCCTTTGGCATTGTCGCCAAATGTCACGTAGCCTCCATCCTTGGGAACAATTGAAGTGAATTTTCCCTTGTCACCGGTCATGTGTCGTGAGCACCCACTATCTAAGTACCATCGGTCCTTGGATGAGGATGATCTTAGGCATACCTGCAAAATAAGCTAAGTGACTGATGTTGGTCCCCAAATTTTATTAGGTCCATGGGGGTTAGTAGCAGGGTCTCCTTTAACTACCCATACCTTCCTAATTTTAGCATGCTTATTCCTAAGTGGACAATCAAATTGAATGTGACCAATCTGTTTGCATTTAAAACATATCAATCTACACTTAGGTTCTTTAGGAGGGATATGAGATTTTGACTCACGTGTAAAATGTCCTAAGTAAAGATTAGGTCGTCTAATATTTTCGATGCCATTAAAACCAAGACCCTCTTTACTTAAGGAATTTCTTTGAGCACCAAGTAATTTTTCAAAATTTTCTTTGCCCTTTGTGAATTTAAAAATGATTTTGGAGCTATCCTCCAATTTACTCTCAAGCTCAGCAATAGTGGTATCTTTTTCTTTTAAGATAGATGCATGAGAAGTTTTTGCCATGTTAAACAATTTTGACCAATTTTCACATTTCTTTTTCAAATCATTTTTCTCTTTGGTCATTTTGCCTAGCAATTTTGAAACACGAATATATTCAAATTGCAATTCTCTAAATGTAGGCATGCTGTCTGAATCACAATCATCAGATGAATAATAAGAAGATGATGAACTAGAAGACAATACCTCATCCCCGTGTGCCATTAAGCACAGATTAGCGACCTCCGTGTCACTATGATCTGAATCCGAGTCGCTGCTACTGAATTGGTCCCATGAAGTTCCGGCTTTCATGGCTCTCTTCTTTTTCTTAGCCTCCTTTTTCAGTAGTGGGCAGTCAGGTTTGATGTGCCCCACTTTGTTGCAGTTGTAGCATGTAGGAGCATTTGATTTTTCCTTTCTTTTACTAGACTCTCCCTTCTCATTAGTGGAGTCTCTATATTTTTTAAACGACTTCCTGTTCTTCCTAAAAAATCTACTAAACCTTTTGGTTAGCATGGCCATTTCCTCATTAGTGTTAGATTCACTATACTCACTAGATGTGTCATTAGATGCTTTTAGTGCAGTCACCTTCTTAGCCCTGTTATGCTCATTAAGTCTTTCATTTATGGACAGTTCATAAGTAATCAAGGAGCCTATCAGTTCGTCTAAGCTCAAGGCCTTAAGGTCTCTACCCTCAGCAATGGTCGTAGCCTTAGCTTCCCAAACAGGAGGTAAGCCTCTAAGAATCTTCCTAATCATCTCATATGTAGGATAGGTCTTTCCTAATGCATGGAGTGAGTTTATGATGTGTGTGAATCTAGTGTACATGCTCTGAATGGACTCACCTACATTCATCCTAAAGGCCTCATACTCACTGGTCAACATATCTATCCTACTGTCTTTCACATCTCTAGTACCCTCATATGTGACCTCTAACTTATCCCATATTTCTTTTGCAGTTGAACATGCCATAATCCTGTTAAATTCATTTACATCAAGACTGCAATATAAAATATTCATGGCAGTGGCATTAAGACTAACAGCTTTCATGTCATCATCATCATATTCATCCTCAGTCTTAGGAACCCTAGCTGCACCCTCAATTCTCATAGGGACATAATTTCCCTTAGAGACAATCCTCCACACCTTCCAATCAGTATTCTGAAGGTAGATGCGCATCCTCTGTTTCCAGAAGGTGTAATTAACTCCGTTGAAAATAGGAGGTCGTGTGGAAGATGGTCCCTCAGGGAAAGGGGTCATGGAGCTATGAGCCATATGTGATCTTTGTGCAAAATAACAATTAGTCTATGCCACGTGACTCTGATACCAATTGTTAGCTTTACCGTGATCCCAAGAGGGGGGCTGAATTGGTATTTTTAAATTTCATCTCCTAGGTATTCCTCCTAACAGCAGTATGTTCACAAGCCTAGGGTCAATCTAGTGCAAGTAATGTAAAAGTACCAGGAATTTAGTAAAGCAATCTAAACAACCATACAAGCACCAGAAAGCAGTAAAGAGCAAATGACACGCAGATATGTTATCGAGGTTCGGCCAACTGCCTACGTCCCCGCCTTGGCTAACCAGCACAAGGATTATCACAATAACTTGCTTACTTAAACGGGTGGAGCGGCACCTATACAAACCAGGTCAAATTACCATAGGGCTGACCTCAACCTTTACACCAATCCTTACCGGGCTGGATTACCGCCCCCTCAGGCCACGCCTGGAATCACTCAGATATACAATCAAAGGTACAATACAAGAGTGCTTTCACGTAAAGCAGATTTATACCACAAAATGCGCACAAACACAAACACCACAGATGATTTAATAATGTAAGCTCAATGTGGTCTAAGCAGATTAACTCTCAAAAATGTTTTCTATCAATGTAGTGAGTACGTGAGAGTGTCAATAAAAATCCGTGTATCTTAGAGTGTTCAATCAAACGCCTTCACACAGAGTATTAAACAAGCCTCAATAATATCACTCAATAGAATGTGTCAATCATATGAATGTGTATATGCTTAGATGGCAAAATAAATAATCTTTGTTTTTGGCAAATGATGTATATACTTGTATAAATAATACCACAAAGATTAATATATCACACACACGAATATCTTTTCACAAATATATCAATATGAACTCCACAAGATATTCGAATATGTTTGAAAGTGTTTTTGCAATCCCCAAACAAAAACAAACTTCCTAAGATATTGCAATGAGAATGCAATACTTGGGATGTCACCACAAGTCTTTCTTAGGGTAGGCTTATTGGCAAAGCCTCCTAAGAAAACTTAGGTTATGCTCTCAAAAGATCGATTCAATTATGCAACAATATGGAGAGCAAACCTCTAGATAACAATACTCAATACACTTACAAATAATATGGATGGATGAAGAAGGTAAGCTTGAGTTGGTTTTCAAAGATGTAAGCAATGAGGAGTAAGATAGAATAATTTTTGCTTGAGAGAGGATTTCTTAATCTTTTTGTTAATCGCTACTTAATCCACCAAATGAAGGAGTATATATAGACATACTAAAAATTTTGACCGTTGGGGACTTATTAGGGATTATTGGAAAAGTTTAATTACACTTAAGACAATTTAACCCTGTTTAAAAAATTATTAACCGCGGTAAAAATAGGACCAACCCGAGAGGTCCGGTCGACCAGAACTGGTTCGGTCGACCAGGACTCAAGTAGCTCGGTCGACCAGGGCAATTTTGAACTGAGTGGCTCGGTCGACCGGAGAGGGCGATTTGCCAAATTTTCGAGGTTCGGTCGACCGGGGCCTTTTTGAACTACAGGGCTCGGTCGACCAGGCCGTTGGGAATTCTCCCAAGACCCCTCGATCGACCAGGTAGTTGGAGTACAAATCTGGTCGGTCAACCGAGAGGTCAAAGAGTTGACTCCCAGGAGGTTCGGTCGATCGAGGTCAAATGACCTATAAGGGCTCGGTCGACCGGGCCTGGGTCAAACAGTTGACCTGGACTGGTTTCGGTCGACCAGGCCAAGAATGAACTATTTTGGCCCGTCGACCGAAAGTGCACCAAGTGTGCATTTCGGTCCCTTTTTGTAACATATAAACCCTATTCAAGTGCCTATTACATACAAGTGCAAAGGTGAGTTTCCTAAGGTCACTTGGGGTCCAATTTGAAATCACCGAAAAAGTCCGGTGTTGGTCGACCGAAGGTTCATCCTAAGGTCTTTCTATGGTTCGATTTGAGCTTACAAATTAAATCATGCATGTGATATGTGTGAGCTTATTACAAACCGAAAACCTAATTACTATTACAGACAAATTTCATTTAAAAACTATTACAATTAAGAGTATGAAATTGTCTTCAAGTCTTTGAGTTTTTCATGTGCCACTGAAGATATGCTAATATGAACCTGCACATGAACTAGATATTTATTAAATACAATTGTATTTGTCATTATCAAACCAGGGTGTGACCTATAAGGTCAATAATAATTCCTCACCTTCATTAATGACTACAGTAGGAAGACCTGGGTCTACTTCCTGAAAAGGAAGTTAGAGGTGTTCAACAAGTTCAAAGAGTTCAAAGCTCTTGTGGAGAAACATAGTGGCTACCACATCAAGTCACTCTGGTCAGACAAAGGAGGAGAATACAGAGATGATGCTTTCCTGGAATTCCTTAGGCATCAAGGGATTCAAACACAGTTTACACCGACCTACACTCCCCAGTTGAATGGTATAGGCGAAAGGAAGAATTGCACAATCCTTAACATGCCCAAGAGCATGTTAAAGAATAAGAATGTGCCCAAGAGTTTTTGGGAAAAAGCAGTGTCATGTGCAGTCTATCTGGTCAATCAGTGTCCTACAAAGAGTCTTGATACAAAGACACCACATGAAGCCTGAAGTACTCACAAGCCCATTGTGAGTCATCTAAGGGTGTTTGGCTCCATAGCCTACGCCAAGATCCTATAAGCAAGAAGGAAAAAACTGGATGATAAAGGAGAGAAGTGTATCCTTGTTGGATACGGTGATAACAACATGGGATATCGACTCTACAATCCCATGAACATGAAAGTCTTTTGTTAGCTTTATCGTGATCCCAAGAGGGGGTGAATTGGTATTTTTTTTTTTAATATTCTATCCCCTAGGTGTTCCTCCTAACAGCAGTATGTTCACAATCCTATAGTCAATCTAGTGCAAGTAATATCAGAAGTTAATTAAAGCAGTTTAATCAATTACACATGCACTAGAAAGCAGTAATGAACAGGGTAACACACAGATAGGTTATTGAGGTTCGGCCAATTGCCTACGTCCCCGCCTTGGCTAACCAACACAAGGATTATCACAATAACTTGCTCACTTAAACGGGTGGAGTGGCACCTATACAAACCAGGTCAATTAGCACAGGGCTGGCCTCAACCTTTACACCAATCCTTACCGGGTTGGATTACCACCCCCTCAGGTCACGCCTAGAATCTCTCAGATATACAATCAAAAGGTACAATACAAGGGTGCTTTCATGTAAAGAATATTTGTACCACAAATGTGCATAATCACAAACACTATAGATGATTTAAAATGTAAGCTTAGTATGGTCTAAATAGTTCAACCTTCAGAGATATTTTCTATCAGTGTAGTGAGTACGTAAAAGTATAAAAAACAGTCTCTGTATTTCAAAATATTTCAATCAAATGTGTTCACACAGAATACCAAGCAAGCCTCAAGAATATCAATCAGTTGAATATCTCAATCACATGAATATGTATATGCTTGGATTGCAAAATAGATAATCTTTGTATTCAAAAAATGATATATACTTGAATAAATATTGCCACAAAAACTAATGTAACAAACACAAATATCTTTTCACAAATAATACAATAAAGATATCACAAGATATTTGAGTGAGTTTGAAAATGTTTTGCAA
The DNA here is from genome assembly GCF_029873635.1 of Malania oleifera. Taxonomy (NCBI): domain Eukaryota; kingdom Viridiplantae; phylum Streptophyta; class Magnoliopsida; order Santalales; family Ximeniaceae; genus Malania; species Malania oleifera. The sequence continues at coordinate 78,579,299 of NC_080419.1, read as the reverse complement.
ACCAAAAACAGATACAAACTTCCAAAGATATTGCAATGAGAATGCAATACTCGGAAGTTCACCACAAGCCTTCTTAGGGTAGGCTTATTAGAAAAGGCTCCTAAGAATGCTTAGATTATGCTCTCGTGAAAATCGATTCAAGCACTCACGAAAGGAGAAAACAAACCTATCAACACAATCACTCAATCAACTTACAAGGGCTTTTGGCAATGGAAGAGAGTAAGTATGAGTGGTTTTTGAGATAGTAGGAGTAGAGGTGAGAGTTTTGCTTGAGAGAAAATATTTAGATTTTAAATGCTAATCGTTTTTCATAGTCGGGATGTCATTTTTAAAGAAAATGAATCTTGGAAATGGGACCAGGCTGAATGTTCCAAAGATGCGGAATTGACGCTTGAAGGAGAAGAACCTACACAGACAAGAGAAGTGGCTATCGAGTCACAAGTTCCCAAGTTGCAAACACCTCCATATGATTCATCACATAGGAATGAAGTTCCATCACCAATAGAATGTGAAATCTCAAACATAAGACTTAGAGGAGCTCTAAATTTAGCTGACCTGTATAAAACTACAGAACCAATAGAAGAGTTTGTTACTCTATACTGTCTATTATTGGCCACCACCTGGTTAGTTTTGAGGAAGCTAATGAAGAAGACAAATGGAGAAAAGCGATGGATGAGGAGATTCATTCCATTGAGAAGAACAAGACTTGGGAATTGACTAATCTCCTGAAGGGTCGCAAAACTATTGGTGTGAAATGGGTCTACAAGACCAAGAAGAATGCTCAAGGAGAAGTTCAGAGATACAAAGCAAGACTTGTCACCAAAGGCTACAAGCATAAAGAAGGGATTGATTATGGAGAAATCTTTGCCCTGATTGCTAGACTTGAAACCATCATATTGCTAATTTCACTTTTAGCACAAAATGGATGAAAGATTTACCAGTTGGACGTGAAATCAGCATTTCTGAATGGTTTTCTAGAAGAAGAGATTTATATCAATCAACCACCTGGATATGTGAAGAACGGTAAAGAAGATAAAGTGTACAAGTTGAAGAAAGCACTCACTACAAAAAAATTGGTTTTAGTGACGAAAGTATTAGTGACGAATTCAATTTCGTCACTAAAAGTTGGTATTGGTGACGGTTTTTAAGAACTGTTACTAATAGTTTAAGCATTAGTGACGATTTTATCAGCTGTCACTAATACAACACTATTAAGTTTTGAAACCGTCACTAATACTTTTGTCACTATAAAAGCGCAGTAAACAATTTCTGTGCAAAAAATTTAGCGGGAAAATATTAGCGACGATTCTAGTCTATTAGTGACAATTTTGAAACCGTTGCTACTAGTGTTTTTATTTAAAAAATATTAAAAAAAAAATGATTAAGGGTATTAGTGATGGTTAGAAAGAACCGTCACTACTAAGTGGGTATTAGTGACGGTATTGAAACCGTCACTACCAGTGTTTTTTATTTAAATAATATTAAAATAGAAATGGCTAAGGGTATTAGTGACGGTTTGGGAGTACCGTCACTAACAAGTGGGTAGTAGTGACGATTTTGAAACCATCACTACTAGTATATTTATTTAAAAAATTATTTAAAAAATTAGTTAAGGGTATTAGTGACGATTTTCAAACCGTCACTAATAAGGGATTATTAGTGACGATTTGAAACCGTCACTACTAGTTTTTTATTTAAAAAAATAAAAAAGAAATGGTTAATGATATTAGTGATGGTTTTGTAGAACCTTTAGTGACGGTTTTGAATTCGTCACTACTACTTCAGACTTTAGTTCCAAACCCGCGCCGCTGCTCTTACCCTTTCCTCTCTCATCTCTGACCTCTCGGCTCTCCCTCTCTCAAATCTCAATCCTCTCCTCTTCTCTAGTGCGCTGCTATGTGATGGATCTGCTAGTGCTATGAGCCTGCGAAGTGCGAATGATCCCCAGCTCGAGTCGTCGTCTCCTCTAGGCTCCACAGACCACAACCACATGCATCAATCATCCCCGTCGTCTCCTCCAGGCTCCCGCTGCTCCACGATAAGAAATGTGTATAATGTGTCTAATGTGTTTTTTTTTTTTTAAGTTGTAACGCCCCATCCCTCCTCCTCTATCTGCTTTAATTTGTTCTTCCATCGCCCTTCTTTATTAATTTATTTTTTATTTTCCCTGTTTTGTACCATATATTGTGGTGACGATGATGACCCTAAAGAGGGGAGGTTTTAATTAAGTGGAGGAACAGTTCTCTTTTTACAGAATGGTGGAGATTTTGTAGGGACAAAGGACATAGGCACGTAGCTGAATCATATAAAATTGTTGTGTTCTTTTCTGTTTTGTTTTATTTTTTGTTTGCTATGTGTGCGCACATAATTTTGCCTCATTGAAGGAATCAATAGGAAGCTAGCACCTGGACTTCACCTATTTGGTCTTTAGGCCAGGATGGGGTTCTTCGTTGTTAAAAGAAAAAAAGTGTATCAAGTTATAAACTGCTGAAAGTGTATTCTCCTCAAACCCCATGCTTTTTTCTCCTTTTTCAGGATAGTTGAATGATTTGAGTCTATACTAAAAAATTTAACCGTGTTTACGAGCATAAAGTGTAGAGTTTGGATTTGGATTTGGATTTGTTTGGATATGGAAGAAACTTAATAAAATTTTATAATGTGTGTTTCCCAATTCTAAATCCATACTTCCAAACACTACCTTAGTTCAAATTACATGGATTGTTTTATTACTCATGGATTTTTTTGTTTTCTTTTGAGTTACAAAGGCTGGCCTTCTGGGTGTATAGCCCAAAAAATGCCAAAATTAATCCTATCAGAGCTAACAACGAAGCAAAATGATCAAGCAATATTTTATACTCAACTTCTTTCAGAAACATTATTTCCATGCTTGGATGACACTTTGATTCGTTGATACAATAGGACCCTTTAACTAAGTTACCTCAAGTTATACCTCAAGTTACCTTGCTAATGGGTACTGCAGTTGGGATAGGAACAACAAATCCTACTCCCTACATCTCTCTTTCTTCTTTCTTGTACATTCCTAAATCCTCCTTCAATCTTATGTTTGTTAGTAAAATTAAAAAGTCTCTAAATTGTTCTGTAAAATTTCTTGATTTCATTGTTATTCAATATTTGAAGATGAGGAAGATGATTGGCATAGGACATGAGGCTAGTGGACTTTACTACTCTGAGCTGCTTCCTCCTATTGCTTGTTGTCATGGTTATACATTATTGGGCATGTTAGAACAACTAGTTCCTATTGTGCATTCCATATCTAGCCTTGAATGTGAGTCTTTCCAATTTGGAAAGCATCACCATCTTCCCCTTGTTTCTTAAGTCTGTAAACGAGTTGTTAGCCCTTTTATGTTTGTTCATTTCGATGTTTGGGGTCCTAGTAGTGTCACATCAAAGTTGGGGTTTCAGTACTTTGTTACATTTGTCGATGACTACTCTAGAATGACTCAGTTGTATTTAATGAAAGATAATTTTGAATTGTTCAATATCTTTTGTTTTCTCAAATAAGTACTCAGTTTGATATGCTAGTGTAGTTACTTCATAGTGATAAAGCTAAGGAGTGCTTCATACTCACTGCTTATATGACTAACTTCAGCTTGATCCATCAATTATGTTGTGCCCAAACTTCACAAAAAAATGGAGTTGCAAAGTAGAAAAACAAACATATTCTTGAAGTCACTTGAATCCTATTGTATCAAATGAATGTCCCTAAAATTTTTTGGAGTGATGTTGTGCTCATCGCTTGTTCTCTCATTTCAATGGTTTTATTTACAAATTGAATAGCTCCCTAATATGTCAATGTTGCTTGATTTGTTTAAGTTTCAAACTTGGGAATTATTGAAGAGGTGGCTTTTTGCAGTATGAGCCAGCCATGTTTCTAGAAGTATAGAGTGGCTATGTGTGTGTACCATAGCTTGTAAAAACTGCAAATTAGTCAGTAAATGTTTTGATGTATAGGGCGGAGGCTAAGATAAAGATGTTGAAGCAGTCTTGAGTCCAAACTCGGGAATAGACAGGGGAGAGGAGAGGTGTATAAGTGAAGACTTTTGGCTTTAGCACCTACGCAACATGAAACTAGGAAATTTCGGAGCTATGTGTTTGGTCACATGCAATGATGGTAAATGATTGTGGTACAAAGAAAAAAGAGTATGATTCATATTGCAAGCCTAAAAATAGGAAGAATCAAAGTTAAAAGTGACTATCAACTTAGTTGAAGTAACTCACCAACTTGTTTTTAACCATTGATTGGGAAAAAATAAAAAATAAAATTTGAAAGAGATCCATACATCAAGGGAGAGTCCTATCTAAAAAGGAAAAACCAAAGAGGGAGGGAAGGAGGAGGGAGAGACACAGATTAAAGAAAGAAAGTCTTCAAGCCTTTGAGAGAGAAGAGGCTTTGATTCATCAAGTACATGTAATTTATTTATGTATTTTTATCTAAAAATTGAAATTCTCAAAAGGTTTACACCTTAATGCTATAAGGTTTATGCTTCATCTACTTATCACGATATGCAAAATTAATTATTGTCATTTCATGTGTGCATCGAAGCTTAGATCCGTTCAATAATGGTTATTATACATTCATGCCTCATTGTACATGTGGGACAAATCAATTGTTAAAATTCAATTGATTATTAGTCATATTATGTAGACTAATAATCAATTGAACATGTCAATTATTTTTTTCATTTACAATTAGTCATGTTTGTATTTGAACCATTATTGAATTGTCCAATGTGGACAGTTTAGGAAGTTATATTTACATTCTTGTCATCATTCACGCTTTTGTCATTGTCATTATATATTTCGATCGCGTCTCTACTTGTGTTTACAACTTGTTAGTGATGGAAAACTAGCAGGTGATGTGTACTTCCCCCATCTTGTGTACTTGGAGAGCCATGGGGAGATGCTGCTGAAATTTATAATGACTACGATGAAAGAATTTGAGCGATTGATTGTAATGTAATTGCAACATTCCTGAATGGGATAGGATCTGTACCCTTTAAACGGAAGGTGGTTGATTATAGGATTCACAATGCATGCGTCATAAACATTCTGAAAATGTAATCAACACCATTTACTTGAACATGTTATAGGGAATTAATGAACATAGATAAGAGTTGGATGAACGCTCGGGGTAGGTTTTTGCCAAAATACGTGAAAGGGGTACATGATTTCATAGAGTTCGCGCGTTCTTGTGCTGACGGTGCTAGTAGAATAAGGTGTCCTTGCAAGAAATGCCAAAACATAATATTCAAACACATTGATCAGGTCCATTCACATTTATTAGACTTTGGAATGGAGAAAAGGTACACAAGATGGGTGTTTCACGGTGAGGATTACGCAGTTCAGAGCGATGAAGATGGCGATGAATATGAGGGGACAAATATAGTAGGTGGTGATGCACGTTCGGAAGGTTTAATCGAAATGTTAGGTGACTTACAAAGGGGGATTGCAGTGGACAAAGAAGACGTCAGTGTGTCACGTACTGGTGATGAATCTACTTCAGTAGGTACCATACCTTGCGATTCTAGTACGTTGAATCGACTCGGTAAACCATTTGCTAATCTCATGAGGGATGCAGGGGTGCCCCTATATCCAAGCTGTACAAAGTTATCAAAATTAGAGTTCCTAATAAAGTTGCTTCATGCAAAGACAATGCATGGGTTATCTCAGAGTGCATTCAACATGCATTTAAGCCTCATTAAGGCAGCACTGCCTGATGGTGAAACACTTCCCAAGTCTTTTTATGATACGAAGACATACGTGCATGAATTGGGTCTCGGTTACACTACAATACATGCGTGTAGGTGTGATTGTGCACTCTTTTATGGTGAACATGAAAATGCGAATGAGTGTCCAGAATGTGGTGAATCGAGGTATACAACTAATCAGAAGAAGGGTAAAAAGATTCCCCAAAAAAGTTTTGCGATATTTTCCATTAATCCCGCGGCTGCAACGATTGTATATGTACAAAAAGACTGCTACAGATATGAGATGGCATAAAGAGAGATGTCTTCAAGATGGAAACACCCTTAGCCATCCAACGGACTCTGAAACTTGGGCTAAGTTTGATAAAATGCATCCGTGGTTTGCTAGTGATCCTTGCAACATCAGACTTGGCCTTGCTTCAGATGGGTTCAATCCTTTCGGTAACATGAACAACCCGTATAGCATGTGGCCAGTTATGATGATGCCATACAATATGCTGCCATGGCGATGTATTAAAGAACCCTTCATTTATATGTCTCTGCTTATTCCTGAACGGAGGGCACCTGGTAATGATATCGATGTTTACTTGAGGCCATTAATTGATGGGTTGAAAGAACTATGGGAAAAAGGAGTGGAGACATTTGATGTGGAAACCGGGACAACATTTCGGATGCATGCTGTACTTTTGTGGACAATTAATGATTTCCCCACCTATAACAATCTGTCAGGTTGGAGCACAAAAGGTTACTTAGCTTGCCCAGTGTGTAATAAGGATGCTGGGTCCTTATCCTTAAAGCATGGACGCAAGTTATGTTTTATGTGTCATCGTCGTTTTTTACGACCTGGACATCCTTGGAGGACTCATGGTGTCAGAAGCTTTAATGGAAACCTGAACGAAGGTTGCAACCAAACCGACTAAGTGGGGAAGAGATATTAAACTAGCTCAGGTTGATCAGAGATATAAAATTTGGGAAATCACCTAGCAGTAGAAAAAGGAAACGTGCTGAGTGGGAGTTAAATTGGACAAAGAGAAGCATTTTCTCACAACCTGGATGTCATGCACATCAAGAAGAACATTTTTGAGAATGTCATTTGTACATTGTTGGATACAAATGGGAAGACAAAGGACAACGCAAATGCTCGTCGGGATATGGAAGATATGGGAATACGTCCTATGTTGCACCTGATTCGTGATGGAGACAAACTTCTCATGCCATCAGCCTGTTACACATTTTCGAAAGATGAGAAGAATAATTTCTTCGAATGGTTGAAATCAGTGAAGTTCACTGATGGATATGCATCGAACATATCTCAATGCATAAGCACGAGGGAAGGGAAGATGTTAGGAATGAAAAGTCATGACTGTCACATCCTTTTGCAAAGAGTTCTGCCTGTTTTCCTTTGTGGAAACTTGACCGAAGATGTTCGCTCAATGCTGATTGAATTGGGGATCTTCTTTCGATAGTTGTGCTCCAAGAAATTGAGCGTAAACATACTTGAATGGTTAGCGGAGGACATTGTGATCATACTATGCAAGCTGGAGAAAATATTTCCGCTAGCATTCTTCGATGTGATGGTCCACCTAGCCGTCCATTTACCTATGGAGGCCATAATTGGAGGACCGGTCCAATATCGTTGGATGTATCCTATTAAGAGGTAAATTATAAAGTCCTACAATGTTCTCATGATTTCCTTGTTTTTTTTTTTTTTTTTGTGTGTACAAGTCACTAATGCTGTGTAAAATGCATAGGTTTTTATCCACTTTGAAGGGGTATGTAAGCAATAAGGCACGACCGGAAGGTTTAATCATTGAGGCATACATTGATAGTGAATGTCTTGCATTTTGCTCAATGTATCTATATGATATTGAAACAAGGTTTACTTATGAGGAGCGAAATGCAGACGTTCATGCTATTAATGCCGAAGATGAAGAACCGAGGAGCTCTATATTTTGAGGAAATGTTTGTCCGTTTGATGCACGGGTTTACGATTTCATTGATGTGGATGACCTACGAAAGGCACATTTTTACGTCCTCAATAATTATGATGAAATTATTCCATATATTGAGTACGTGCTTCAAAACTCCTTACTTTGCATTGTATTTACATATGCATATATACTTAGTTGACAGTAACATGTATTATTGTTGCATATAGCGAACATAAGGCTGAACTTTTGGCTCAAAATGAAAGAAATGTTGACGAAAGACATAAGAAGGAATTTGTCAATTGGTTTGGGTGCCATGTAAGTAACAACTACTGCCTGAGTTCGCTACAATGTACATTATTAATATTGACGATTTACATATCTAAAGTCCTTTGTAATTAATAGATGAAAGTCATGTATTATAATAAAGAACCAACAACAAGTAAAGATTTGTACGCATTGGCATGTGGCCCCGATCAATGAGTTAACCGCTACAGCGGTTGCATTGTCAATGGCTTAGGCTTTCATACAAAGTCCCTCAAATTGCATAGAAGAACCCAAAATTATGGAGTTACGGTGCTAAGCACAGAAGGAGTTGAGGAAATTGACTATTTTGGTGTGTCGGATGACATTATAGAGCTTCACTATGGAGCTAATAGACTTGTCCACATCTTCAAGTGTACCTGGTGGGACATTAGCAATAAATAGAGTGGGATAAATATGGATGCCTACTTTACTAGTGTCAATTTCTGTAAAACATGGTATCAAAACGACCCTTTTGTGCTTGCGACGCAGGCAGAACAAGTGTTATACCTTAAGGACACAAAATTAAAGGGTGAATGGCATGTGGCCCAAAAAATTCCTCCTCGAAGTTTGCATGATATTACAGAAGTCGCAGATGGGGAGAAGAGTGTCAGCGATGATGCTTTCTAAGAAGATCAACCATCTGATCATGTAGCAATGCAATCTGCTATCAATGTTGCCGAGGAAAGAGCCGATCCTATACCATTAAATAGGGTTGGTGCCACAGCAGAACACGTAGGAACTGCTGACATTAGAATTGAACCCTCTGTACACGTTGACTTCATCGACAGTGATGAAATTGATGGGGAAGATGAAACTATGGTTGAGTACTGCAGTGAAGAGGAAGACACTCTAGAAAGTGAGGATGATACTGATATTGAGGACGTATAGGGGGTAAGCGTGTTATGTTGTCACTGTGTATTTGACATGTGAAAATAAGTGAAAATATATTTACTATGCATCCATCTAATATCCAATCTTCTTATATTTACTTGTGAACTGTTTTGCAGACATGGCACCAGGAGGTCACCGTCCCTTACTTCAGTATAGGCTATCGACGACATCATCCCGCGAGGATGATGGGTCATCCTCGAGAGCGACTAAGCACATTGGGGTTGATGCGGCACCATCTGAGCCCTCGAGACCCCAGCCCGACATCGATTCATCAATTGGGGATCAAGCCCAGGGTGAGTTGCTGTCCATAATTAGCAGCGTTGGTAAGGTTACGAGTATTTGATTTAGAATAATATATTTACTGTCATTTCATGTGTATGATTATTTCATTGTTCTTTAACTTTTCTTTCAGCATCGATCTCTATGACGCATACGAGTGCAGGCCGCGATGTAGCGAAGAGCGTTGCGCTAAAGAAGCACTTGGAGAGGACTGAGCGGCGGATCCGTATCGACATTCCTCCAGGCTTTACGGCCCCGCTTGATGATTGGTGCACAACCTGGTCACGGCAGCTTGGCATTTTATGTCGCCAATATGCTCCAGTCACTTGCTTCACTTGGCCAAAGGTGACAGAGGCTCAGCGCTTGGTTCTATATGAGCGCATCTTGGTAAGTAACCCTAATACATTTCTTTCACTTTTAATATATTACCCTGAAGATTCTTTAACATTCAATATATATTTCATATGCAGGAAGAGTTTGATATAGACATTTTTACCGCAGACCATGTGAAAAAGACAATGAACACGCAATTGTGCTCTTGGTTTAAGACAAATCGCAGCAAAATGCGCAACCATTTTAGGGAGATGGGAGATGAGGCAGAAGCGCACCCATACGATAAGATCTCCCTAAAGGATTGGTAGGTGGTGTGTCGCCATTTTCATGACCCTAACTATCAGGTGATGTGTTTCTATTAATTACAATAACTACTTTTTCATATTTGTGTGAATAATAAAGAGTGATTACATCTATTTTGTAGGCTATCTGTGAGAAAAATGCTACGAATCGCAGCAAACTAGATACGACGCATTGTGGTGGCTCGAAATTGTTCGTCAATCATCGAAAGGTAATTGCTATGAAACTATCTAACCATTACCTGAAAAGTGTCATTTATATTGACACCGATGAATTCATGTTAATGAACTTTTATATGATAATGTAGCATGATCCTGTCACTGGCGACCTAGAGTCGAGGCCGGATCTGTATCAGAGAACACATCAAAGGACATCGGGGGAGTGGTTCCAGGGTGCACAGATGAAACATGCAAGTCAAGCAGATTATTTAGTTCATTATCTTATTCAAAACGTCAGTTGTATTCTTATTTCTTCATTTTCATCATTTTAATGACTGAAAATAGGCAAGGATGCTTGAGCTACGTGATGCACCTGTTGGAGAAGGCAGTCAGCCGATGACGGATGACGCGATCTGCACTCAAGTGCTTGGGCAACGATAAGATGGCTGGTTGAATGGTCTTGGGAGTGGATACGTTGCCCCAACATCATCATCTTATTTTAGTGCGGCGTCTCGTGCTGATATTGACCGAGAGCATTGAGCCACTGATGCTCGAGAGGAGGCAATGGTTATCTGGGTGCAAATGATGGAAGCAGAGAACCAACAATTGAAAGAAAAGATCTCAAACTAGGAAGCAGAGATGCAAGCCATCAAGAATTGGAAAGTGTAGATGGAACAAATGATGCGCCAATCCCGTCTAGATGATGCGGGTGACTCCTCCCATTAGAAGGTATGTGAAAGCTAGTGACAAGTATTTCAAATAGAAAATGCAAGAGGATTTCAATTAGAATAAATACTTTATCCTTTTTTTTTTTACTTTCAAAATACATTAATAGATATTTAATAATTATTGGTATAATGTTATGGTCTGCCTGTCTAATCAATGACCTAATTAGAGTGACTTCAACTTTTGTGCATGATCCACATATGATAGCATCTCTAGGGTAGTTTTGTTACCAAATGTAATAGTCTCAAGCCATATTTTGATGAGTTATTATCGATTCTTTAGTGGAAAGATGATGATCTGTTGAATATATGTGACAGTTTTTAGTTTTCATGGTTGGACATATTTGAATATCCTTTCGTAGATTGTGGTTTATAGGTTAATTTTCGAAACTCAGAGATGGAATGAGACTAGTTTTCTTTATTTTGTTGATTCTTGAATGCGAGTTCACTTATTGAAACTTTATGGTTATATTTTTGTGATTTTAAATTAAGTATAAATGTTGTTTTCGTTTACTCACACATCTCCTCTTCTAGGTTGTGTTGTGCATTTGTTTATTACACATTGTTAGAAAAAACCAGGTGGTTCTGTTATGACCAAGAAGAAAGGTATCAGAATACATTAGGGAGTTTTTTCTTTTCTTGTTATCTTTAATTGTTCAAGAGTGCTATTTAAGGGGTTGATTCTCTCAAAGTTGTCTTTATTTTCTTAATTTGAACATTTATATTTTCATTAGCTTTTTGATTTTGCAGCTTCAATGTTGTCATTAGACTAGGAATTTTGGCTAAGTGGTGACACCCATTATTTGGGTTTTGAAAATTTGGATCCAATGAGGATGTTGGGAATTTTGGCTAAGTGGTGACACCCATTATTTGGGTTTTGAAAATTTGGATCAAACGAGGATGAGTCAATTACATGAGAAAAATTTTGGTGGACTGTAAAATCATGGGAATACACATAAGCATATACTGAAATTAAAATGTCATTATGAACTCAACCATGGTGAATAGCTCACTACCTTGGTTAGGTAAAAAGCAAATGATTGATTTCATGCGTGATTTTGAAGGACTCAGCTTGAATAGAGTGCATTAAATTTTTTTTTTTAAAGTTACATTAACGAGTGTTCCAGAGATGATTGTATAGTTCATTTAACAAATGGGATGAATTTAAACAAAATCAAAGCATAGTTACCTTTTTTCCCTGGGGAGTCCAATGGGCCAACTCTGGGATGCTTCCACGAGCATAAGCAATGTGATCTTCTTCCAGCCCCTTAAGGTTTCCGTCCCTGGGTGTCAGTTGTTATACTCAGATGCCTGATCTTTGGGCCATTTGAGTGAGTTCCTTGTTTCTTTCAGCCCTTTGTTCTGTTTGGTGGTTTTGTTGCCTTGCCTGCCCAAAAAAAAAAGAAGAAGGAAAAGACAACTTGATAAAAGTGATTTTAATGTACATATATGAGTAGTTCCGAGCGTGACTATAAAGTCTATTTAACAAATGGGATGAATTTGGATGATATTGGTCTTGCCTCATTAACGCTAAGTTTAGCTAACAAAAAAAAATCATGTTCAAGCGTGTTAAATGTGTCAAGGTAATTTGTAAAAGTTCAGTTAAGCTTTGAATACTGTTCTGTTCATTTGGAAGTAGCTAAGGTAGTGTAGCGTCATGGCAAAAAAGCCCCTGCAGACAATAGTTTAGGACTGCAGCTGCACCCAAGGAAACCCTCATCCCTTCTATGGCTTCCATGACAACACTAATAACATGCAGAGAAGTCTCAAATATGTTTGGCCATACATAATTCAGCAAGTGTACTAAAGCATCCTCACAACCTAAACAAGCCACTCCCAAAGCCATGTGCTTAACAGCTGGGAAGCAGTTTGCCTATGTACCAAATCTCGGTCCATGAGAGCATCCTCAAGTAGTGGAGTGACTGCATAAATATAATCTTTACCCATTTCACCAATGTACTAAAAAAGAAAAGAGAGTGATTTTAAAACACCATTCTGCACGTTGAGTTCTGGAACACGATACTCATTCATTAATGCTGGTAGTACTGTAAAAGGAGAACATGTTTCTGCAACTACTGCAATTGCCACAGTAGTACACACGCGGTTCTAATGCTCCTACACTTTGAGATTGTTCAATACTGTTGCCAGGACATCTTGTGGTCCAATGGCTTTTGCAATGTATCCAAACATGTTGACAGTTGCTCGCTTTATACCTTTTTTATGGGCTTTAAGCATCTCAAGAAGCTCAAAACAATTTACTCCAAAGAGGGAATGCCATAGATGGGTTGATTCCTAAAACTTTGTAACCTTAAGCTTGCCAAAATAATTGAGAGTTGTATATTAAATATTGAAAATATTTTGAACTTTGTATTGTTATGGCTATCTCTTGTCATGATTTACTTAATCAATTCAATTTATTATTTCATGAGTGGCGAACAAGTAGTTTATAAGTTATAATTCAAGTTTCAAAATAAGATAGGTCATGAAATATGTTAATGATTATTTAGTCTTTTAGAATTATTATTAATTGTTATTGTTTGGTTCGTAACAAGTATAAGTTAGAGGGAGAGACTTATTTTTGAGTTTAGGTCTACCATTTTACCCAATTATTCAACATGGTATTATAGCATGATTCTGAAACCTAAACTCTATGTGTTAACACCACCATCAAAACTGAAACCTAAAACCCAAAATTCGCTGCATGTCTATCAGTATAGAAAATTTTTCAGTGATATTATAACCCTAAAAAACAGCCAGCAGTAGTAGGAAGTCAGACCAGTCGCTGGTTTTCTGGGTGACACTGTCAGTTCAAGAACATCAAACCCACTATAGATTTGTCAAGATCAACACCATAGTCACCCACAGACACTGCCGATCTGCCCCCACTGTGTGCGGATATGCTAATCCAGTCCTCTGGATAATATCTACTATCTCAACATCCTTATGCAAGGAGGGAGCCCTGTGATTACGCGTCAAAACTACGTAATTGGGCATCTTAACCCGGGTTTTACGGTTTGTATTTTTAATTAAATGTCCAAAATTATCCAATATTTTAATAAAGAGCCAAAATCATTATTCTTGAACTTTATTGCACTATTTATGAAGTTTTGGTAATTTTTTGTTGCAGGAAAAATCTCGGAAACCAAAACCGACACTTGTTCGTATTTCATGCATAACTTTTTCGTTCGAGTTCCAATTGAGACGATTCAAATTTTTAAAGAAATAGGAAAGGATTATCTACAACTTTCATGTTTTGAGTTTTGTGAGAAATGGGCTCCAAAAGAGTCAAATTTGCGATGAACAGAGAATGAAAAAAAAATATAACAATTCGGGTTGGGTCAAGTTACCGGGTCAGCTCCAATTGGGTCAGGTTGAGCCATCCGGGTCGTGGGTTAGGGCAAGCCTCCCCTCTCCTTTATTTAAATTTCCCATTCTCCTTCTTTTTCCTTATTGGGCGCTGCCCCCGGCCATATCCTCTGCTCTCTACTCTCCTTCTCTTCTTCCCTATTCCCTCCTTTCTTGTATCCCTCTCTCAGCTCTCTTCCCTAATCTTTCTTATTCTTCCTGTCCTCTCTCTCTCTCTCTCTGTTCGGTTTGTTTTTTTTTCTCCCCTACTCTCTGCTGTCTCTCTGCAGCTTCCCCTATTCCCTGCTTTGCAACCAGCCATCGCCTGCCAATTCCAGCCGAGGACCCATATGCTGCAACTCCTACCAACCGCAGCAGCCTCTTCTCTGAACAGAGCACCACCAGCCCCTGCTGGTATGATAGCAGAAGCTCGGCCACCACCAGCCTGCTAGCCAACCGAAGCAGCAGCAGCAGCCTGCTACCACTACCAGCCCATCCTCCAGGCAGCCCCCTGTTCCAGCCTTCATCACAGCAACCCGAGCAGCTTCATCGCAGTAGCCCCGAGTCTTTGCAGCCACCCGAAGACTTCCATGGCTGGATATTTCTCTCTCTCTCTCTCTCTCTTTTTATCTCTTTCTTTAATTTATTTCTTTCTCTTTTCCTTTCTTTTAGTTTTTTTTTATATTTTCTTTAGTCTTATTACTATTTGCTTGAACAATAGTTTAAATTGCTAAAGTTTCTTTTGTACTTGACTACCTTTGGGATTTTTATTAAAGTGAGAGTTTTTATGGTAATGTAATTAGGTTCTTTATTTTTACTATAGTGTCATTTATTTATCTACTTGTCTTTCTCTTAGAAATTAAAGTAGTTACCTTTTAATTCTTGATTGAAGTTCGATTAGTCTAGGGTTAGTCTTACCAAAGTTTTCATTTTTATTATGTTCCATTACCGTTTGCGTATCTTAAATTGTGATGTTGGTTCGTAATTTTTGGTTCATGTTAAAGATTTGGTTTTTATTGCGTGCGTGTGTGTTTGGTTGAGTTTCCTTTCCTACGTGTTTTAATTCCATGTTTAAAGTTCCCATTTTTAGTTAATGTGCTCCGCTGTTTCCTCGAGTAGACTAGGGTTTCCATTGTTTGCTTCTTAATTCCACATATGTTAGTTTTAGGGTTTTACTTTGCGTGTTATTTTAATTAGTTTGAATAAATCTCAACAACTTTGAAAATCCCAAATCTGAACTAAGTTCAGTACATTTGTGTTTTTGATTGAACGAATGTAAATTTTGAGATTAAAAAGCATTCTCTGAGGAGACGATTTAGCCCTTGGGCTTAATATTACACGACAGAACTCCTATACTTGGGATAGCTTTCGAGCTGCTCATTTTTCGAGTGAGTCACCCTGGGATCCTTTTGTGTGTCAATTGCATAAATGCGACCAGATCCGAAAGAGAACATAGAAACAGTAAAAATGATTACTGAGACAATCCATGTTCAAATGTTTAGCATAATAGCATTGCTGCTAGTGCTTATAATGGTGGCTGCTGCTACTTGCACTTCTGAATTCTGAAGGAAAAATATAACTGTAAGTATTGATTACAAAGTCATACTGCCAAGCTGCATCAATTATATATTTACTGCAAATCACGACCACGAATTTCACAGCCTGCCAAGTTGCTGAATCCACTTGGCTTAAACCTCTCAACTTGGAGATTAATAAGGCTGATAATAAAACTACCCCATTGAAGATCTTGTGCACAGTTCCAAATTCAGAGCAGGAAATAATGTATTATGAACTGGGTTTTTTGGTTAGCACAGTTATATAGATAAGTTTATAGCTAGATCACAACAATTTTTTATAGGTTCTTTCTGCTGCTGGTTAAGTTTTTTTTTTTTTTTTTTGGGCATTGCCACTTTATCATTTGTTTAGAATGCAATAACGAAATGGAATGGAACGAAAAAAGTTTTTATAATTTTATTCATTTACCATATAATTGCTTAATTCCATTCGATTCCTAATCCATTTTATTCCAATTACCAAACACTGGGTTAGTCCTTTGTGTACTGCTGTTGTGCTACTGCAAGTTTCCTATTTATATCAATCTGTCGCTATATCTTGCTCATCTCGGATCTTTTTCAGGAACAGCCTTAGAAGACAATTTGGGTAGAAATAAAAATTATGTACAAAAAATGACAAAATTATTTGGATCGCTTCTTGGTTTGCATAACATTAGAAACACATTTTGTTTGTTGTCTCAGTAATGAATTGTATAGGTGCAGTGAAATAAAAGATTAAATAACATGTTAATAGAGGGATTGTGATCATCATCATCATCATCGTCATCCACCCTGTTGAAATTGTTCAATTCCTTGATTACCTCTGATAGGTACTTGTGATCGACCCAAATTTTGTCTTTCTTTGCAAACCAAGAACAGAAATTCTTACACTTGTGATCACCTGCTGAGATCCCATTGCTGAATCTGAATTCCTCATCTCGCCAAACAGGGGAATCTCTATTTCTCTTGTGCTCCAAAGCTTCTTCATGTGAAGTGGAGGATTTCAGGTACTCATTGTACTTTGAGAGAGACATTACTTGCTTGTGATCAGAATAGCTTCTGAGATCCAATCCCTCTATTAACATGTCACTTTCAGACATGGTTTTGTTTGTTTGATGCTTCGTGAAGCAGTTTATCAATGGTTATTGAGTTTATTGGGTCTAAAATAGTGGGATTTGCTGTGTTTTTTGACTTAATGTTCTAATTCCTTCCATATATCAAAATATCAAGCTGTTTGACATGTGTATTACTTAAAGATTTACTGTCTTTGTTGTGACCATGCACTAATGGTAATTTGTTAGTTGTGGTTCGATGTTAGTAACAGTCATTGGAGACTCTCTTGGAGAAGTGGCAGTGCTCATAAGCTGTTTTTTATGAGCCATGGTAATTTCAGTGATTCACTTCTCCAATTGTTCCAGTGCTGTGAGTTGCTTTCTTGGGCTTGTGTTTGAGTTTTTAGGTGCTATGGTAGTCTTGTACTGATTTATTTGTGACTTGTTCATGGTTTTGATTATTCTAGCAATGAATTTCATGATTTATTTGTGAAGCCACTTTGCAGCAGCTTTAATCATGGTCGTAGCTCTTTTGATACCCAACCAACATCTGATATTATTCCACACAGCTGGTGTGAATATCTTAATAATATGAGTCAATTTTAGGCTATTTTGGACATTTTAGTTATGCTGAGTTTCTTTTGATATTTTAATACTTTGAGGTTGTTAATGGTTATTTTGGTCATTTAGAACTACTAGTATGTGCTAGAGTTATGTAAGGGTGTTTACTCAGTCATTGGTATATAGTAGACACATATTATGAATAGAGAGAGAGACCTACCATTGATAAGGTCTTCGATTTTACCCAATTATTAACATGATACTAAAGCAAGACCCAACCTAAACCCTAAGTTAATACCAAAACCAAATTCTAAACCCTAAACCTCATTCCTGCTGCTGTATATAAGGATAATCTGCACTACCAAAGACCAGAAACAAAGTCAAGGAGCTGCTGGAAAAATTCCATAGTTGCCAGAAAATCTTGGATGTTGCTGCCTTTCAGAACCTTTAGTATCCCTTCATATTTTTGCAAAAATAACCACATAGCCACCCACATAACCTACGGATGTTGCTGCACAGTGAAATTTCACAACCAGAGTGTGTCATTTGCTCCCTTTTTTTTTTTTTTTTTTAACGCTTTAAATACCTCTGTACATCATAGTATTAAGTTGTTCGTTATGTATCTTGTTAAAAAATAACTTCAATTTTCCACTTAGAGCACTTTTTTAATGGTTGCTTGGTACGATTAGGGTTGTGTGTTGGTTTTGAGGCTGGTGCAAGCTTCTTGGTGTTGTGGCAGCCTTGCGCTGGTTTATTTGTGACTCGTTTGTGGTGGGTCACCTTGTTCGTAGTTGTTTTGTTTGTTTGGTTAGGGTTTTGTGTTGGTTTCTTGGGGCTGCATATAAGCTTCTTGGTGCGGTGGCAGCCTTATGCTAATTGATTTGTGACTTGATCGTGATGTGTCACCTTGTTCATGGTTGTCTTGGCTAGTAATTTTGTTCTCATTAGTATAAGTTTTTGAGGTTGGGATGGAGTCCCCAAATCCTAAAAGTATGTTTTCCTCGTCAATCACTTGTATGAGTCAACCATATACTGTAATTGTTTTAGAGTAGGAGTATTTGAGGTTTCTATAGTATCAAGCATCCTAACAAGCATCTCATCTTTCTGAACACTACATACAAATTAGAAAATGGAATTCAAGGAAACACGGATCAGTGTAGGGAATTCAATGCGTTATGATTTTATTAGCCAAAGATGAGGAATGCAAGTGATGTGAATAGTCATAATTATTACTTTCATAATATTTTTCAATTTTTTTTGAGATTATAATATTTGTAATATTGTTCATAGTTTGATATTGATAAGATAACAATATCAAATTTTCATGAGCGGGAAACTTCTTGGGATACTTTCCACACACCCAAACTTGAGAATCCGACCAAATTAGAGGTTAAAATCAAGTCCAAGATAGAATCCGCCGCAAACAAACCCAAGATCAGCCTCAAATAACACCAAGAAAACACCAATCCCCAAGATTCAAGGAAGAACACCACACTCCACTCAAGGCTTGCCCTTACTAGAGAGAGAAGGGAGAGAGAGTCTCTCTCTAACAAGCGAAGTGCCTACAGTTATTCTTTGTGGACTATGTGGTTAAAGAGAACCTTGGAGAGGCTATTTATATCCGTGATTCCTCCTAGAATACTAAATTCTGTAGTTGTGACTGCTTTTTGAACTTAACCTTTCAAGTTCTATAGTGTTGCTTCGTGCTAGTGTATGCTGCCTAATTTGCATTGTTGCTCTGTTTTTCATTCTTTGTATTGGTGTGTACTGTCTATATTGAGGGGTGGATTTTTTCGTCCTATACAAAGAAAGCTTTTCTGATATTGTTTACATTCAAATCACTGCAATCAAACTAATTGTTTACAATCTGATGTTTCCTCTTACAATGATGTGATTTATTTTTTATGCATGTATATGTGCTAGGTAGTGATTTATTTTCAAAAACCGTATACTAATTTTTTTAACTTTCTTAATTTGTAGGGTTTGCAACTGTGACAACGTCAGGACGATGTCACGCAGCTCAGATGCAACTTTTCACTTTCTTTTTTTATCTGAACAAATGAAATGTATTTAAATTTGAATTTGTATAATATATTTGTATTTGAATTTGAATTTGTATAATATATTTGTATTTGAATTTTTATAATATCAATTAGAATTTTTAATAATTTATGAATTTTATTACAATTATGATTTAATGTTATGTATAAGAAAATGTAATTTAATTACAGATTTTTACAGGAATTAATAATTTGGGAAAAAAATTAAATTCACTATTAATTATGCAATTTAAGTATTAGTGACGGTTCTAAAACCGTCACTAATACTATGCTTTAGTGACGGTTTAAAATCGTCACTAAATCCATTAGTGATTTGTAGAACAATAGTGACGGTTTTAGAACCATCACTAAAGCATAGTATTACTAACGGTTTTAGAACCGTCACTAATAATATACCAATAGCGACAGTTTTAAAATCGTCACTAATAATGAGTATTAGTGACGGTTTTAGAACTGCCACTAATAATGGAGTAATAGTGACGAATATAAAATCGTCACTAATAATGGAGAATTAATGATGGTTTTAAAATTGTCACTAATAATTTAGAAATAGTGACAATTTTGAAACCGTCACTAATACTATGGTTTTAGTGACGATTTTTGGTCGATCTGGTGTAGAATTTATAGTGACGGGCTTAGGTCTTTAGTGACGGTTTTAATCCGTCACTAATACTTATTTTTAGTGATGATTTGAATCCGTCACTAATACTCTATTATTAGTAACGGTTTAAAAAATTCGTCACTAATAAGTATTAGTAACGGCAGATATAGCGACAAATTGAAAACCGTCACTAATACTCATAGAACCGTCACTAATACTAATAGTGACGGTTTTGTGAGCATTAGTGACGGTTTAAAACCGTCACTAATAACCTTATTTTTTGTAGTGACTCTATGGCTTGAGGATTTATGACTATTTCCTGAAGAATGGATTTGAGAAGTGTCCCTATGAGTATGCGCTATGCATAAAGATGGAGACAGATGGAAACATGCCGATAGCTTGCCTATATGTTAATGATCTGATCTTCACCGGCAACAATCCAGAGATATTTGCCGCTTTCAAGAGGAGCATGGTCAAAGAATTCGACATGACGGATATTGGCTAGATGACTCACTTCCTTGGAATAGAAGTCGTCCAAAGAGAGAAAGGAATCTTCATCCCCCAGAGCCACTATGCAAAAGAAGTAATAAAGAAGTTTGGGATGGACAAATGCAACCCTGTGACAACTCCGGTTGAAATGAGATTGGAATTGAGAAAGAATGAGGAAGGAGTTGTTGACCCCACATATTTCAAGAGTCTAGTTGGAAGCTTGAGGTATTTAACGTGCACCAGACCAGACATACTCTATGGAGTTGGACTTGTCAATAGGTACATGGAGACTCCTAACCAGTCCCACCTAAATGCAGCAAAAAGGATACTCTGATATGTCAAGGGTACCATCACCGATGGTATGTTCTATTCATCAAGAGGTGATTGCAAACTTATCGGCTATTCAAATAGCAATTGGGGAAGAGATCTAGATGAAAGAAAAAGTACGACAGGATTCACATTTTTCATGGGAGGTACAACGTTTACATGATTTTCAAAGAAGCAACCCATCGTAACGTTGTCATCATGTGAAACTGAGTATGTTGCTATCAGCTTAGCTGTTTGTCATGGTATATCGATTAGGAATGTACTGAAGTATCTAGGATTTCTTCAAGATAACCCCATAGAAGTCTACATCAACAACTGATCAGTGATTACACTTGCAAAAAATCTAGTTTACAATGAAAGAAGTAAACATATTGATACTCAGTATCATTTTATCAGGGAGCATGTCAAGAATAAAGAAGTTGAATTAATATCTTGCAGAACGTATGATCAGATTGTTGATATTTTCACGAAGCCACTTAGGCATGATATTTTTGCAAGACTGAAGACAACGCTCGGAATGACAGAGTTAGGAGAGTCAAGTTTAAGGGGGGATGTTGAAATAGTAAACTTGACGGTGGCAGCAATGGTTGATGACGGCTGCCGACCAGCCACTTCTGTTGAACGATGGTCACCAACCTTACCTACCAGTTGCATTTGTTGATTATTGTGGTTTTGTATCTACTATAAATAGTTATGTGTGTGTGCAATGTAACATGGTGTGTTAAGAGTGTAAAACCAATGAGCGAGAGAGTGAGAACTGTCCTTTGAAATTCCTCTGCATTTTTTTTCAGATTGAAATACATTATTATTGCATTTATTCTCAATGAGTTTCAACCACAACTAGTGACTGAGCGTTCCTCTCCACCCATCAGTTAGAACACATGATTGCTACCCAATTAAGGGTAGAATTAGTCTGTGTTACTAGAGTCAGACTCAAGAGTTTGGTTACACGAGTGGAAAGTATGCTCACCCACTACGCACCCGTTCTTACGAATGATACCTAATTAATTGAAAGTTATACCAAAATAAATCTAATAAGCTTTTTTTATTTTACTCCCTTTGAAAAAGTGAAGAAAATGCACAAGATAAAATACTGTATAAGTATTCCCTCAGAACCGGGGCATATCGTGCTCCGAAGAGCTCATGCCTCCCTTTTTAATCATTGGGATCGAAAAATTGAGAAAATATGGTTTTACAAAAATAGCTCCCAAGTCTTTTGAAATTTGTAGGATTTTTTTTAAGTACGAAAATAATATTCTGGGAGGTTTTTGGAACTCAAATGGTGTCAAAAATGATTTACAAATATCAAAATATTTCTCTTGATTTTTCTATTTTTTTGAATTTTTTTTTTATGTTTTTCCAAATTTTTCTAAATTTTGAAATAACAAAAAGACAATTAAAGTAAAATAATGAAAATCAAGTCCCAAAAATATTTTTAAAATTTTCTCCTGAGTATTTTGAATTTTTTAATGATTTTTTAGAATATTTTTGTGAATTTTTATGATTTTTTCAAGTGCAAAAAGTAATTTTCTAACTTAGAAATGTTTTTGTATTTTTGTAGCTTTTTCACAATTTTTATGATTTTTCAAGTGCCAAAAATAATTTTCTAACCTTAAAATATTTTTTAAGATTTTTTCTACAATTTTTTTCTGAATTTTTTGTATTTTTTTTATGATTTTTATTGAATTTATTTGATAGTTTAAAAAAATAAAAATAAAAATTAAAACAATTCCATACCGGTTCAAAGGACCTAAACAAGATTGGAGAGGAACTGATTCGCAAAGGGGGTCAACCTATTTAAGATCTGGTCAAGACCAAGGCACGTGGCAGCATCCGGACGAGTGGAGGCATCTGACTAGAATTTGACGCTAAGGGAGTGCTTCAGAGAGGTTGTAAGAACAGTGAAATTGAGTTAGAATGAGATACCTTAGCCTCTCCATAATACCTCTTTTATACTAGCCAAGTTTGACCCTGGTAGTTCTGTCATTTATAGTGTTTGGCCTGAATCACTTTGATCATTATAGTGCAAACGTGAATCACTCCGGTCAATATATGATAGACGTCAATGGCTCTAGTTGAGCGATTGACTTTATAGGTGATTTCTCCTATTAATGTTGACACATGCCTTCTCTTTAGGATCGATGATATATTTGGGGCGTATCAAATAGATACAGTCAAACCAAATCACCAACATAAACAAACTAAGTTCTTCCGTATCGGCTTTTCCGATTGACGTTTTTGGACAAACCCTCAAATAAAGGTTGGTGGATAGGGCAAAATCCAACCCATTGTCAATCCTATATAAAGTATAAAAGGTTGCATTTGAGACTATGAATTTCATACTTTGAATTAGGTTTATATCAATTTTGAAGAAATTAATATAATTTTATATTATATTTTATTTAAATTCATATTAATTTAAACCAAAAGTCAAACTTTCAAGCACTAAAAATAGGAGGTAAAATAATTTAAAAATTGCTTATCAATACTAAAGCACTGGTTCACTATATATATATATATATCCTCTAACTATTATACCAATCATTAACTAAAGTCATCATGGTCTCGTATGATACTATGTCAAAATTATATTTGATTTGCGAAATGTACATATACTCATAGGAATAAAACAATTATTGTGAGGGTTTGATAGTCAGGAAAAAAATAAAAGAAGTATTGTTACTAGAAACAAATGACAATGAAATAATTTTTATGAATCCATACAATGAAATAAGCTTGTAATAACTATTTAAAATTTTATCATGCAAAAAAAAAAAAAAAAGTACCATTGATAACTTAATATTTTTGGTTTGAATCAATGATTTTTTAATGAAGGAAAAGGAAAAAAAAGGAAAAAAAAAATTAAAATCCATTTTTTATTATATTTTTTCTCTATATAAAATACTTCATAATATGTAAATTCAATTCCTCTAAAGACAAATAAACTTAATGCACAAGCATTTTTTATTTGATCTTTCAAATGAGATGATAAAGAAAGAAGAAAGAGGTTCCTTATGTTACATTTGGTTTTCAAATTAAATATAGTGAAAATTTAGAAATAGAGGGAATAATCATTCCTTATATATTCTTTACTATTTCATTCAACATAAAATAAGAAAAGAATAGATATTCACATAGTAAAATTTGATAATAATTTCTTATATAACCAATTGTAACTAATCTATTACAATTAACCTATTCTTATGAATAGCCATTTTAAGAGAAATTATAGAATGTACTCATCCCTCCTTTTTGTTCGTGTATCTATTGCATTGTTGTCAAACATATAGTGATTGGGTCCCACCCATGATAAGCATGATGTCACGTGTCTGACATTAACGCAACAAGCACGTGAACAGCAATGAGGGCCAAAAACGCTCTATAATTTCTCGCATTTCACGAACCCAATGTAACCTTAATCTCAAACATTGTGCTTTATTCAGAATCACTACTTTCTTTATTCACCAATCTCTCAGTCAGTACTTTCTTCTGTTGGCAAGCAAAGAATTTCTTAAATCAATGATAATTCCTTGCTTCAATTCCATGTGCATAAGAATTCCTTACCTCCTCAAGTCTCTCATATTCTTCTTCACCTCTATTTATATATTTCCAATAGATTGAAAATTAAAATCTACCCTCCAAGTTTCTCTTGCTAATTAACTGAAATCGTTATACTCTCTCTTTCAAGCCTCTCTTGCTAGCTCAGGCAATTACTCACCAACCAGGTTAGTTTTTTTTTTTTTTAATTTAATTTATTTACTTCCCTTCATGTATGTTTCTTAATGCCCTGTTTGGGAGCTTGAAAAATATGAGAAAAAAGGAATAAAAATCTAAAGGAATGTGTGTACTTTTTCATGTCATGATTATTAAAAAAAATGTAATCAATTAATAACCAAATTTTTTTTTAATTTATGCTACATTAACCTTTGATTGTTTTTATTTTAGTTATACTAAAAAAAAGTATTCATTCTTAAGAGTGTTCTATAAAGAAAATATATGACAAAAATTTATTTCCTTTTTATTGTTTTCCTTTTTCTCAAGTGAAATACCACCACATTTTCGGTTTTTAATTTTCTTTCTCAAGTCTTTGGCTTGAACTTGTAAGTTGTGTTTCGATTTTTGTGGCTTAATAAAATCTTTATCTTCTCTTGAAAAAAAACAAAAGACCATGTCTTGTGAAAAAAGTAAGCTGCCAGTTGGCCAACATAAAATTCCATTTACCATATATGTAACACCCCGACCCTTAGGGGCCTGGGATATTAACTTTTTACTACTGATTTACAGCGGAAGCAAAATAAACTCAATTTTTATTAAATCAGAGCACTAATTATCTATATTACAATCATTTATTTCAAAAGAAGAAAAATTACACAAACATAAATATCTGAAACCATAATAATATTTCTAATCAATCATTAATTTTCTATCCCCACCCGTATGCTTGCTAAGCCTGATTTCCAACATGCTCTTTAGAGTTATCTGAAATAAAAATATGATTGGAGTGAGACAACGCTCAGTAAGTAAATAAGATTATTATTAGTGTATGGCCAAAATGAGTTTTTAAAGAATTTCGTAAAATAATATTTAATACTATAACTTCAAGACTACTTTTAGAATAAATATAAATTTAAAAATTTCTGTATAAAACTTTTGTCATCAATTTCAATAGTAAATTTTTATAATCATATACTATAACTGTTAAATTAAACTCTTAACTTTAAAACTGTAAAAATATTTAATGATAAACATACATATACTTTTCTTTATACGTTTTCCTTAGATCATCATTTAAGCACCAGAATGATTCTTTTCACGTAAACTTACACTTTTCATTCAAATCATCAGTAACTTTGTAGACGTAATTAAATATGTATAAACATATATTATAAAAAAAACCACCCTTAGGTCTGTTTGCCGTAAGTCATGTTTACCCCCATAACTAGGTTGTGCGGTCCGAAGACTGGACTTAGCTGGTTGGCCGACCAAACTAAATCAACGTACGTAAACTTAAAGTGAGATTTTCCTTATTAAGTCCTGGTCCGGAACTAGGTGTGCACTCAGGAGAAATCCACTAACATAAATAACCACTCTGTAAACAGTGTGGGTGCATTCTGATCCGTATAAACTTTAAGCTGCGATACTGAGCATCTGTAACTTTGAACTTTCGTTGCCATAAGAGATTTTAAAATCATCTTATTATAATTTATGCAATTTAAAATAATATCGTAAAAATCTCATCTTTACTCATATTTTCATAAAAAATGCATTGTAGAAATAAACTCATGCCACACAATTTTTGTGTTAAAAATATATATAATTTTATTTTTGAATAGAAAGAAATGCTAAAAATTTACTTGAGGGGATTGGAACATTTTTTAACCCAAAAATAGATGCAAGTATATTAAAGATAGAACTGGTATAATTAAATATGTGTAAAAATAAACTCATGGAAATTTTGTAAAACTAATTAACATAATTAAAATTTACGTACAAAATAAACTCGGGTATGAATTTAAAATAAAAAGAAACTAACATAATCAAAATTTACTTACCTTCTTCCTTACGAACACTGTAACTATCTCTAAGAAATGAGATCGAAAAGAGTGGGTGATTGAGAACTTACTCAAAAATTCTCTCCACCACAATTTCTTTCACTCACTAATTCTTCTCTTTCTTGGAAAATTGTTGTGAAAAATGAAGGTTGGGAGCTCCCTATTTATAGGAAAATTTTGGGGAAGAAATGAAATTTATAAAAGTGTGGGGAGATGGGTGAAATTATAATTTTTTTAAAAATTAAAGAATGGGCAAGGTATGGGTTGTGTATGGGATAAGGATGGAGGTCTTGTGGGAGTGCTTGCCACCATTCCCACTAAATAATTTTTTTAATTAAATACTTACCTAATTAATTAATCAATTACTTAATTTATTATTTTATTATTTTATTATTTTATTATTTTTTTCCTAATCATTATTATCATTATTATTATCATTGTTATTAATTTTAAACTACTTTTAGTATTTATTTATTTTATAATTTATTTTTGAACAAAAATTAAATTTAAATTTTAAAAACTCATGTGGACCCCACACAATTTTGAGACCCGAATGGATCCTACGTAACTCGAATAACTCTTATACGATTTTATGCATCCTACATAGCTTTGAGACTTGTGTAAACCTCCATACGACTTCGGGACTCATATGGGCCCCACACAGTCTTGTGGGCCCCGCATAGGATACCTATATTATTATTATTTTATCATATATTTCTTCAAATTAAATCAGTTAAAACATTATTTTATATACTTATTTACGTATATAAACAGTGTCTTGTGGCTCTAGGACTCATATGGACCCCACATAGTCTTGTGGGCCCCACATATGATACCTATATTATTATCATCTTATTATGTATTTCTACAAATTATGTCTGTTAAAACACTATTTCATGTATATATACTTATTTACGTATACAAACAGTGTCTATCCTGTTTATCCTATGAAATTCCATTTTGATCAGGCCGACCTCTAGGGAGCGACTGAGCCGCAATGGTCTCTGAGCACTCGCTAAGACAAGGTCTTTCTTAGGCATCAAACATGGAATCAAGGATCTTACAGAAAAACACTTCTGTATTGATATTAACTTAATGACTATTTTTATTATTTTATTATTATTATACTTTAATCATATATATATATATATATATATATATATATATATATATATATATATTTTGGGTCATCACAATATATGTGGGAAGAAAGTAGAATTTTTGAGAATTACCTTTATCTAATAGAAAAAAACATATATATATATATATATACATACACACACAAATGCATACACTCATACATAGATGTATATTTTGCTTTCAAGTCCTATTTGAAAATTTAAAAAATAATAAAGACTCCATTTTTTTTCATATCTAGTTGTCAATAAATGTAAGGAAAAAAATAAAATATATTACAAATTAATAAGAAATAATTGGATTCTATAGATCGTTAATATTAACTTTTTCTGTTTTTAAGTTTTCCAGAGGCTTTTGGGTTTTCTAAGATTCATATAAAAAAAGGTAAAATATAAAATAATTTTTTTTACTTGTGTGAGATATTTTATAATTTTTATTTTTGTAAAAAAAATTACAAAAAATTTATTTTTTTAGTTTTTTTAAAAAATTATATGACAATTTCTTACTACAATTATATGTGCAAGACAATTTATGCTTACTCACATACTTCATTCTTTATCTTCTCTATTTATATTTCAACTCAAGCAATCATTTCATTGTTATATAAACTTTGACAAAAGCAAAATTCCAATTTTAATATAAATTAATGTGTTCTATGCATAACAAATGATATGTTTTTATTTTACAGAAGATATACCAACATATAGGTTAACTTTTATTTTATTCTATTATAGTATTGCACTAAAATAATTACAGTCGTAATCTTTACAAATTTCCATAATTTCTTTTTCTCTCAAAATGAGTATCATAAAATTTTCATTTGATCAAAACACGAAACTTTGCAAAAAATCGTATTGGAACTATTCTCTTCTAAAAATGGTTTTATTTCTTCTTTCTAGTTTTTCAAATAATATCATATTAATTTCTAAATTTTTTTTATATAGGAAAGTTGGAAACTATTTTTTTTTATTTTCTAAATTTTTAATCAATCCTTAATGTGCATTTGGGAGCACAAAATTTGGATTTTGGATTTAGATTTCTCAAAACTAAAATTAAGTTGTCTTTTTGTAATTATTTGATATCTAAAATGGAAAAAAAAAAAATACACAGCTAAACAGACTCTTTATTTTTTGCCTTTCAAAGATAAGTTGAATTTTTTATTATTTTTTATAAAAATAAAAATAAAAATAAAATAAAATAAAATAAAATTTTCTACAAGTAAATGAACTCTTGGGAAATTATTTAAAAACATAGTGATAGAATATATCAAAGTAATGGGAAAATTGAAGGAATCAAAAAGATTTGATAAACATCAAAGCAAAGGTTACATGACAATAAATTGTGGTCAATTGAAAAAAAAAAAAAAATATATATATATATATATATATATATATATATATAT
The DNA here is from genome assembly GCF_029873635.1 of Malania oleifera. Lineage (NCBI taxonomy): Eukaryota > Viridiplantae > Streptophyta > Magnoliopsida > Santalales > Ximeniaceae > Malania > Malania oleifera. The sequence continues at coordinate 78,550,574 of NC_080419.1, read as the reverse complement.
ATTTAAGAGAGATTAATATAAAATTCATTGATGAAGGTATATCAAGCAAGATTTTTTTTTTCCTTTTTTTTTTCTATTTTTTTTTTGAATACAAAATACACAAAGCCCCCTTGGGGTTGCTCAGGTGGTAAGGATCGGGTTTGGTTTGGGCGCATGGTCAAGGGTTCAATATCCGCTACCTTTGAGATCAAATTTAAGTAATCAAGTGGAAAAGAGTAAAGGGGCAGACCCATTATCTCGTGAGTTTGGTGCCACATTGGAGGGTCCGAAGGGTTCATCGATGACTAGAGTTCCATGTCATTAAAAACAAAAACAAAACATGGGAACAAAGGGAGGCAACCCCATTACATACCAAAAGCGAAAAAGAAGAAAAGCAAAATCAAGCTAGTTAATTTGATCATTGCCCAAAAGCAGGCTGCTCCATTGGAAAATAATTTAATAAAATACAACCCGATTAAATACAACTATATGCACATACACACATATATACTAGTAAATATATCATGTGCTTGCACTAGATTGCATGACATTTATGCTAATAATCTTGTGTAACATATCTTTACAGTTGAGTTTTTTTTTCTTTTTTCTTTAGGGTGATATTTATACTCTCCTTTCCTTATAAGCTTGATTCCAGTTTTCTAGGCTTTTCTTTTATTGTGTTCATTCCTCTAGAAGATTCAAGCTCCTTGCCTGTCTCTTCTTCTCGTAAAGAATTTACCTTTTTTCAAAAAAAAAAAAAAGAGAGATATTAAATGAGATAAAAAATATCGTGTATTAAATTTTAATATTTTTGTAACATATTGGATAAAAAATTTAATAAATGCATAAATATTTTCCATTTTTTTTTTTCTCACTTCTAATAAAAATTATCAATTAGTTTAGTACAATTTCTATATTCTGACTTGACACCTAAAATTTCTATAATTGCTATTTTTTATTTACTTAATTATCAATTAATGAGGTCTTATAACTGTTATTTTTTAATGATTTTCTTTAAATTCAAATATATTTATATTTTATTATTAAAGTTGTGCTTCCAGGTCTACAAATTTATTTCTAAAATTTATTCTTTGGAATATATATTAGTATCTATCTAAACTATATGTTACACATTTTACCATAATTTACCAAGATGTCAGAGCAGTTCAACTATTTTATTTTGGATATGTGTTTTATTTAACATTTATAATACCATTAAATTTAGTTTATTTTTTAAATCAAATATTTTTTTATATGAAAATCATAATAATTAAAAATAAAATTTCTAATTTTTTTTCTAAATTTTATTGAATTTAAATTCTTTTACAAATTATTTTCCCTACTTTTAAAAATAGTTATAGTTTAGTCTACAAAACCATTTTATGTACTTTTCCTACTTTTATCTATATTCATGAAGATGTCACATGTGTTTCACGTAAATAATATTGTGTAAAATAATTATATAATTTTAAATAAAATTTAGATATATCTTATAAATAAATAATTTAATTTTGTAATTTATTTTAAAAATATTAAAATAAAAGCAGTCAATATTATTCATAAAAAAACATATACACTTTTTAAAAAAATATAAAAGACAAATATTGATGTGAAATATGATTATAACACCATGTAAATACAAGGATAAGAAATTTCTTTAAAATATAATTTATGATATATGAAATGAATCCCCTAATTAAAATTATGAAAAACATTTACTTTTAATATTTATATATCATTATGGGTAAAAAATTAATAAATATATATTTTTACTATTCTTATTGTATAAAAAATCTCTATTTTTGACTTCTTTATTTGAAAAATATTGAGAAATTTATTAAAATTTCTAAATAGAGATTTTCTACATAAATTTTTTATACTTACTATTTTCTATTTACTTTATGATCAATTAATCACTTTTAGAAATTCAAATAAAGTTAAAATTTGTTTTCTGCAAGTATTTCTTGTTCTATAATTTTATTTTAAAAATATATTTTTTAAAATTATATTATTATTTATTCAAATGATGTTAGATACTTCAAAATAATTTCTTAAAAAATATATCATATGAATTTATTTGCTTCATTCGAAATATATTTTTACACTATCTATACTATTACATATAGTATACAAATTTTGGGGAATGTTTAATCTCACTTTTAAAAGATTAGGAAGCTTTTGTCCATAACTTGATTTACACCATCTAAACTACCATAAATAGTTTTCTTTGAGGAAATTTTAGTTTTATTTTCAAAAGATAAAGATACTTTTGTCCACAAGATGTTTTACATTACTCATACTTTTATATATGATGTGGATAGACAACACTAGTTTTTTTCAAATTTTTTATTCAAATGTTCAATAATTATTTAGGTTCCAACATTTAAAATATATAACAAAGATATATTTTCTAAATATAATTTTATCTATTTTTGTTTTGTTTAGTAATATTCCCACTTTTAAAATATAAGGACATCTTTTTGAGAAAATGTAATATCATTAATAGTGATAAAGGAGGGAGAAACAAACTAGAAGCTTGAAACTTCTTGTGGAGTAACAAAGACAAAGATAAAGATAAAGATCAATAGACGCCCTCCCAAATCTATAAATAGGACAATAGTCATCCCCCCAAATCTGACAAGACATACAAGAACTCCTCCATGTTTGACGTACATACATTTTTATTTGTCCGACTCAACTGGAACAGATTTGAAAGGCATGTCTATGTAGCACCATTGGTAAATCTTAGTATTTCTCCCTAAAGATTCTCTCCTCTTTCTCCTTCCAAATTTCCTAACAAAATGCTACCGAGATTGCCAGTTTGAGATTTCTGATAAACTCTCCAATGTCTAGAGAAGTTCAAGGCACAGAATACTGAAGCTAGATCCATTGGCATCCCCTATTGTAGATGCAATCTTTGCCAAATTAAAGTCCGCCACATCTTCATGCTAAAAGGACAGTGTAGAAAAATATGGTCTACACCTTCATTGTCTTTCTTAAACAAAGCGCACCTTGACCCTATAGGCCATTCTCTTTTTTGCAAATTGTCTACGATCAGAATTTTTTTGCTGAATGTAGCCAACAGAATATACTAATCTTTAAGGGGATAAAGGTATTCCACATCTTTTTAATAGGAACCCTTGAACTAAAACATGAATCCTTGTGAGTAAGGGATTTATATATGCTAAAACTTGAGCATTAGTAAGGCCCATGAGTAGGAGTCAGATTCCTCTCTACTTATGTGTGTGTCATATACTACGTTAAGAAGCTCAATCATTTGATTTACCTCCTTTCCTATGACCAATATAACAAAATATAGATCCCAAACCATGTTATTATTGGAAATGCTCATAATTTTAGTCACTTTAGCTTCCTTTTGTCTAGCCAACAGAAAAAGATTCGAGTAGAGTTCTTGGAGTGAAGTGTTAGCAACCCATTTATCTTTTCAAAATCTTGTTGATCTATTTCCATCTCTGATCTTCACTGTGGTGTAATCCCTCATGGTTGCCTCCAGATTGACAAAATTTTTCCACAAGCCCCATCCTATGCTTCTTGCCAAGGTTGTTGGGAACCAGTCAATGGAATTGTATCTGTATTTTATGCCAATCACCAATTTCCAAAGGGTTGTATCCTCCCTACAAAATCGCCATATCCTTTTTCCTATTGAAGCTTTGTTCATAAGCTCCATCTTCTTGATGCCCAATCCACCCTGAGCATTAGGGTGCACCACTAAATTCCATTTCACAAGAGGGTATTTTTATTTCTCCTCAAATCCTTTCCAAATGAAATTCCTCTGTAGATTTTCTAATGCATAAATAGCCATCTTTGGCATGGGTAGAATAGACATGAAATAGATAGGTTGATTAGCAAGAATAGAATTAATAAGTGTCAATCTACATTCCACGGATAAAATTTTTTTTTTCCACATTGCCAACTTCCGCACCATTTTTTTCCTCTATTGGATCCAAAATATGTCGAAATATTGAATTAGCCCCCAAGGGGAAGCCTAGGTATGACGTGGGAAAGGAACCCAGTTTGCAGTTGAAGATATCAACAATCATCTCCATGCCCTTCGTAACTCCAATCGAGAAAATTAATAAGGCTCTTAGAGAGAATAACTTTTAGCCTCGCAACCACTTCAAAGCACAAGAGGATGACTCGTAAATTCCTAAATTTATATGGAGAGTTACTGCAAAAAATCAACATGTCATCCGCAAACAAGAGGTGTGATAAAATAATGGAATCTTTCGAGTTGTGGATACTAACTTCCTTCAACAAGTCTATAGTCATGGCTTTGAAAATCATTTTTGAGAGAGCTTCCATTATGATGATAAAAAGGAATGACGAAAGTGGATCACCCTGCCTCAAACCCTTGTAGTTTTTGAAATATCCAAAGCCTCTCCATTAATCAAAACTGAAAAGGAATCCGTAGAGATACACTGTTGGATACAGCTCCTCCATTTTTCACCAAACCCTATAATTCTCATAATATCAATAAGACAATCCTAATTCGCATGGTCCAAGGCCTTCTCTAGATTGAGTTTGCAAGGGAAGCTATTGACTTTCTTTCTTTTAAAAAATCTATACTTTCTTTTCTTATTAATGCAACATCCAATATCTATCTTCCAGCTACAAAAGCTACCTATTGTTTGGAAATGATCAATGGTACAACCTCCTTAAGCCTGATTGATGCCGATAAGGCTAATGGGCCTATAGTTTTTTTTTAATATTCTCGGCACCTCTTTTTAAAAGGTGGCATTCAGACTTCTTTCAAACCCCTCGTCTACATAAGTTTCCTGGAAAGCTGGACCAGGCACTTTGTCTCCATTCAATGCAGCAATGGCACTCCAAATTTCCTCCTCTGAGAAAGTGCTTTCGAGGTGCTTCCTGCAGTAGTCTGGCAGTGTATTGAAGCCTTCCCCCTTCAATTTGGGCCTCCACATATAAGGTTCTTGCAGCAAATTTCTGAAAAAAATTGAAGCTTTAGACTTAATATCTTCAATCTTATTCTTAATACTCAACCGTGAAATGAAGTTTTTTTTTTCTTGTGCAAAGCTGCCACCCTGTGAAAATAACTAGTGTTCTTATCTCCATCCTTCAACCATAGTTCCCAGGATCAGAGTCTCCATGAAGCTTCTTGCTGATCCAACCATTGCAAAAATTTTCTGGTTGCCTTCTCTTTCAACACTTTTATCTTGCTCGTATAAAGGTCTCTTCTCTACCTTACTGTTCCAAGTATCTAGTTCCTTTAACAATGTATTTTTCTCCTATAATTCTTTGGATGAATGCTCCCTTCTCTATGCTTTTTTAAATGTTCCCTCAAAGATAAAATAAAGAGTGAAGGGAGAGAAAACTTAACAACGGAGATTTAACGTGGTTTGGCACCAAGCCTTTTCTTTCAACACTTTTATCTTGCTCGCATAAAGGTCTCTTGTCTACCTTACTGTTCCAAGTAACTAGTTCCTTTAGCAATATATCTTTCTCCTATAATTCTTTGGATGAATGCTCCCTTCTCTATAATTCTTTGGATGATGTAATTGTGAGTATTTTAAGTATATTGTAGGGCATCTTTTGTCTTTATTGCAAAAGCATGAGATTTCTCTTATTGTTAGATAGTCATGGCCTCAAAGTTGCAATTTTCCAAATTCAAATGTTATAATCCATGCAACTGATATTGTGATTTTCTTGTCCCAATGAATGTAGTATAACACTTTTAAATATCTTAGTTTGTTGCTTATATATTTCATGTATTTATTTATTATTCTATTGTATTGGTTGATAGACCAATTAGAAAGGATTTGTGGAATTTAAAAAAAAAAAAAAAAGAATTTTTGAGAATTTTAAGCACCAATGCACTATTTAGTTAGCTAGATAGGAAAAGCAAGATGAAATTCATTAAATGCAATTTCATTCATTCTAAGTGAAATGATAAAGAGAATATTAGTCTTTTTTCTTATGACTCGAAAGTCCAACCTAGACAAGACCTTTCAACCGACCCAGGAAAAATCAAAACAAATGTAAAATAAAATTTAAGTACATTAATATTAGTTGAGCTACACTTTCTTCATGGTTTTTATACACATGACTTGTTATTAGTTCACAACCTTCTTTTGAAGTGTTTTCATCTTAATTTTAGCATTCAAAATATCATCACAAAACTCACTCACCCTGTGATAATTATACATGCAATGTGCAGATGGATATTTGGGGGAACATATTGAAGAGCATTGAGCTAGTGCAGAGTATATGCATCTCCATTGGAGAGTGTTGGAGCTATAAGCAAATTCTTCAAGAAAATATGAAAAAGTTAAAGGAGAACATGGATAAGTTGATTAGCCGAGAAAAGGACATTAAAAAAGAACTAGAGAATGTTGAGTACCAGTTTCAAAAGGAACCCAAGGCAGAGGTTGAAAATTGGTTGAAAAGTGTAGAAAGCAAAAGAGGAGAAGTTGATGAAATAGAACATGTAGCTAAGAAAAGAAGATATTTCTCACGACCTAAGTTCTTAAGAAAAATTGAGAATATTACTAAAGAAGTAAATGGAGTTTTTGATAGGGGCATATTTCCTAATGGGGTTGTTAACGACACATATTTAGATAAAGGACTTGCGTTACCTAGCGCAAAACTAGTAGGTGAAGCTACAGCCAAGAGAAACCTTGAAAAGATTTGGGAAATATTGGTGAAAGAGGACATTAGAAGTGTGGGAGTTTATGGAATGGGAGGAGTGGGCAAAACAACCATTGTAACACACATCCACAACCGACTCTTGGAAAATTCGCGTGTCTTTGGTTCTATATTTTGGGTCACTGTATCTCAAGAATCAAGTGTTCATATCTTGCAAAATAAGATTGCATTAAAATTGAATGTGGATTTTAAAGGAGATGAAGCCGAAATCACAAGGGCAGCTATGTTGTTGGAAGCATTGAATGCTAGAAAGAAATTTGTCTTTATTTTAGATGATATGTGGGAAAGTTATTCTATAGAGGGTGTGGGAATTCCTATTAATGAAGGTAGCAAGGGGAAGTTGATCATAACTTCTCGATCGTCAGAAGTGTGTCAACAAATGTGCCAAAAAATTATCAAAGTTGAGCCACTTTCAACTAAAGAAGCTTGGAGCCTATTCAAGGAAAAATTAGGGTCTCACACTGTTCTTATTGATCTTGAAGTGGAAAGAATTGCGAAATCTATTGCCAAAGAATGTGCTGGTTTGCCCCTTGCAATCATCACAATAGCAAGAAGCTTGATTGGAGTGTGTGACATTTATGAGTGGAATAATGCTTTAGACGAATTGAAACAACATGCTCCAGATATCACTCAAAATGTAAAGGATGTATATAAGCGCTTAAAGTTTAGTTATGATCGATTGAAGAATGAAAAGATGCAGCAGTGTTTCTTGTATTGTGCCTTGTTTCCGGAAGATCATGACATTCCAAGAGTGGAATTGATACGGTATTGGATTTGTGAGGGACTAATAGATGAAATGGATACTAGGCAACAGGAGTATAATCGAGGCCACTCTAGATTGAATGAACTCATAAATGTATGTTTACTACAAAGTTCTGTAAGTCACCCTCATAATTGTGTAAAGATGCATGATGTGATAAGAGACATGGCCCTTGATATTGCAAGATCGGATAAGCATATGTTTATGGTGAAAGCTGGTGCCCAACTAGAAGAGCTCCCAAATAATAGAAATTGGCAAGGGAGTCTAGAGAGGATTTCATTAATGAGAAATTTCTTAGGTAGAGGGGCGGAAGATTTTACCTCACCGATGTGCCCTTTGTTGTTTACTTTGTTGCTAAATGATAATGAAAGATTAACAAAGATGTCCAATATCTTTTTTGCAAGTATGCCAAGTTTGACAGTTTTAGACTTGTCTAGTACAGGCATTGAGCGTGTTCCTGACTCCCTCTCAAGCTTGACGAACCTAAGAGCACTATTGCTTAAAACATGCCCAAAATTAAAATATGTTCCTTCTTTGGCACAACTCAAAAAATTAAGGGAACTTGATCTTCAGAAAAGTGAAAAATGTGGAGCTCTTATGGGCATCGAAGAATTATGTGACCTCAAATTCCTGGACTTGTGCGGTATGTCCATCAAATGGATGTTTCCTCAAACTGAAAGAGGGGGCAAGGAGGTCCTCCCCAAGCTAAGGCAGTTGCAGTGCATTGGAGTTGGAGGAAAAGATATGCAGGTGGATCAACTCTCTGTCTTGACAAAGTTAGAAAGTATCAAACTCTGGGGCCTTGACCCTCTCAAGTTTAACAATTATGTAAAATCTGAGGCTTGGAAAAAGTTGAAGCGCTACTTCCTTTGCTTATCGGTGGATGTTCTTCAGCTACCAGAAATACTGTTTGGCAGACAATTATGTATAGATTATCGTGGGGTTCGTAATAGTTCAGAAATAGGGGAATTATCCCTCATGCTCCCTTCAAATGTCCAAGAGTTGATTTTAAGGGGATGCAATGATTTCTGCAGCTTGTTAGATTTTTCGTCTTCTTTGAAGAATGCTG